>NC_141070.1:6455000-6842500 GCF_041138505.1 Cibotium barometz
CTGCAAACACGAATCAATACACCCATCAACTCTCAAAACAGTGAAGAATCTAAAAAATCAATTTAGGACCCAAAAACATGACCCTTAAGCATACTAGCCAGACTTCAGGAGTGATTGTCCCAAAACAGCAGGTAACATGCCATGACAGAAATCTCTTCAGAATTCTATGAATTGCATGTGCAGGGGCCCAAAAGAGTATAGCATATTGCTTCAGACCATTGTTTGCCAGGACCCAAATCAATGCAAAGCAAGTTACCCCGTCAGCTCTTATACTTCCATATGCAGGCTTAAAGTGGACAAATGAGTGCTTTTTTGATGCATACCATGATTTTGCAGTACCGATTGCAATCACGCGCCATTCTCACCAACCATGATTTGGCCATTTTCTCAGTCTCAAGAGCATTATTTGCAGCTATTTTTACCTGCGCATAAATAAGCCAACCTTCTGAGATGAGAAAGCCCACCACATCTGGACAGTCTAAAGAAGACCAATGTATCTGCAAGCTTGCATCAGGACACTCTAAAGGAGCCCAACTTCACTGCAACTTCAATTGACGTAATTTCAAAGGTGCCCATCTTATCTACAAGATCAGTTTCACATTCATATCACATCTGCAAAGTCACTTCCAGCATTTTAACATTGAGAAGCAGCCATAAGACAAGCTGCTTGCCATTATACCTGATCTAAACTCAAGGCAGAGCGTGGGCTTTGCGATCTCGAAAAGCTCTGGATCAAGTTCTCTTCCACAACACTTCGCATTGTGTTCAATTCCTTCAAGAGTTTCACAGCAAGCCCTTCAATGTCATGCATCTGGCG
This sequence comes from Cibotium barometz, assembly GCF_041138505.1. Taxonomy (NCBI): domain Eukaryota; kingdom Viridiplantae; phylum Streptophyta; class Polypodiopsida; order Cyatheales; family Cibotiaceae; genus Cibotium; species Cibotium barometz. The sequence goes on from NC_141070.1 coordinate 6,455,818, forward strand.
TTGAGAGAACTCCGCAGCTCTTTCCGCCCGACACCGCAAAGACACACACTCCTCACACTTGCAAGCCCCTTGGCAGGCTGGAGAGGTTGACCTCAGAATCCCTTTTGAAGTGCAATCTGAAGGGGATGACTTCACTGGTGACTTGCCATTGCTGAGCTTGGAAGCTTGCTGGGAAGGTGGAGAAGGTGAACTGTTCAACACATGAGATAGCTTGCCATTGCTGAGCTTGGAAGGTTGCTGGTGGGAAGGTGGAGAAGGGGAACTGTTCAACACAAGAGATAGCCTTTGGACATATGATGATGATGATGGTGTTTGCAGAGGAGTAGAGGCCACAGCTGTTGCTGCATCAGAGTTCCCATATGCAGGGGATAAAGATGAAACCTTTGATACTAGAGACTTCGATGATAAGGGCTTTTCCCGATTATGGCAAGGAGACCCAGGTAAAGCTTCTTCCTTCTGCCTGGATTTCTCCGGTGGGCTGGATTCATGGATGATGCTACCCTGACTCCGAGCACATACATCAACCCATTCTTGGTTGAAGTTATCCCGCCCAATGTATCCCTTGAACGCTCGTGGCAACTTTTTTGGACCTGCACAAGGAACACCGATAAATCTAAGGAATCTTACAAGACACTTCAAATGCTCTTCAATTGGTAATGTAGCAATACCTCGGTTGTCCAAGTCATGGAAGCCCTGTTCACGTTCACCGTGCTTGGATGCCTGAAGAAGCTTTTCTCGGGACAATGGAGAGATGGCCTGCAAAATGTTCAGTAGATTTAACATAGAAAAAGTCTGATACTGCACCCATGGACATATAGAAAGCTTGCATCCAATAACAACTTGCCTTTCTTTTACATGGGATCTTAGATGGTTTAACCTGGTCCAACTCCTGCTCCTCTTCCGCATCAATTCTCTCCGTAGTAAACAGGCTGACTGGCAGTTCAGAAGTCCTCTCTCGATCCACCTGCCTGCAGACCTCACTCACATTGGCTTTGCTTTGCTTTACAGTACCCAACACTTGTTTGAATTTCTTGAAAAAGTCAGTTCTGTCTTTAGAGTGATCACTTCTGGAGGACTCATATTTGTTCATCTTTGGGGAGAACTCGTTGCATTCATCATTCGCAGGCTCACAAAGCTTCTTTGTGCTGTTAGATACGTCTATGGCATGATCAGAGAGCTCGAGATCAGCAGCATCCACATCAGCCTGGCTAGATTTGATACTTGAAGCCTCTTCTACTCTTAGTTTTTCTTCACTTTCAATCAGTGTTGCATGCTTTGGACCTTGATCAGTATCGGGTATATCACAGGATTTAATGGAATGCTCTTGGATAATGGAAACAATCCCGAGATCTGGTTGGACTTTGGAGGTAGAGGCAGATAAAGAATTGTTGCATGACTTGAGCACCCAAGCAGATGGGACTAACAATGTACTACTCTCTGATTCATCTTCTAGTTCCAACCTGACTGTTGAACAAACAAGGGAGCCTTCACATATCAAAGAACTGTCATTGTGACTGTCTTTATTACTCTCAACATCTTCATTGCTTGTAACTTTAGTGAGTAGCCCATCATTACAAAAGCCACTCCCCACATTTGCCTCACATTTGACCATCAAATTACTGTGTGGCACTGAGCTGTCCTTCCATCTCAGGTCTTCAGGTAAAGCACAGCAAAACGAAGCAGCTGGAGATTCTAGCTCATAACTGTTCATATCTGGACCTGACTTGAGAGAACATGTTGGACTTGTGAGATTATAATCATCAATGTTTGGGGCTGAGTTAAGAGGGCATGCTGCTAATGTAACCGCAGCTGTCAGAGAACGCTCACAAAAGCTTTGTTTACCCATACTCTGAGCCTGTAGGACTGCATGCCTTTTGGGCTTTTTTCCACAGGATAGCTGCTTTTTATAAGACTGCCACATCTCCAAGGTCCATTCATCATCCTCAGCGGTTTTGATCTTTGTTGTCACCAAAGGATCAGTCACAGCTTTTCTCTTCTTGGATGCCACTCCTACACAATCAACCTCTGTGGCCACAATGTTCGCTTCATGTAGCACACCCTCTGCCTTGTGGCATGAAGTCACAACATCTCGGGGAAAGAAGTCATCACTAGAGTCTGCACTATTGGAAGTAGAGGAGTCCAAATGAAGCTCCAAGGCACCCATGAGCACAGCATTTTCCACATTCAACAGCACGCCACCCACAGGGACACAGCTTCCAGAATTCGAGTCAATCTCTGAAGAGAGCAGTGACGATGGGGCTAGAGAGCTATGCCCTTTCAATGGCTTTTGTACAGATTGCTTCAAAAAACGATGCATCTCCTTAAGAGTCATCTTTCCAATGCCATCATCCTCGTCATCAGATGTCTGAATCATGGCCTTAATTGAATGCCTTTCATCTCTGACAATGCCATTACCAGTTGCAGTACCATGTAATACACTTGAGTTACCCTTGTATGTAATAAAGGAAAAGGCTCCACCTTTATCCCACGCAGACTGTGTATGCTCTAGTTTCCGGCCTGCTCCCTTAGAGTGCATCATAAGATCCTCCAAGGATCTCATCTTGCAACACCGTCCATGTATGGAGTTCAGAACCTTAATTGTCCTGGATTTGAAGCTCTTATTCATATACCAATCTAGTCCAATACTATTGTCCTCTTCAACGAGCTTGTCGGTTGAAATGTGTGTCTGATTGAGCATCTTACTGCTTAAAACATTGGAATCTTGAACATCTGCACATCAAAGACATAGATCATTCAGATTCAGTCTTTTTACATGAGTACACAAAATCCCTTTAACATATTAAGACAGCCAAGTCCGTTACCCCAGACCATCATAAGATGTTGCAAATAAAATGGGTACCCATGCTATACATAGCCTTCAATTTCCCCTTAAAATTATTGGATTAAAGGTGATTGCTAGTGACAAGCCGGCAAGGAATGGCATGAATAGGGGGCCTTTCCTGTGCATCTCTTTACACACCTTCCCATATTCAGACCTTAAGACAGGGCAAACATTGGTAAGCACCCTAAGGCATCGGTGTGTTTGTTGCTAGCAATGCTATGTGTGATCCACCATGTCCCCTTTACGCAATTGGCCTGTCAGCGTTCCGTACAAAGGCAGGTGAACGGGAGTACCCTCCTGTCTATCTGCTGTCTTATGTATGGACAAAGCCACTCACATTACTAGCGTATGATTAGGCATAAGAAGTGGAAATGGACGGTGGGTCACAAGAAGGCAGTAGTCACCCAGTTCCTTGTGCATTTGAATTTTAACATGGAGAACAACATTTTACCACATAAGCAGGGCTTTATGTCTTTCTCTGTACAGAGCTGGGCCATGTGCACTATCTTCTACCAAGAAAACTGGTCTGGCTGCAAGAGAGAGAAAAACAAATCAGATTTAGCGTAGGGAATTAGAAAATCGGAGCAAAAATAAAAAATGGCTGCGCTGCTGCGCACAGGAAAATTCATTTCTAGCCAAAGCTACCGAAGCCCAGATTCCAGCCAAGGCCTCTGATCAAAGACCCATGGCCAAGACCCTGAATCCCGAAGCCCACAAAGGCATTTCTGGCCAGAACGCCCATTTCCAGGGTCTCTGATCGGAAACCAAAACCCTAACTGCATATACTGCTCTGACCAGAAACTCAAACCCTAACCCCCAAGGCCTCTGACCAGAGGCCTGATTCTAGAAACCCTGGTTCCCAAAAGTTCTAACTAAATGCCCACCAGCGCATTCCTGGCCAAAACCCTGGTTCTAAACCCTGATTTCTTGCCGGACAAGACCCTACTCCCAAAGACTTAGGTCTAAAACCCACTAGGCATAACCATAAATCCATTGGCTCTGCAGGAAATAATTCAAGACCATTGCAAACCTTGGACCCAAAAGGTCTGCAGACAACAACTTAATACAAGCACTTCGCTGGCTCAAACATGAGAGAGAGATACACACACAGAGAGCACTGCTGGTCCACTAAGCCCACAGCTTTCAGACGATTCCTCTACTTCGGCTATCTGCAGTGAAAATTTGAGAGAGAGAGAGAGAGAGAGAGAGAAAGACACGTCATATCCTGGTGGTAGAGGTTGGAAAGAGGCAGAGAGAAGTTAATTTGGCGGGAAACACCATAAAGGCTCCTTCACATTCACACGATGTCCCGAGTCCGGACTCCGCGGACATGTGAAGAATGTCCGACATCACCCTTCTTAGGGCTTTTTACCCTTCACGTAAGGGCTTTTAAAATTTTCTTACGGGTGCTTTTCCAAATAATGCCACTCTAAATTCTACTCTTCAAATGAAACAAGTAGGTGACCCCCACTTCTATGGGCGGCATAAGTTTTTGCATATATATATATATGCATATGCAAGTGTGCGATTGCGTGCGTGTGTGTGTGTTGGAATTATTCACATTATTTGGAATTTATGGATTTATTTTATGGATATTTATTTTATGTGCAAGCGAGACTGATTACCTCTAACTTGTCACATATTTTGAGCTTATATTGTGAATGTCAGTGCAAATCAGTGGGGCAGGGTTAATGTGTGGGATGTGCATGGATCCATTGGGCTTGCTTCGACGGAAATCTATTGACACATGACGTGTGGTGATTATTTATTCGACAGTGGCAGTGATATTTTATGTGCACATTAATGTGCAACATTTTGATATACATTAGTTCTATTTTATGAGTGAACCTTAGAGTGTTCGCACTTTTGTATTTAGGCTTATGCAAGCCCAATGTGGAGATCCATATTTTTGGCTACATGTATTTTTTGGCTCTTGCTTTTTGTACAAGGAAATATATTTAAATACACCATAAAGAGGATGTGAGCCACTCTCATGGTGGGGGAGATTTAACCCATGCTTGTGTCGTGTGCATAGCTTTCTTCTATTTTAAGCTTGTGTATTTCTTTCAAGTTGATTTTTAATAAAGGGCCAACCGTGAGCTTCCAATATTGGTATCAGAGCCAGAGAACCAAGGAACACAGAGAATTGTGTCGCATACTTTTCTTGTTAGAAATATACTAAAAAAAGGTTGTGTATTGGGCACTCAGACAGCCCGAAGACTGCTATTCTTTACGTGAAGGTGAGAGCCGCCAACACGGAACCTGAGAGTAACACTAGTTGTCAGAGCATCGCCTGTCTACTGTCTACGGTACACACTGCTACAGTGGACAGCGCACCGGCCATCAGAAAAGCAAACAACACCGACGACTAGCAAGTACACCTAGCACCACCAGCATACAAGCAACAATGGCGAGCATAAGGAGCTTGTAGTACACCCGACTGCAAGCGCCGACAACAAGCCCAACCACCGGCAAGAACACCAACAACAAGCGCCGGCAACAACGAGATCGAACTCCGTCAAACGGACGGGTAGCGCGTGCACCAAGACCTGCGACTCCACCTCCCCACACACCAACATGGATGTCTCCTAAGAGACAAAGGCAAGTTCATTCCATTCTCCCCTTTATACTCGGCTCCTACTCTACATTCGACACTATGAGATAAAGCGAACACTGCATGGCACTTTTTGGTGAGCCGTGTGAAGAGAAGAAGTAGAAGAAGAGCAAAAGAAAAGAGAAGAGAAGAAGAAAGAGAAGGAGAGAGAAGAAGTAAAGAGAGAAGAGAAGAGGAAAAAAGAAGAAAAAGTATTAAAAAAACCATATATATGTATATATCTTTTGAAATGAGGTTTTTTTTCAATCTTTGTTTCTGCTCCATCCTCGATTTCTACCAAGCATCTACACCCATAGATTCTGATGATGGCACTCAACCACCAACCATTTCGAATGTGTCACCTCTTCCTGCTCCTACTTTGGAGGAGCGCATTCTTCTACTCAAGATGCAACTTGAAGAACAACGCAAACGCCACGAATCTCCTGATGTCATGTCTCCCGAAGATGATCGCTTGAGCAAGATTCTCAAATCCATTTTCGACTCGCAACAGACTCACAAGGACTCCAAGATCAGCCGTCATGCATTCACGTTTTCCAAATTTGACGGTAAAAAGGATGGTCGTCTAGTTCTTTCTTAGTTGACTCAATTTGATGATTATTTTGCTGGTGAGCGATTTTTCGAGGAAGATAAAATAAAGTGTGCTACTAATCATTTGAATGATCGAGCTTCTTTATGGTGGAACACACTTCACATGGGTCCTACCAAGCCTCTTACTTGGAATCAATTCCAAGACAAATTCAAGTCTGCTTTTCTTCCTCCATAATTCCACCTTAACACTCGTCAAGCATGGAATCTTCTCCGCATGACAGATCGTGATACAGTTTCTCAATACACGGAGAGATTTTTGCAATCACTTCTTATGCTTCATATGCTCGAGGATGTTCCTAAAGAGTCACTCCAACAAAAGTATGAAGATGGTCTTGAGACAACTATTCAAGCGAATGTGAACATGCTCAAGACAACTTCTCTTGATGCAATCTCTCTTGCTCATGATTCCAAGCACAAGAAAGATTTGCCTCGTCAATTACCTCATAATGGTTAGTATATTTCTCCATCCAATCAACAATCTTCTTTCGTGGGGGAATCAAAGATTCAAATCTTCTTTTCTCGACACCCACAATTTTATCGATCTCCTTCATCACAACAACGGCGTAATGGTAATTTTGGTAATGGTACTAATAATGCACGCACTTTTTCCAATTCAAGGATAAAGAACAATTTTAATACTTCCAACCCAAGCAATGTACATCCTAAACCCACTTCTAGTCACAATAGTAATTCACCCACTCCTTGCCCTACCCAACCTCGTCAGGGCAATAATATGCCTACATGCTTCAAGTGTCATCGAGTGGGACATCAAGCCGAAAAGTGTACCTTTTGTCCTACTCAAGTGGCATAACTTCACAATATCGAAGACAATACATAATACGATGGTGATGGTGATACGGGTCTGGATTAAATGGAAGAACAACTCAACACTGAAGAAGTGGGTACACAAAGCGAATCGGCAGGTACTTCAATCACTCCTCACTCTTTGCTTCGCATCATGAAAGGATCTATTAATACTACCATCACTATTTTGCATGATGATGGTAGTATGCATAATTTTATTTCTGAAAAGGCACTTCGTAGGTTGCATTTGGAAACTCATCTTTCATGTTACAAGGTTCAATCTTCATTTCAAGGCACATGCTACACAGGCACTCGTGAAGTACGTGACCTTGAGATACAAATTGGACCTTACAAACAAAAACGAAACTTTCTCATTGCACCTTTGCATTCTAGTGACATCATACTTGGTATGCCTTTTAGACATGAATTCAATCCACATATTGATTATTACATGCATACTATGGATTTCACACATAATGGTACTCTCATACAACTAGTTGGTGATCATTCTCTTGAGATGTATCCATTATTATCCCATACCCAAACTAAATGTGCACTTCAAAAACAATCACGTGCATACATGATTTTAGTTAATGAAGTGCAAGCATATGAACATAATCTCACTCCCTCTCAACAAGCATTCATGGCTAAGTTTCAAGATTGTTTTGTAGATGATTTACCTTCTACCTTACCTCTTTCATGTCCTGACCATACTATAGAGATTATTTCGGGTAGCCAACCACCTCATAGAGCTCCTTATCGTACAAATCCTCTTCAACAAAAAGAAATAGAACGCCAAATCAGAGAATTATTAGACAAGAAACTTATTCGACCTAGTAGTTCTCCTTTTGGTGCATCTGTTCTTCTTGTTGAAAAGAAAAATAAGACTTACTGCATGTGTATTGATTATAGAGCTCTCAATAAGGTCACAATTAAGAATAGATATCCCATCCCTCGTGTTGATGATTTGCTAGACAAGCGTAAAGGTGCATCTGTCTTTAGTAAAATTGATTTGAAATCTGGTTATCATCAAATTCGAATGATTAGTGCTAACATGTATAAAACTGCTTTTCATACTCAAACTGGTCATATGAATTTTTGGTTATACCTTTCAGTCTAACCAATGCACCTACTACTTTTTCACGCATGGTGAATCGTATATTTCTTGACTATCAAAATTGCGTTTTCTTTGATGATTTGCTTGTCTTTAGTAAGAATCTTGCATTAGTGTTTAATCTTCTTAAAGAAAATCAACTTTATGCTAATCCAGATAAAAGTCTCTTTTTCCAAGATGAAATTGAGTACTTAGGCCACATTGTTTCAGGTGAAGGTATCAAAGTTGATCCAAAAAAGGTAAAAGTCATTAAGACTTGGCCTACACCAACATGTGTTAAAGAAGTTAGATCTTTTCTTGGTTTGGCTGGTTTTTATAGGAAGTTTGTTCGCATTGATAGGACTTCCTTTGACAATGTTGCTTAAGAAAGGTCTAGTTTTTCGATGGGGTGAAAACCAACAAAAATCATTTGCTAGACTAAAATATTTGTTGACTCATGCCCCTATCCTCCAACTTCCAGACTTTACTCGATAATCACTGATGCTAGTGGCTCAGGAAGAATTGATGCAGTCCTCATGCAAGATGGACACCCTTTGGCTTATGAGATTAGGAAATTGACACCTTCTGAACTTTCATATAGTACATACGACAAGGAATTATTAGCAGTTGTCCATGCCTTACGCATGTAGAAACATTATCTTATGGATTCTGAGTTTATGATTAAGACCAACCAACAAAGTATTCAATATCAACCTCTTATCTCAGACCGCCATATTAAATGAGCATCTTTTAATCAGAGTTTTCATCCTCTTATCCAATATCAACCTGGTAAAGAGAATGTAGTGGCTGATGCACTAAGTTGACGACCTTCTATTTCTAACATTTCAGTGCTTGACATTGCATGATGATATGCATGATTCATATGTTACAAATCCTGATTTTTCTAATGTTTGGCATAAGTTAGAAACTAATAATTGGTTGCCTCTTCATGATTATGCATATAATGATGGTTTCATTTTCTTTCAAAAGCATTTATGCATTACACTTCCTTATAGATCTTTTATTCTTGAAGAGATGCATCGTCCCCCATATGTTGGTCATCATGGCATTCTCACTACTCTTCACACCATAGAAGAATATTTTTTATTGGCCACAATTAAAACATGATGTTGCTTCTTTTGTATCGGAATGTGTGATATGTCAACGAGTTAAAAGACACTAAGGGAAACAGTATGGGCTACTCATGCCTTTACCTATTCTTGTGGCACCATGGGAAGAAATTTCTATGGACTTTATAATTGGTTTACCTACCACATCTTCTCGAAATGATATGATATGGACAATTATGGATAGGTTTAGTAAGCAAGCTTATTTCATTGCATGTCGTAAAACATTGAATACTTCACATGTTGCATGATTATTTAACCAAATTGTCTTCACAAATCATAGATTACCTAAAGTCATTATTCTATATCGTGATTCTCGATTTTGTAATCATTTTTGGATGGCATTGTTTTCAAACTTAGTCACAAAGATTTATTTTAGTTCTACATATCATCCAGAAAGTAATTGACAAACTGAGGCCACAAACAACACTATTCTAGATCTTTTGAGGTCTTACACTATCTCATCTCCTGCAAATCGGGATCAGTATTTGCATTTTTTACAATTTGCATATAATAACACACCTCATACAACCAATGGCAAAGCTCCTTTTGAGATTGTCTATGGTAAGAAACTTCCAACTCCAATTAATAGACTTTCTCATGAAGTTCTATAGCGGCCGATCATTTTGCCGTGACTCATAACTGAATTTTGGCTGAAGCTCGTGAGTCTATTCTTAAGACTCAATAAGCTTATACTAAACAGGCTAACAAGCATAGAAGACCAAAGACTTTTGAGGAAAATGATTTAGTTTGGCTTTGCATAGAAAAGTGTAGACTAAAGTCTGTTGAGAAACATCCAGCCATTAAATTATCTCCATGATTTTATGGGCCTTTTAGAATAACAGATATGATCAATGACAATGCTTATCGTTTGTCCCTTCCTGACCATTGGAATATTCATAATTTCTTTCACATTATTCTTCTTAGACCCTTTAAAGGTACACCACCTTCTACCCCCATTTATGATGACCCACCTCTCTTAGAAGCTGATACATAAATTTTAGTTCCAAAAGCAATTCTTGATCGTGAGCAATTCGTGAGCAAAGTACAACTCGCAATGGCAATGTTTCTGTCAAATATTTCGTTAAGTACAAGAATCATCCTATAGAAGAATCTCAGTGGATTCTAGACCATGCCCTTACTACACACCCTGCCCTGATCAACTCCTTTCACTCTACCCTGATCAACTCCTTTCACAAACAATTGCAGTGAATTTTACACTTGGTATTGAGATCGGTGTAATCGTGTGAAGGTCACTGATTTGAGATATCACATGATTGGCAGTTTATTTTGGTATTTGGCATTGGTATGTGTGAAGGCCATTGATTTGAGATATCACACATGGTAATTTTTTCGTGCAAAGGTCACCGAATTGAGGTATTGCATGAGGTTTTGATATTATGGATTTCTGTGATGGATATTTAAAATCTCTATTTTCTTTCATGCAAAGGTCACCGAATTGAGGTATTGCATGAAGTTTTTAAATATGCAAAGATACCGACTTTGAGGTATTGCATGTTTAGCAACACTAAGGACAATTGCTTTTCACCAAGGAGGAATGTTGGAATTATTCACATTATTGGGAATTTATGGATTTATTTGATGGATATTTATTTTATGTGCAAGCAAGACTGATCACCTCTAACTTGTCACATATTTTGAGCTTATATTGTGAATGTCAATGCAGATTAGTGGCAAGGTTGGTGTGCGGGATGTGCACGGATCCAGTGGGCTTGCTTTTACGAAAATCTATTGACACATGGCACGTGGCGATTATTTATTCGATAGTGGCAGTGATATTTTATGTGCACATTAGTGTGCAACATTTTGATATACATTAGTTCTATTTTATGAGTGAACCTTAGAGTGTTCACACTTTTGTATTTAGGCTTATGCAAGCCCAATGTGGAGATCCATATTTTTGGCTACATGTATTTTTGGCTCTTGCTTTTTGTACAAGGAAATGAAGTTTCTAGTTTTCCAATGCATCTTCGAGACTGCTGTCACTCCTCAAATTTCGAGTTCCGTGACACGATGGTGTAGATACCAGAGAAGATGTCCCTCCCCCATTTCTCTCGTATCGAAAGAGGATGGGGTAGAGATTTCTGGAGTCGTGGGCCGAGATATTTCTTCATCTAAGTGGATCGAATTGGGAACCTTACCACCGACCTAAAACCGACCTAAAGCGGATTTGTTGGATTAAAAAGCTGAAGATGATCTGTTTATTTTGGTTCGTCGATACTCCCAGGGCCGACACCTCTGTGACTATAAATGGAATTCGCATACCTCAGGATCGCTGGGTGTATGATCGAGTGATGCAGATTTGACCTGCTGACAGAGTAGCTGTGTTAGGACCTACCCCAATCCAGAATCTACCAACACAGAGTAGCTATGTTGGGACCTACCCCAATCCTACTGACAAAGTAGCTGTGTTTGGACCTACCCCAATCCAAAATCTACCAACACAGAGTAGCTATGTTGGGACCTACCCCAATCTAGAATCTTACCACCGACCTAAAACCGACCTAAAGCGGATTTGTTGGATTAAAAAGCTGAAGATGATCTGTTTATTTTGGTTCGTCGATACTCCCAGGGCCGACACCTCTGTGACTATAAATGGAATTCGCATACCTCAGGATCGCTGGGTGTATGATCGAGTGATGCAGATTTGACCTGCTGACAGAGTAGCTGTGTTAGGACCTACCCCAATCCAGAATCTACCAACACAGAGTAGCTATGTTGGGACCTACCCCAATCCTACTGACAAAGTAGCTGTGTTTGGACCTACCCCAATCCAAAATCTACCAACACAGAGTAGCTATGTTGGGACCTACCCCAATCTAGAATCTACCACCCTTACCACCATCAGTTTTTCGAGTCTTAGAAACTACAGCGGAACCCCCATACTTCACCTATGTGGACCGCTCTACCCTTATGTCATAGTTAAGCTTAGGAATTTCCCTTGATGGCAAATAAGACTAATTATATTAGTCTCAGATCTTTGTAATAAAACTCGTCCTTGTAAATATTTAGAAATAAAATGATTTCAATATTTTACTCTCCAAAATAAGCGTTGTGCAAGTATGAATCTTATAATCTTAAAATTGTTTTTTATAATGATGGCCAAGACGATCAGCCTCCACTTCCCAATGCGCTTTACACAGATATCCCAAGAGAAGAAGCTCCTGCTCAAGCAAATGCAACCTCCCTCCTTTAAAGGAGAAGATTAAAAGATTGAGAAGGATGCTGAAGTCTAGATTGAAGCGATGGATGATTATTTCTCTGCTGCCTGCCGGTACTAGAGTAGCAATTCAGTCTATGCTTGCACGATTTCGCCTCATCGAAGATGCTAAACTCTGGTGGAAACAGTGGTGCCGTGAGTGACAAGGGAGTCACCGAGCATTCTCAAATGCGGGAAGACATCAAGCATGCCGTGAAGGAAAGATATCTTCCCCCATCCCATGAATCCATAAAGATGAATGAGTTTTTTAGTCTTAGGCAGTGCAGCTTAACTCTTGAGGACTACTATTCCAAATTTATCACTCTTTGGAAGTATGCCCTAGCTATGACTACTTCCCAGCAAGTGACTCGTTTCTACCAAGGGTTAAATGAACCCTTAGATTCCTGCCTTGAAGCAATGAGGCCAAGCACATTACACAATGCTCTCATACGAGCAAAGCCCCTTGTGAAAGAAATGAGGACTGACAAACCTAAGCCTCAAAAGAGATCTTACCTTGAGGCAAATCCTAAAGTTCAACCTTACAAGAAAACCCAACAGAATTTCCCCTACTACAACAGAGGGCGGCAAAGCAATTCTTTTGTCCCCCGCTCGTATGTTGAGAGAAGGCCCTCTGTGTTTTGAATGCAATGAGCCGGGACACTTTAGAGCCAACTATCCCAAGATGGCAACATCATTTCCCCTAGGTGGTAGAGGAAATCAAGCCCATGAAACCCCTATCCACCAAGGTGCAAGAGGCAGAGGACGTGGCAGAGGCCGCGGAGGTGCAGTTGCTAGGACCGTCTGTATTATAAGTGAAGAACTGACCTTGGAAATGGCTGAAGAAGAGCACGCCAACGTCCATGCGGCAGTAGAAAACAAAGGTCTGAATAAACAATTTGGTGTAATCCAAACCCCAGCCACTCATCACTGTAAATAATTCCAGCTTTTGATTGATTGTGGCCATTCATTTCTTTCTCCTAGGTGTTCGCGAAAATTAAACTTGGGTCAAAAAACAGCTAGAAGAATGACTGTAGTGTTAGCCAGTGGGAAAGAAGTAGTATCTCGCCAAACAGCTAGAAGAATGACTGTAGTGTTAGCCAGTGGGAAAGAAGTAGTATCTCGCCACTCTGTAGGAAACCTTGATTTTGAGCTGGGTAATGAGTAAACTCAATGCTACTTTAGAGTCTTGCCATTAGGAATTTATGATGGAATTCTTGGGATGGATTGGTTAATTGCAAACAAAGCTAGCATTCACTGTAACCAGGGGAGTATCACTTTTGAAAATAAGCATGGCCAAGTAATATCCGTTCAGGGGATAACAGGAAAATCTAAATCTAGGGTAGTCAAGGCAAAACATCTTCTCAAGGGAGCACGTAAGGGTCAGCAAGTTTTCTTAGTCAAGCTGAACAAAGCCATTGAACCTAGTAAGGAGACAGAACCCTCTTGGCTCTAAGAATTATCTGACATCTTCCCTGACGAGCTTACAAGGCTACTGCCTCTTCGAGAAGTCGATCATGAAATCGAGGTGATCCCTGGAGCTCAACCCGTCTCAAAAATGCCCCTTCCTGAAGCCATTGAACTTAAAGAGCAACTTTACCAACTCATTGAGCAAGGATTCATACACCCCAATAGCTCTCCTTGGGGGGCACCTATTCTTTTCCAAAAAAAGAAGGACGGAACTCTCTGCCTTTGCATAGATTATCGAGGGCTAAATCAAGTCACTATCAAGAATAAGTATCCTATCCCTCGCATTGACGAACTTCTTGATAGGCTTCATGGGGCCAAAATCTTCTCAAAAATAGATTTGAGGTCTGGTTACTATCAGATCAGAATCAAGGAAGCAGATAAACCCAAGACAGCCTTCAATACCCGTTATGGCCACTATGAGTTTACTGTAATGTCATTCGGGTTAACCAATGTGCTCCTACAACATTCAGCCGCCTAATGTAACATTCAACCGCCTAATGCAAGATATATTCCATCCTTACTTGGATGAATTTGTGCTTGTTTTTTTTATGACATCTTAATCTACTCCAAATCAATGGAAGAGCATGAGGAGCATGTGCGTAGAGTTCAGCAATTGCTGCGCTCGCAGACACAAACTGTATGCCAAGAAGAGCAAATGTACTTTCTTTACTCATCAAATTGAGTATCTTGGGTTCATCGTCTCCAAAGATGGCATCTCAGTAGACCCCGCTAAGGTCAAAGATATTCTGGAGTGGCCACCCCCTAAATCAGTTCGTGAAGTTCGTGGGTTTTTGGGAATCACGGGTTGGTATAGGATTTTTATCAAAGATTATGCCTTGGTAGCTGCACCTTTGACGGATCTTCTTAAGAAGGATTGCAAAATAGTGTGGCTGCCAATCCATCAAAATAGTTTTGATCAGCTCAAGGTTATTATTACTTTTGCCCTAGTCCTGAAACTTCATGATTTCACCAAGGAATTTGAAGTGGTGATGCCAGTAGTCTAGCACTTGGTGGTGTCTTAGGCCAAGAAAGAAGACCAATCGCTTATACTTCCCGTAAGCTGAAGCAATATGAAGAGAATTATGCCACCCATGATTTAGAGCTCTTAGCAGTTGTTCATTGCCTCAAATTATGGAGACATTATCTCTTGGGGGGAAATTCTAGCTTGTAAAACTGACCACAAAAGTCTGAAGTGGATCTTCACCTAGCCTAACCTCAACATGCGGCAAAGAAGATGGATTGAAATTTCTTTAAGGGGGGAAGGATGTAACATACCCATCTTCACTAATAAAGAAATATCTATATAATAGATGAATTTATGAGTTTTTATGGTATAAAAATCAATGATTTTATTAAATGAGCCATTTCTACTTAGAATCTTCAAATTTCAAGCCCAAATTTGGAATCTGCACGTGATTTTACCCTAATATAGGATTTTACAGCATCCAAAATGGACATCGAATCAATCTTATACATAAATTTTGGTTATTTTTAGTTAAAAAGCGACGACCTTTAAACCTTAATAAATGCACGACCGGGCATCCGATCGACGAATGGTCTGCACCCCAACGAACAGGGGAACATCCCTGACAAAAAAAAAATTACTCCCTCGGGCTGTCCGACACGCAAATCGAGGCCAGTGCCCCAAATTTGGAGACCCCGCCCCAAAATTGGACCGTACATACTTATTAGGGTGCCCGTACGATGGCCGCACAAGAACCAAAGGTCGGCCGCCCACTGTGTGGTCCACACGCACCGCTACGTGGACACCCATGCTGCCCCTGACCAAATAAGGTACATGCGTACCACTTCTTTCCCCTATTAACCGCCATCGTACCTTTCCCCTAGAGCCATGCAGGCCACTAATCCACAGCCTTTGCCGGCACACCGTCCTTTCAACCTTGCTTTGCGCAGCGTCCACACTTGTACCCGACAACTATATAAACCCCTAGGGTGCTCCATGGGTAGCACGCATTTTTGCGTTGCCTATGCTCTACCGTGTCGTCGTCCGTAACACCATCTGTCCCTACGCAGTGTACTTGCTGCAGTGCAACTGCCCCTTGCTGCCGCCCCTCTCAACACCTCCTCATTTGCCAATTTTAAGATAAGGCAACTTTCCTCTACTCCTCCCTTGTTAGAAGGCAGTGTCCTTAACTCTTCTTCTCCCCCCCCTGACCCGTGTGAAGAGACTTACAGCAGCACCCTTCTCCCCTTTTTGTCCTTAGAGACGGTTCATGCGTTGTGGTCTTTTGCATGAGCAAACGATCTCAGAATTGAGATGTGAGTGGAGCGTTTCGCGACAACGAGCCTTACAAGGTGACGTCCAAGATGGCCCCATCCCGGAAACGTCAGAATATTACCTCGAGAGGAGCGCCCAACAATGAGATTAAAGAAGATGCTCCTAATGCGGCCCCGATCCTCCCGTTTACAAGCTCCTCAAAGGAAATGGTGGCCAGGTTAGCTTGGTTATCTTTTAAAGAAGAGTTTTTTTTAATATTAGTGTTAATAAATGTGTATCTTTTCCTTTTAAAATAATGAAATAAAATTGTATGAAGCTACAATTTGAAGTGATGCTGTATTCAATGAATTGTATTGAAATTGTTATCTTTAAGAGAGAGTGCAAGTTTTTCCTGGCTTTGGTAGCCAGGCGGCGTCGTTAGCAAAGCTCGGGAATGGTCCAAGGTATCCCTCATACCATTGGGAGAATAAGGTTTGCCGATTGAGGCGAGAGATTATGACGCTGTCTAGTTCTGAGGGCCTAGGCTAGTGCGGTGAATAAGCCCACCCTAGTGCACATACATCCGTCTGAGGGGTGGGAGGATCGAGCGATGGAGCCTGAGAGGGCGACAGGCGGCCGGCTTGAGTCCTCGCCAACGGCGGCTGACGATGAGGTGTATGGTCCCGTAGGGTTTTGCCCAGCATGTAGAGGCTGGAAGGCCGAATTCTAGATCATCGGTAGTATAAAGGAAAAGAATAAGAGAGCCAGTTTGGCTTGTATGAAATTGATTCATGTATAAACCATTTTTATAATTCTTCTCTTTGGCATTATTGTACTGTGGAAAAAGGCTGTTTTAACAAACCTTGTGAAAATGGCCTTAATTAAGGAACATGTTTATTTTTGTATAAACTTGTTTATTCATGTATAAACTTTTTTTATAATTCTTCTCTTTGGCATTATTGTACTGTGGAAAAAGGCTGTTTTAACAAACCTTGTGAAAAGGGCCTTAATTAAGAAACATGTTTATTTATGTCAAACAATGTGGTAGAATTAATTAGAAAATAAAATTGACGTGTGAGGTGGACCCGATTAGTCGGGTAGCTTTCCAACAGATTAAGTGAAAGCCCTACGCTAGATAAATAGGTTCTTGGGCAATTCTATTCTAGAAGACTAGGCCAGCGGCTGTGCCTTGCATGGATGAGGAACAAAATGTTGCCTCTAGAAATCAAGACTAGTAGTTGCCTAATTTATGATCAATTACCCTATGGGTGATTTGATTTTTAGAAGATCACGCTCCCCCTCCTGCGGGATAGGACTAAGTCTTACCTATGAATCGTATTCTCGAATTTCTGCATGGTCAAGGTGTCGATGAATCGAAAATTTTCTCTAATTTAAGACTTAGTGGACTATTTTAAGTGTTTCCCCTATTTTGGAAGGGGGGAACCTTACAGTGGTAAGCAACGAGATGACACTTGTGATTGTGAATGGGGCACTTACTGTGTGTCTTCTTCTTATCAAAGGCACCTTTAAAAAATCCCTGTTTAACTTTTGTCTCAGGGTTGTTGAAGGCATAATATCATTCACATGCACGTACTGGACGCCGTCAAACATGACTGTACCACTCAAAGTGGTCTCTTGAAATTGTTGTCCTTTCTTCTCAAGATACGAACGAGCAGAAACGATCATGTCTTTGATGGAAAAATTGAAATCAAACATGTGTGAGATTTCAGGATGGCGATGATGCTGTCGAGCTTTATTAAAGGAAGTCGAACAACTTTTCATCTAGGGTTTCTTGAAAGGCCAGCATCAGACTCAACCTCAATCTCGAAAGGTTCCATCTACAAGTCACGAAATATGTCAAGACGACGAAAGTTCTATGTAAGATAATAAAGAATTATCCAAGATCAGTATAACGTGATAAGCGTTGAATCCATGGGGCAGGCTGAAGAAGGCTGTAAGCTTTGATGGAGGTCAAGGCAGGAAGAGAAATAGGATGGGAGTGTGGTTATATCAAATCTCCCATTCGATGTTCAAAATCGTATATATATTGTAGATTCCCTTCTTTCCTCGGTTCTTACTGCATGACATACTTCATTAGTTGATGTATGTTCGTGGTTTAGTTCGATAAATTTCGATGTAGCTCATAATTCTAATGGCATACAATGAAGAGTAAGTGACATGCTTGATGGTGTGTCTACCATTGTGTTTCAGTCTATCCAATTTGTTTTAGTTGCATTTTTATGTCTTAGCTAGGTTGGACCTTTGGAGAAAGCAGGCTGAAGAATATAGTGATGACTCTCACATCAAAGAGCCAATATCTTTGCCTTTGAATTGTTTATGTAGCATTGAAGATCAAGATCATGATTATGTTGAGATGGCAAGGCATATTTGACAAGTCATGTCATCAAAGGAGTATGCATCAAAGAAGATGACCATGTTATGGATATGCTCACTTTGGGATATGGTGCTAGGGAAGCTCTACAATTGCAGAGGAAGTTTATTTTGGTTGTATGCACAAACGAGCAGCTGGTGAACATCAAGGCTTCATGCATGGAAGCAATTGAGATGGATGAAGAACTCATGAAGTGGCAGGGATGGAGCAGCAAGAGATGGCAAAGACATTGGAGGAGGGGGAGAGTAATGGTGGCTATGAAGATGTAGATGATAATGAGATGGATGCAAATGCCGATGTGTTTCTTAAGGATTTGCGAAGGCCAGGTTAAATTCATATCACTAATCTCACTTGCATATGACATATGTTATGCTTATTATTTGTAATTTCATTTATTTGGGACATATGGTTTGTATTGTATTTTGTTTGTGGTATCATTTATAAAGACATGTGCTATGCTTTCCATTTGTGATTTCATTCATGTTATTTGATCTAATACTAAGAGTATTCAACTTGCATTCATCAAACTTGGATTTATTACTAGTTTTAGCCAAGTGATCATAGAACTTAGCCAGTGGACGTGTCTTGAGGAGACCCTCATGGCCAAATGGTCATAGGCTTCACTCACTAGTGATCCTCATAGACTCCATGGCTTGATGAGACCCTTATGGTGGAGACTATGGTCCATAGGCATCAATCACTCCATAGAAGTGACTCCTATGAATCCATGGTTGGTTGAGGAGTTCCCTTTGTCCCACCACTCATAGGCTGCACTCACTAATGATCTCCAATATTGCATGGATTGAGGAGATGCCAAGTACTCCATGACTTGACCCCTATGGCCAAATGGTCATAGGCCTCACTCACTATTGATCCCCCAAATACTCGATGGCATGATGAGACCCTAAGGCTCCATGGCTTAAGCAAGCCCCCTATTGGGTGGTCAAAAAATCATAGGCCTCATTCACTAGTGATACCTCCAATACTCCATGGTATTTTTAAAATCTTAAAAAGTTTTTAAAAAATAAAGAGCCATTGATCATATTTCTTGCTAATCACTTAAACATTCATGTTGCAAAGGAACACTCTAAAAATTTTGAACTAGAGAAATTAAGATTTGCACCCTTAAACCATTGATTTTTGGTTGAAACCTACAAAATCACGTTGCAATAATTCTACAGTCTACAAAGATGAGGGGAATGCATAGAGTACCCGAAGTGCCTATACTGCCACCTGTCCTACCCACAACCACCAACACCTTGAATAACACCAATTAATCAAATGATCATTAAAGAGGTGCTAGAAGAAGGAGAATATGTATGGGAACTTGGCAAACCATGGAGGGGTTAGATGACATTTGGGAGGTAACCTCGGAGTATTTTTGATGCAAAGGAAGACACCCGTGCAAGTGTTCCAGGATGTAGTACAATGAAAGGGCAAGGCAAAATAATGCCATAATAAGGAGAGTTCCGCTATAATGCTATCACTACCAAGGACCTCACTATGTGTGTAGTTTTCTCACAAGGTCAATGCAACAAACCCACAAAATATTCAAGTCAGTACACACTCATGTTTGAGTTGTGTGAAATACAAAATTAACCACATAATTAAGGATTATTATTATAAAGGCACTAGTGAGTAGCACAGCCATTAATCCAACCACGGGACTCCGAATGATTGGGGTGTAATCAAAGGTGGTGGCAACACCACGTAATGTCATGAGTCATACACAATTACTAAAGACCCTAGAAAACAATGGAGAACCTTTAGCTAAATCTTCTACTCGTATGTCGGGAAGAAGAAGGGCTAAGAGGTGGAATCTATATTCAGGATGATTCAGATGAGGAAATGGTTGATACTACAACAACTGAGTCAAGCTAGGATAACATGCTGATAGGAAAAAAGGAAGTGGTGAAACGAAAAGAAGCCAAATAGGTCTATAAACCCAAGACAACAAGACGGGTGGGTGAGTACCCAAATGCCTAGAAGGAAATAGAGAAACTAGAGGCTACACAAGCCCTAGTCTAGGAAAGCCAAAAGAAGTTTGAGGAATGGTTACAAGCCAATCAGGCTACTAAAATGGTCTATCCTAGATGAAACATCATGGGGAAACAAAATAGCTGAATGTGCCAGAACTTGTGCCAGAACACAGTGAGGGTGAGATCGACTCAAAAGAAGGATATAACGATTTGTTCTCAAGGATATTTGAGGAAGGAGGAGAATATCATATGTATGACTCAATAAATCAAGTCCTGGAATCATATAATAATGATGTTGGTCGAGTCTGAATGCCTAGAGATGTGGCAAGGCTAATGGCATTTCTCTCTGCCGTAGAGATAAAAATGCCATTTGAACCTAGCTGAGAGGAAACCCCCAACTTTGGACTGATTTAAAAGTTTGAGTGGAAGGCAGAATGCAAGACAATATGCCAACCAACAAAGAATTACCCTTTCCTATCAAGGAAGATTTAGAATTGGTTAAAGGAAGGGATGACCTACCATAACCAGTTCAAATTCTACTTAATCAGATGGGATGACCTACCATAACTAGTTCAAATTCCACTTAATCAGTTGGGAAAGTATTATGAGAGTGATGATGACACAAATGCAACACTTCCACTGGTGCATTAGGATCATCAAGATCTTGTGATCCTTAATGGTGGAGCCAGGGTAAGTATCATAATGAAGCAATGTTGATAAAAATGGGAAAAACTAGCCTTAGATCAAACAAACCTCATTGTAAAAATGGGTGATGATACCATGTCGCAACTTGTGGGAATTTTGCAAAACCTGAAGATGAAAGTCATCTCATTTTTCTACTACTACCATACATTCACGTCATGAACATTATGGGCATGCAGATTTATACGATGTAATTCTTGGTAAACCTTTTATGAGGAGTGCTAAGCTGGTTCATGAGACTGGGCCATGGATCACAGGGCATGCAAATTCATACGATGTGATTCTTGGTAGACCTTTTATGAGGAGTGCTAAGTTGGTTTACGATTGGGCCACGGATCACATTTACCTATGAAGGACTCATGAATCCTAAAAGTAAACATACAGACATGGAAGATGCATTCCATCGATGGAGGGTTATTTGGGAATTATTCTGAAACCACAGAAAAAACAACCTCAATACAATTATGTGCAACCCATGAACAACCATAAGTGTCATAGGAAGAGAAGATATTGTAAACCCCTCGTTTGAATGATGACTTTTGCAAAAAATGGATACATGTACTGGCCACAATAGATGTCATGGGAAAGTCTAGAACAAAGTTTATAGAACCATATTAGAAGGATTAAATGTCATTCGCACCACAGTGCATATGGATGAGGTCATCTGTGACTCATCTGTGATGGATGAGTCATGGGAAAGTTCTTTAGAAGAGTAAGAGTCTGAATCTGATTACAATAGGAAAGAAGCTTTGAATTCAATTGCAAGGCTAAAGTTTTGAAGATCGATGAAGAAGTGTTATCATGCTAACCATAGTGGAGTCGGACTTGCAAAAGGTTTCCAACCATTTTAAAACCTTTGATGTCAATGAAAGGAAGGTGGTTCACCTATAAGGGTGCAACGCTCAAAGTGTGAACAAATAGGGGTTTTATATAATGGACTTGCTGAGGTGAAGGAAGTAGATCCCAGACCAGTCCTCATTGCCACTCCCCTAACTCTACAAGAGGAAGACACGCTAATTACTCTTTTAAAAATTGCTTCACTTGGAACTATAAGGACACGAAGGGCATGCTACTAGAAGTGGTTCACCACATCTCATGGAAGGTTCAAGGGTAGTTAAGAAACATCCTTACCAAATAAATCCAAAATACTCAATAATTGTAAAGGAGGAAATTGACAAACTTATTGCTATTGATTACAAAGTTGAGCACACTAATGATTGGGTATCACCAATTTTGATTATACCCAAGAAAAATGGGAAGCTTCACATGTGTGTTTATTTGAAGAAAGTGAATGTAGTGACTTGTTGTAACACGGATCACTACCCATTACCATACATAGAGCATGTAGGGAAGAAGCTTACAATTTTCTAGATGGATTCTTAGGATACAACCAAGTATCCATTACCATGGAGGACCAACACAAAATAGATTTCACACTACATGGGGAACCTTTGCATATAGGATCATACTATTTGGACTAACCAATGATCTTGTAACATTATAGAGGTTAATGAGGAGCATAACTTTCAAGGATTACTTGCACAAGTGGATGGAAGTGTTCATCATTGATGATCTCTGTGTGCATTTGTAATGGATGGAGCATTTAGCTTGCTTAAGAAGAGTGTTTGAAAGGTGTCTATTATACCTTATATCTTTGAACCCTTTGAAAAGTGTTTGAACGGTGTCGATTATACCATATATATTTGAACCCTTTGAAATGCCAATTTTGGGTAAAGCATGGAGTGATATTGGGCACATAGCGTCCAAGAATGAGATTTCCACTGATGAGACAACAAGATGAAACTCATATTAAAGTTTCCACCACCTACTAAATTACAAACGAGTACAATAGTTTATGGGTCACGTAGGCTATTACCAGAGGTTCATTGTGTTCTATGATGATATTTCTAGGCCATTGTATAAGATTTTGATTATCTTTGAATGGAATGAGAAATGTCACCAGGATTACAATGATATAAAGAGGGCATTAGCTAGTGCACCTAGCTTGGATCACTAAATTGGGACCTCATGTTTCATGTGCATATATTGATGCCTCAAACTTTGCAATTAGGTGTGTTTTGGCACAACCAAAAGAGCATAAATTAGACTACTTTATATTCTTTGTAACTTGACAACTCAATGAAGCTCAGATGAATTACACCACAATGGAAAGAAAAGGATTAACCATGGTATGTATAATAAAATAGCATAGACACTAATAAGTTGGTCTTCTTTGTGAATTATCAAGCTTTGTTGTACATACCTTGTCACAAACTTCACATGATTGGGTGAACTACCTGCTGCTTGTTGTTGCTATTAATGAAGTTTGACTTTACTATCACAGTAGTAAGAAACGTTTCATAACATATATTGGCAAATCACAAATCGAGAATACCTAATAGAGAGCATGTTGATGAAATCAATTACCACATGTTTCAATATTCAAATAAGATATGGTACCTAAATGGAGTGAACAGATCTCCAAATATCTTACCTTGGGTTCCACAAGACAAGGTATTGAACAAGGATAAGATGCGAGAACTTACCAATTGATAAGCATATCTCAACTGTATAAGCTAGGCAAAGATCACATGCCTAAATGGTGTATCAAGGAGAATGAGTTCTTGACCATTTTAGAAGAAGCTCATAGTGAGAACGTCATCTCACTGGTGGAAATTTTGTGAGAAAGGTAACTACCCGAGAGATCTTACAAGCAGGATTATGGTGGGGCCAACTATGTTTGGTGATGCCATGGAATTCATCAAACATTGTGGTGAATTCCAACACTTTAACATTCCTCATGGATAAGATAGAATGCCTTTGGTTTTGACCATTATGCAAAAACCTTTTGAAAAATGGGGAATATACTTCATTGGACCTATTAGCCTAGCTATACGTCAAACGCAAGCTTGACATATAATTGTTTTCCACCACACAGACTATTTCACTAAATGGGCTGAAGCACAAGCCACACGGAAGGTAGATGCTCGTACAGTTACCAAATTCTTATACAATCATGTCATTTCAAGGTTTATGTGTCCTCTAGAGCTAGTTTTTAGCGATAAGGGTTCCCATTTTATCAATGAGGTCACTGAACATTTGTTGACTAGATTTTTGGTGGTGCACCAAAAGTGATCACCATGCTATCCCTAAGCCAATAGGTAGGCAAGAAAGTACTAACAGAGTTCTTTGTGGTATCTTGACCAAGATTGTAGAAGCTATTCATATAATTATTGGGAGCATAAGTTAATAGCAGCAAATGTGGGCCTATAGGACTTCTTATATAGTAGCTACAAGATAAACTCCTTTTTAGCTTGCCAACGGGATTGAGGCAGTGATGCATATGGAATATTTAGTGGCTAGCCTGAAGATAGAAGTGAAAGAATGTCTTAGGGAGAATACTCTAGCTAAGAGGTTGATTGAGTTGGAAAAGCTCAATGAGACTAGATTGGTCGCTCTCCATGGAATAATAGTAGAGAATCTCTTGAAATCAAAAGAGTTGCAGGAAGGAGACTTGGTACTTATATATATGGAGTTGGTTCTTCCAAGAGGAAAAAATTGAAATATAAAGGGCTAGGGCTATTTATAGTTGTAGAGCTTACATCCCAAGGTGTGGCTTGTATCGAAACCATTATGGAGTCAAGATGCAAAGCTACATAAATGGTAGCAAACTAAAAAAGAACTATGTACCCTTAACCCACAATACGTTGGAACAATCATGCAAAAAGAAATAGGAGAAGCTAAAACAAGAGAGACTCAATCACGAAAGAGACACAAGAGTAGGCTAAGGCAAGTTGCCAAAGCCAAAGTAAAACAAAATGGGCTAACATTAAGAGTAAACATGGTTACTCTAATCCTGATTGAAGAGGGCTTATCTCAAAGTTAGAGGCTCTAAGGAGGGAAAAACAACAAATCTTCTTATTTTTGCAGTGAAGCAAGTCACAACTTACTCTTGTATGAAACATGGGTGAAGCTAAGTAAATTAGAGTTGACATCAATCAAAGTAAAAAATGTACATGCAGGAACAGTAGGGGTCTTGGAAAGTTTAAAAGTTAGTATTTCCACCATAAATAACCCTTGGCCATGTAAGGCTTTTGTAATGCCTGTAGTGCCTTGGAAGAGGAAATGTTGCTTAGACAAAGGTGGATTTCACCTATGGGCTATGAATTGGATTGGGAGCAAAGGATGGAACATTGTCATGTAGAGGATCTAGATATATATTGTAATTATGGAGTTTCTTAGACTCAACAAGTAGCAATCTAATGTCTGAACATCCAAAGCCATGTTATTATATCTTCCCACTCTAGAAACACTCTCTAGAAACACTGCAAGTGTCCCAAAGAAAGAGAGCCAGTGTGTCATGCAAAGGCAAGAGTCCCACCTCATAGCAAACCTTTAAGAGCCAAAGGCCTCATGTTCATAAATGTTGGATTCATTAGGGGGCATTTGAACATAAAAAGGGCCCTGTAAGGATCCCTAATTTTAAGGAATTAAGACTAATTTTATTGAGGCTTAAGGAGACAAACCTCATAATGATGCCTACTTTTGGCCCTAAAAGTAGGGGATCTCTCTAGTTTTCCCTCTCTAAGATTTTCACTCTAGGATTCTCTTTCTAGCCACTAAAACTCTCGAAACATCATCAATCTCGTCCATATAGGGGCCCCAATTTTTTTAATTACAATTCAAAATGATTATCTCAAAATAACTTTCAATCACATTTAATGCACTTTCATTGCGTTTCTGAAGTTCCCTCTAAATTTCATATCAACAGTCATTAAAAGACAATCTCATTTAATACACTTTCATTGCGTTTTTGAAGTTCCCACAAATTCTAAATCAAGTCATTAAAAGACAAGGAAAACTTATATTTTTTATTTAAAAGTTTAATTTAAATTTAAATTTTTGGATAGGCTAGCAATTTAAAATTTATATTTCATAGCAAACCCACCTAAAAACCGTTTTCTTCATTGATTACTATCACATCTCCTCTCTGTCCGACTCAACAACTAAAAGATTCTCTCTCTCTCTCTCTCTCTCTCTCTCTCTCTCTCTCTCTCTCTCTCTCTCTCTCTCTCTCTCTCTCTCCAAGCCCTTCTCTCATTGCAGTAGGTCTCTCTTTCAAGCTTCTCTTTGGGATCCAAGCTATCTACCATCTTCCATTGTGTCTACTATGACACTCACAGAAATAACAAACACCTCAAATTCATCACGAGTGAGGAAGGTAGACTTGCATATTCGCATCTTGAATGAATATGCACCTATCAAAAAAGAACATCTAAACACACAAGAGAAGCAAGAAAGAAGATAGCAGGGTCATTGTAATGTGGATCTTTGGGTTGATGGGTATTTATATCCTAATGATCCTTCTTCAAATTTCTCTCCACATTTGGGTTGATGGGTATTTATATCCTAATGATCCTTCTTCAAATTTCTCTCCACCTTTCACACAGACCTATCCTCATTCATTCATTTTGTTGGAGAGGGTGAGAATGGGCTCCTTGGATATTGCAAACGCTTAAGTATATGTGATGCATGGAAGGTTCAATTTCTAAACTCACAAATTCATAGCTTGCAAGTCACTTTGAGTAGTGTGCAACAAGCTCTCAAAATTGCACAGAATAATATTTTACAGCTACAGAGAGAGGGCAAAGAGAAAGAGGACCACATCCTCAAGTTACAGGATACAATCTTGCATATGAAGAGCACACCCATGGGAGCCAGAGAGCGAAAGAGGACAATGAACATCATTCAGACACTTGCAATCAGTGGTGGTGCTCTCAAGCAAAGAATTCATGTAGCAAGGTTTGTTTGATTTTTGGTTATAAGTTATTCTTAATAGAGTGTATCTATTGTTTGATTTTTTTCATTAACTGTTAATTCATTATATAATATTTCTGCTATAAGTAATCTTTGTTAGTTCATTACAGGACCTTTCTTAAAGATGCGTATGGTGATAATGGTCCTCAAGATATTGGAGATATGTTACGTAGCTGCGTGAGAAAACATGACATTCTTTCCATAGTTCGAGATCCACGCTACAAGAAGGTACGACGACAGATACTTGCAAATGAGATAATGAAAGATATAGCTAACATTTTAGGCATTGAGGAAGTTCAGAATGCATGCGATGAAGTGGGCAAAGGATACCACGCTCTCCATCAACTGCAAGATACACTTCGCAAAACAAGGCATCACACGAAATATTTTTCCTACCCCAAGAAGATTAAGATTAGCAAAGAGGACATGCAATGAAGATGTGCAATAATGTAAGATTGGAGAGTACCACTGTGTCAAAGATGTGCTGACCATTAGAGCTTGGGGAAAAAAGCGAGGCAACAATGGTAATATTGTGGTTCCTTACAACAAGTTCAACAATATATTTGTTGATCTACAACGCCTTCAGAAAGTTATAATCTTATTTTATGGATTACCTAATAATTGTAAGTAAGTTTTATCTAATTGTAAGTTATGATCTTATTTTATGGATTACCTAATAATTGTAAGTAACTTTTATCTCTTGCAAAGTAGTTGAAAAAGTCTATAAAAAATCAAAGCTTATTTAACTTTGTTTGTCATGCAAGGTGACAAAGTTAGCTTTGTGTTGAAAATGGATGAGCGTCATATTGTGAAAGGAAAGAGGATAGAGCGAATGAGTATCACACTCATGAATGAGGCTATGGCCTATGCAAAAAGTTCAGAGTTATCATCTTTTCTTAGTGAAGACACATTTGAGGGGAATATTGAGATCAACCAAACTCCTTATAGGGAGAGGATTTGCAAGCTAGACCTTCCCTCATATAGTGTCCAGAGATATGGTGGCTTGGGGCATTTGAAGTACCAAAAGAGAAACATGAAGTTCTCGCTTCGATGTTTGATAGGATACCCTGGATTACCACTGTCATCAAAGCACAGATTCAAGGAGAAAAACTTAAGGTAGAGGGCAAGGGCACTTATATAGTAGATTGGCATTTGGGGGGTGACCTGAAGACAAGAAAGTGCCTGCTTGGGTGTCCAGAAGGTGCCAACACCCCAAATCCTTGTCCGTGGTGCATGAGAATGGTGAGGGAAAACAAACAAAAGTTGGGAAAGAAGAGGATGCTTGAGAATCAAGATATTGAGCACGACCCCATGGACGATGCTGGCAAACTGGGCTGGAGGTGTCTTGTCTGCCAGCATGCTAGCTGTGCCAAACAGGCATTTGAGAGACCCAGAATGGAATCCTATAATTCCATTTGACCTGAAGAATGTCCACTTTTGTACACTACATGCATTCATCATGTGTTTGACCATTTGCTCAAGTGTTACATAGATTATGCATTTACCATGCAAGGCAAAGAATGACAAGAAGAAACTCTTCATTGAGTAGAGCAACTACTCAACTCAATTGGGTGCCATGGTGGCAATGTGCAAATTACTATTAACAAAAAAAACTCTGGCATGAATCATGAGGTTGCACAACAAGTGTCCATGAGTGGAAATAAAGCAAGATGTTTTTTGGAGAAGCCAGAAAATGCCAAGGACTCAACCAAGCCTTGGAACTTGTGGAAGGATTTATGCAAATGTATAACATTTGACTGCACCAATTCAAGCCTTGTAATTCTACGTGAGAAGGTTTGGTTAGACTTCAATAAGATGGTGAAGCTTTTGACCAAAAGCAGGACAACCACAAAGGAGCAACAAAAATTTCAAGACGAGCTTTCTAATTTTACAAAGTCCATGGTTGATAGTTGGGGTGAAACCAACATTACCCACTACATGGTAAACACATTTGCTCCTTCCAATTGGATATTAAGAAACAAGTATGAATAACTACTGAATCTCTTAATTTTTTTGTAGCACATTCTTTATGCTCATGGTGCATACTTCATGAATTAGTATGGTTCTCTGGACATGTGGAGCACACAAGGAATGGAGAAATCTCACTATCAAGCTAGAGGAGTATATTTTAAAAACACCCGACATGGAAGAGGGAAGACTCGTACAAATTACCTCAAGGAGATGTTTAACTGGTTTTACATATACACTTTTGGGCGAAAATTATCCATGGAAAGGGCATGTATGAGTAATCTAGCAAGGGTAGCATGAAATAATGCCAAACAGAGAAGATCACTAAAGTGGAAAGCTGGCACAGGATCAGCACGTCATGCAGCATGGAGATCTTCACGAAGACGCATAGGAAGACTTTGGAAGTAGAAACAACACTTTGAAATTGAAAGTATTTGGAATAAAGTTGTAAACAGTTTTGACTTAGGAAGTAAACATTTAGAAGAAAGTTGTAAAGCTTTTTGACTTGAAAATAAAAATAATTGCACCATTCCATTATATTGAAGATTTACAGTGAAAATATTTACAACGAAAAGAGCTAATTGCTCTTGAGTCTCTTCTCTTCTTGCTCCCCCTCTTCGGTAGGCATTTTCCCTCTATAACGCAAAAACCTCTTACGACTATAGCCCTTGAGTGACTTTACATCCTCCACTCTTGCACCAAGGACATAGCTTGAATAACATAGAAAATAACCTGCTCGAGAAGGCCAAAAACCAGGGCCGTATCCAAAGATACGGATGGCAGCACACTTCTCTATAAGCATGACTTTATGTATATTATAAGATATAAATGTATACCCTGTATGCCTATAGGGCTTTCAGTGTAAGGAGTGGAATCTCTGCATCCCTGGAGTACTTGCTATGATATATAATAAATATATTTTTATTGATTGATAGAAGAGACGTAGTGTGTAAGAGCGGCATCTTGCCCAACTCTTTCATAACCAGCACCACCTCGTCCAAGAAATCCATCGGCGTCGTCAAGCTCTATCTACATTGACAAAGAACTAGGAGGGAACAAACTAAAGTAAGAAATAATTCAAACAGACTGAAGCAATAAGAATTAAACCAGACAAACTAAAGAAATAATTAATTCAGGTAACAGAAGCAATAATTTACCTTCTAGTTCTCATCCTCCTCCAACTTCGCTGCATCCCAAAGGTTGATGGAGCCCTCTTCATTTTCTTGGTCAAGTTTGGGAACAGGTTCCTTACCAAACTCAAAAATGCCCATATCCTGCTGAAGGGCTTGAAATTCTTCCTCTAAAGGAAGGTTAGCTGTCCAATGCAAGAAATTAATCCTTATGCTCATTCTCTACATCGAGAACACCGGGGGACGTAGCTTCACAACCGTCTGCTATTATAGCAAGACAGTAATCCTCCCTAAAATTATAGAGTTTTTGAATGTGGGAGAGGAGGAGGTAATACTTCCCATTAATTAGGAAGGATAGTAGCCCAGGCATGACAAAATTGGACGTCAATCGCTCCCCATGGATAGATGACGTTCCTTCATCAATGATGGTGGAGGCCTTAAACTTTGCCACATCAAAATTTGTGCTGAGAAGTTCCTCCTCCTTCTCAGACACAAGGTCCAAGACCTCTTCTTCTACAAACTGAGCACTTGAAATAAAGGACTATTTTGATTTATAAGTCCTTCCTTTGAGCTCCTCTTTTGTGTAATCCTCCTTATCAGCATGAAGAAAGAGATAGGCAACAAACCCAAAATGATATTCTAGCAACGTGCATTTCCTGCCATGCACTGGGCACGTCAACACAAATCTTGATACGTTGATCATCTGAGTAAGTGTCCCACCTCTTTGACATGCTTGAATTCTGAGATGAGGTGGCTGTGAGGCTTGACATGTGGACATACATAATGGACCCATAAGAGACGGTCCCTCCGCCGACCAACCTGCAATAGTTTGTCCACTCTGCCTCTAGGGATGTCCTTGCCATGCCCTTGATAATCTCCTCCAGACTAAAAGGAACGTTGAACATAGGCTCTACATGGCAAAGGGATTTCTCCTGCCCAGCCCTCCTCTCAACAGATCAAAGAGATGCTCTGTGTGGCACTAGGCTCATCCTTAATCTCCTCCAGCAATAAATCATCCACATCATTTGCAACATTGTACAAGTGAGAACCCTTAACCTCCATCGCTTCTCTGATCCGGGGAAGATGATTAGTCGGAAGAAATGAACACGAACTGGAGCCTTTCTTAAGTAACTGGAGAAGCGACAATTGTTAGTAATAGTAGTGGGATAATTCTAGAAATTAATCCAAATGAATAATAAGATATTCTACCACTTCTCCCGTATTTTGTGCCCTCCCCACCAAAAAGGCTCAAAACACCAGTTCCATTGATAATTCTATCGATTATCCATTGATCAAAAAATACGACTAGCTTACTAAGAAAGACATTGTAGTAATAATTGATGTAACCTCGATTTAGTGACCAACCTTGAATGAAATGTCCGGGTGGAATCCGTTCATGCGATAAGGGGAAAGCAATGACGCCGGAATGCACCTATCACATCGTGGATGGTATGGCCTTGAATGGCTCGCAGCATGGACGCACCGTGTGGATGGTATGGAAAGTGAGAAAATTTCGAGCGATTATCCTCAATAATGCAATTACGCTTGACGACCCTGATTCGCCACTTCCACGAGTTGTTGCCGGCACTAGTGCATTAAAGAAGAGAAAAAAGATGCCGTTTCATTCCCCTATTAAGCATTTCAGCTTTAAATAAGGAGTCCCTGAGAAGGGAAGCAAGGGCAAGGCAAAGAGGAAGCTTCCATTTGTAGGCACGCAAGGGCAAGGACAAGGTAGGCAAGGTGCCAACAAAGGAGACAAAGGAGGAGGCCAAGGCTGAGTTAAAGGAGAAGGCCAAGGCTGAGGCTACAGAGCCCGTCGCTTAGAGGCATTTTGTATGTCCAGAGACAATGTTGTAAAGATTCTGTATTTTTATTGAGCTCGGCTCATATTTGTATAAACATTCTATATTTTTATTGAGCCCTACTCATTATTGTATTTTGTGCTTTGCCATAATAAAATAGATTGTTGAGAATTTTTATTCTCATAACTTATCTTTGGTTAAAACTCAATTTTAAAGACGTTTGCTTCAAAATTTTAAAGACGTTTGCTTCAAAATCGTTATGTGAGTACTTTGTAGAGTAGACACATGTCCATGTAGAAATTTTTCATCACATTGGTCATTGCTAAGATACAACAGTTCAGTACAAGTCTTACAATGACTTCTATTGGGTGTAAGTCCATCGATTTAAGACCTTTCTAATTCTGCACGACAAATTTTTCCTCCGTCTTCTTCTCTGGGTTGTTCATCTGAAGAATTCTTTGATGCACCTCTTTGGCTTCATCTATCAGTTTGTCTACATCTTCAAGGTCTTTTTTAAAGCTTTAAGATATTTGGATAGGTTGGTCATCTGTATCCTTAACAGAGGAATAGGAGTTATCATCTTAGAAGAAACAGCTAAAATAGTTGGCCTAGAAACCTTGCTAGGAATAGTCCTCTCATTAGAAGAATTTGTATCCATGGGCGGCTTTTGTATAGAGCTTATAAGTTGTAAGATATTATATTCTCAATTTCTTTATGGACTGGTCTTTATATATTATTTTGGATGGACTCCGAAACCATCGACATAAAAAAACCATGTGCTATAAATCTATGTGCCACTAAACCATTTTGGAATAGGAACCCTAGCTACACTGAGTTGACCATTATTGTGCACATACAAGATAGCTTTAGAGTAAATTTGTTGAGTTATAACTTTAATATAAAAATCTAAATTCATAGCTGTTACAAGACAAAAATTCATTGCTCAGTACACTTTTTTGAGGGCAAGGACTTTACAAAATTAACATACTTGAAGTAGCTTCAAAATTCACAAAATTCAAAATCCCCATTAATTGAGCGATATACCATCAACATCCCAATCGGGATCTACCAAGGTCTTTGGCTCTAGCCTTGTGCTCTGCTAATATCCTCACCTTCCACGATATTGAGGTGCTCTCTAATATTTAGGAGGCTCCAATGTCTACTTGCACCTACAACTTCCACTGCACCACTGGGCAACCAAACACATATATCAAGAGGCAAAGCAACTTGTTCATCTGCCTGCGTTGGGACCCAACAACTATTCTTTTTCATCCACCGCTCATAATAGAAGCGTATGTGTAGTGTGGCACGAACTTTGAGATACCAAAATGAGACACTAGATTCTACTATATTACACTTGAATGTGTCATCCTTATGTATCCCTTCTACAGTCCTCCACTGGTCTCCAAGCAAGGCTACCATGTCATCACCTAATACCTTCTTGCACACAAACATGGTACGTGTTTGTGAGAAATAAAATTGATTGAACATCTTGGCAAAAAGATGTATTGGGCATACCCAACTAAGACTCACAGATCGAGAGGGCTTTGCAAACTTCAAAGACCCTTGTATATCATAAAGCATCTTTGATTTCATGACCATTACAGTCCATGCATCTGGACTTGGCTATTCTATAAAAGATAGGGGTGGAGTGATTATCTGTAGCTAACCAAACCCACCGTCCTGCTTTGGCACCAAATAGGAGTGCCGGTAAAAGAAGACCTTTTCCTTAAGAAGTTCTGCACTTGTTTTACAAGAAAACATTGCCTGACCAATGTCTGCATGCAATGCTTGAAATGTTTCGGTAAGGCTTTCCAATGGCTGCTCCTCTAGCATGTTTGAAGGAAAAATATCTACAAACAAGAAATAAGTTGACTTAGATTGAAACATCTCTGTCAGAAAATCTCACATGCCCCTTTCTACCTGCGATACTTACAATTGTATGAAAATCGAGTTTGTTGGTGAAGATGGATATCTCGTGCTGTGTAAACATGTTGTACCGTTGCCACTAGTTTTCCATTGCTTGCCTTCTTGAAGCCTTGTAAACGACCTTTCCAATGGTGCTCCAATACATTTCGCCATCGAACTCGGTGAGGCCCGATTGCAGCTGTAGATAAACCCAAGCGCTCTTACGAAATGCCTCTCCCACCCAAGCACCATCATCATCCTTCTTGTTGTGCAAGGATATCTCCTCAATCTCGTCTTTTGGTCTTCTTGGTGCGGCTATATCTTCTTGGAAGCTAGAGTAGAAAGGTTATGTTTAAAAGAAAGAGATGTGCAGACTAGGGTTTTATGGGAGCCTTGAAGATGAAAGAGATGGAGCTCCAAGAAGGGAGGGAGATTCAGATGGAGGAGAAAGTATAGGGTGGTTTTGGACTTTGATGGTTTCATTAGGGTTGGGCAAATGAGATAGGGATGGAAGAGAAAGGGAGGAAGAGTTTAATTTGGACGTTCAAGAGGGAAAGCGGACTTGAAAATGAAATTTTTGATTACAATGAAATTTGAGATGGGTTTTTGGGGGGAAATGTGAGTTTTGGGGAGATCTCAAAAATTTTAAAATTTTAAGGATTTTTTGAGCCACGAAAATGGTGGGACCATACCTACCCTAAACCCCCTACTTTTTTAAAGGGACAAGTGTAATTATTAGTACTGAAAGCCTAGTCTCCCTCCCTATAGCCTAGTCTCCCTTCTCAAAGGAGACCAAATGTGCACAATTCTCTATTCCTATTGGTCCGTTGCTAATTACTTTCATTAGTAAAAGGCCCAAAATATGTCCAAATTTCCCTCAATGTCCTAACCGGCTTTACTAAGGGCATAGGGATACTATGAAGGGAACATGAAAATTTTGGTACCTAAACAACAAAGTAATGAAGTAAAGCCATCTATTCAAGAACCTCACTACCATTGACCACACCAATCACCTAAACTACCACACTAATCACCCAAACTACTACACCAATCACCCAAACTAGAAAAACTTGGAAGAGACAAAAGGAAGGCAAGAATATGTCCCTATTAGGAGATCAACCCTACCAAGCCAAGTAACAAAGAAGGTGCGGGTGTCCAAAAAGAAACCAAGTCAAAAATTGGGCCTCACTAATCCTGGATGGAAGATCGAGATTAGGTGGGAACGGGTGATGCAAGGTGACTGAACCTTCCTAATGTGATGTCACACAAGATACCAATCAAACTGGGTGGTAAAATAGGTGAAATGTACAATTCCGTCCCCCCCAAGGGTAAAGCTATCATATAACAAACACACAAGAACACATGTCCAAACAATACATGTTCACACAAGCATTAGGGGATTTGGGAGGTCGATTTTGGGTTGCATAAGAAAATCTAATTTAGCATAGAGAGAGAGTATGAGAAACATTAAAAAATAGTAAAGAACACTAATGTAAATAGAAAAAAAATTGAAATTATATCAGTCTTATAACCTTTTATGAAAATAGTTAGTAGAGCGAAGAATAGTTGTGTCATTACTATATTAGTTTTTAAGGACGTACAAAGAATAAGTTGTTATAAATTTAGATATATTCTTTGTATCAATCACTGTTATTCTCTGAAGTACAAAATTTCATGCCAGTCATCTTCTTTGTATTTTCTACATAGTATCTAAGTCTCATTTCGAAAAGTAAAAACATAGAAACTATGGTGAACAATAAAAGAGATTTATATAATTATCATATAGAGATTGATAGAGAATATGAGCCACTTAAGAAATGAAATGCTTAGACTCCATTAGAGGCAACCGATATGAGAATACAAAGAAAGAATAACATGGATATATGGATAGATCCATGCTAGAACTCTCAAAAATACCTTGACCAATCCCAACTTTGGTTTCTCTCTTAATCAGATTCATTCCTTCTAATGCATGATAGTTGGAGACAATGGGATACGCTCTTTGATTGTAAATATCTACTGGTTGCTCTAGATATATGTCTCATTTAAACATAAGCATGTTCACTAGGTGCATATATTTTGTTGGCACATTTTTACATAATTCTATGAACATGTAGAGGTTTAGTGGGATAATCCAAGGTGTATCTATCAAGGTGTATCCTTGATAGATAAACATTAATTATACCACCAATAAGGGCTAGGTGGAGATATTGGGTGGGGGCATGGCGTTGCAACACTAGGTTTGATAAATGCACCACCACCTCAGGGATCAATTGATCCTTTTCAACACTTGCCTCGACTGACTTAGCTAAGTTTGGGCTCATAGAGCACTTGGGCACTCTCCTTGGTAAGGTCCTACTACAAGCTTCTAATAATGACATCCCTCTTCTATTAACGACATCCCTTTTGTTGATTTTTGCGCATGCACATGGCATTTTTATTTCAATGATTGGCCTCAGGCAGCTAACTTTTGATTGTTGCTCTTGAAAATTTTGAAAAGGGGACTCCTTATCTTTCTGTAAGGTGCTAATTGCCTTGTCTTTTAGACCTGTTGGCCATGAGCTATGTTGTGAGCCTATCTAGCTGTGTTGTGTATGCTATATAATCGGGATTTTGAATAAGTTCTTTTCATCTCTTGAATGGCTGCCAATAATGCCTCTTTAGATTTTAAAGTCTCATAGATTTGGGCATCTCTTAATTTGATTTATTCTTGTAGGGGATTCGCTACACATTCTCAACAACTCAGATCAACTCGTTCACAATTGGTAGTTAAAGCTCTGGTTCTATGAAGTAGCCATGCTGACACTTATATCCCTTGTTGTCCATTTAACATTTGTTTTGCATTCGGGGACAATGGTTCCATGAGCTATGACATTGGAGGCAATCTCTTAGACTCACTTCGTTCTTGAACTATGCTCTTCTACAGCCCATGTCTTGTGGTGGTTTTACCTAGGGTGTGCTAATAGATTGACCTTTAAGTTCTTTGCTCTTTCCCTTTTCTTATGGATGTGGTTTCCATATCATTATGTGATTCAGAGGTAATTACTAAATATATACCCCTAAGTTTTAAGTTCTTCCTATGGCCCTTGGCTTCTATAGACTTCTCAATAGTAGTTTGTGCCTTCTCTTCAACGCAAGGCTTCTTTGTAGGTGGGGGAGTGACAGACTCTATTTCTTTTCTACTTTGTGGGGCTTGTGTAGAGGTTTGCCCTTTGGTGGGTCTTTTCATTGGTGCAAGTAGCTCTTAGAGTGCTTCCATTCCTAAATATCCGGTTCTTGTCAGTTAGAGGCCTCCACCCAAGTACTTCTCCGTTGAGCAGCGTTGAACGCTCTAACGTCATCGGCACTCTACAGTGGCAGCGTTCAACGCTCTAACATCATATTAGCACTCTACAGCGGCAGCGTTCAACGCTCTAACGTCATCGGTAACGTAGTCTAAGGCGTTTCACCAGCGTTTTACCTCATCACAGTGCATCTCAAGCATCACAACTCAGTGTGTGTGTGTAGAGGAAGAAGCATCCTTGAGCTGTTGAGCTCTCAGCGTGTGTAGAGGAAAAGTGGGAGTGAAGAAAAGTGAAGTGAAAATATTACTTTCCAAACGTTTAAAGGCTTAGGGTTTTCACTTTCACTTTTTGTTCATTCGCACAATTCTTTTCTCACGTTTGGTCTAGCCCACATTTTATCCTTTCCCATATTCCATACTTACCTACCTCTTTTCACGTTTTTTTGTCCACCCATTTGTCCCTTGCTTGTAACCATTTTTACTATCTTCCTTTTTTCCTTCGCATTTCATACACACTCCTATAGATTTTGGGCACATTGATGCACGTGTTTCACAATTGGGTATTTAATGTTGGATTTTATCATCTTGGAGGTGTTCACATGTCACTTACATCGTGTTCTTATTTCGATCATTGGGATGTATTTGTGCTTGGATAGCGAGTGTTCATGCATCTTGGAGCATTTTTGGGTGTTCCTAAGTGTGTTAGTTGTTCGCTCGCACAATGTTCACGTGCTTTGAGCCTTTAGGAGACGTGTTCACATGCGTATCTTGGCCTTTGTTAGTGTATCTTTGGTTGTTTTTCACACCTCACTCCTAGTCATTGGGCGTTCATGCGCACACTTTTAGCCATTTGGTGTATTTTGGGCGTTCACACGTGCATCTTGGTCCTTGTTCATGCACGGGTGGCCATTTTGAGCATATTGGTGTCTTTTTCACACGCGATGTATGACTCTTGAGCACATGTGGGGTGTGTCCACACTTTTGGGCTTTGACGGGACAACATGGGTATCCATTACTTCCTCTACCCCACCTATGATTGCCATGCTACCTACCATCATTGTCGTCAACATCAATATGTCTCCATCCCAGACGTTGATCGTGCGGCATCTGCTCATACCCTATTACTCTGGCTTTATGGCCGTTATCTTGATTTGACATTTCAGGTGAGGAGTTACACATCATTTGCTGAGTTCATACATACATTTGGCACATTACGACTTCGACCTCTAGATCCTTCTTCACCGACATCATGCTATGATGACACATCATATTCATGCCACATATGGATGTTTGAGCTTCAGATGTTATTTCCTAGCCAGTTTAGACACTTATTTGATGAGGAGGATGTCTGTGCTAGATGGTCTAGACGTTCTACACATGGTGATTTTGTTGAGGATCTATGTGGTTATCTTACATGGATGGTTCAGCATTGCTTGCATGGGATGATGTATGTGGAGACTTGATTGAATGTCCTACATTTGTGAGCAGAGATGACTATATACCTAAGGATGGGTATCATTATATGACATGCATTCTTCAGTGGATGATGATGTGGATAGTGATGATGCCAATCCTAAGGGAAAAATTATAAAAATTTATTCTTTTGTGGTCACAATAGAATTATAAATAGTTCTATTCGAGAATGATGGAATTTTATAAAGATAACTCTTTTTTTAATAATCCATTTGTGGATATGTATACATCATTTTATTGATTTATTCACATAGAAATATCTTAAACTATTCTTTTCTCCATTTTGATTCTCAACATTAATATACCATAATTTTCTACATGAAATTATGGTGAAACCTTCTCTTTTAATACCAAAATTAATTTATGCATTTTCTAATTAAATTATGATGAAAATTTATCTTTTAAATAAATAAAAATATCCATATTTAAAATATGCCAAAAATTTCTCTTTTAATATTTAAAATATTTGTATCTAGAATATCATGGGAATTCCTCTTTTTGCATCTAAATTTTTATGCATGTACATATATAAAAATAAATATAATAAAAATTTCTATTTTCTCTATTTAAATAATTATACATAAATACTATAAAAGTATTTTCCATAAATACGACAAAAATCATTCTTTTAGCATAAAAATATATATGCCTAGAATATGATGGGAATTCCTCTTTTCTCTATTTAAACAACTATGCATAAATACTATAAAAGTATTTTTCATAAATGTAACAAAAATCATTCTTTTAGCATAAAAATGTTTATGCCTAGAATACGATGGGAATTCCTCTTTTTATATTAACAAAATTATGCATAAAATTAAATTCATTAAATTTTTTTTTTGCCATAGTTTTGTTGCATTTTCTCAGAATTCTCAGAATTCTACTTTTAAATAAATACCCATAATTATGAAATGTAATAGGAACTCCTCTTTTAAACTAAAATTTTATTATGCATACATAGCATAATTATAATCATAATTATAAGCATAATTATGATTAAATCTCTTGATTATTCTTAAATATCCATTCCTCATTTCCAAAAATGTTAGTATAACCCTCTTTCAACTTAAAATGAATTAATATGATTTTTGTTAATCATAAACAAGCTTAAAGAAATTAATCATCATTTTAACTAGATTAAAATCATAGAAATACCTAATCTTTTTCTCTATCTTGTCAAGCCTAGAGTTTTGTTTAAGATAATGAGTTTATCATTAAGAACCATCCTTCTAACAAGGATCTAACCATAAAGACGATTAATCTTTCCAAAAAGAGAGATTTACTAATGGATGTGGATGTGTATATGAAAGAATGTGATGTAAATGAATGTGGATGTGAATGATGAGATGAGAATGAGATGTGAGGTTATGTGAAAGGATGAGATGTAAAGTAAATGGATGTGGATGTGTATGTGAAAGAATGTGATGTAAATGAATGTGGATGTGACTGATGAGATGAGAATGAGATGTGAGGTTATGTGAAAGGATGAGATGTAAAGTAAATGGATGTGGATGTGTATGTGAAAGAATGTGATGTAAATGAATGTGGATGTGAATGATGAGATGAGAATGAGATGTGAGGTTATGTGAAAGGATGTGATGTGATGTAAATGGATGTGGATGTAGATGGATAGGATGTGATGTGATGTAAATGGATGTGGATGTGGATGATGTAAATGAATGTGGATGTGGATGTGATGTAAATGGATGTGGATGTGAATGGATGTGATGTGGATGTAAAGGGATGTGGGTGTGATGTGATGTAAAGAGATGTGGATGTGAATGTGATGAGATATGAAGTGATAGGTGTGAATGTGAATGAATGGATGGATGTGAATAGTCGTGCATGTGAATGACTGGATGGATGCGGATGAATGAGATGGGATGTGTATGAATGAGATATGATGAGGATAGATGTGGATGTGATGTAATGTGGATAGAATGTATGTGATGGAATGGTGATGAGAATGAATATGATGGATATGAATGGATGTGAATGGATGTGATATAAATAAATGTGATGAATGTGGATGGATGCGATGTGATGGATGTGATGTGATGTGAATCGGGATAGATGTGAATGGATGAGATGTGATGTGAAATGGATGTGATGTGATGTGATATGAATCGGGAATAGATGTGAATGGATGAGATGTGATGTGAATTAGATGTGATGTGATGTGGATCGGGGTAGATATGAATGGATGAGATGTGAATAAAAGTAATGTGATGAGATGTGGACATGGGTAGATGCAAATGGATGAGATGTGATAAGGATAAATGTGGATAGATGTGATGAGATGGAATATGATGTGACTAGATGAGAATGGATGAAGGACGATGGGAATACATATGATTGGACGTGGATTAAGAAATGTAGATTGAGGTGAAACAATGTGGAAAGACGAGAGTTCGTTATAGAAACTGTATTTATGACCTGTTTTTAAATGACTATTTTATGCCAAGAATGCTGGGGAAGCATTTTGACCATCTTGTGAATGAGGTCGTGTGGAGACCTAAGTGATAAAGCTACAACACCTGACGGAGAGTCAATGGAGGACGTCTCGCGTAGCAAGGTCGGCGAAGGTCTTGACCAGCCTCGGTTTGATTTAAATGGTGAGCTTCCGGTAGTACGATGGATGAGGGACCAAGGAAGCGGCCTATGAGTGAAGTACTAGGTGACCTACGAAGGATCCTAGAGGGTGCTGGCCATATGGTGCTCGGGCTCTGGGTCGCAGAAGATACCCATGCGTGTGTCGAGGAAGAAAATGGAACAAGGTGTTAGAGTTGTTTTCTACACTCGGGCATGGATCTGGTTGATTGACCTTGCTGGTCCTCAACGGATGAGTCCATGGCTCTTTTATATGGATCTGTTGGTTGATCTTGTTGATCTTCAACAAAGAGTCCATCTGGATTTTCTTATTTGATTATATT
The DNA here is from genome assembly GCF_041138505.1 of Cibotium barometz. NCBI lineage: Eukaryota > Viridiplantae > Streptophyta > Polypodiopsida > Cyatheales > Cibotiaceae > Cibotium > Cibotium barometz. The sequence continues at coordinate 6,497,178 of NC_141070.1, forward strand.
GCCGGGTACTATGAGCTAGGAACTATTGAAAAGGCCCCTGAGTGAACAGGTGGTGATGAGCGTTCTGGTTACCAATGATGTCATAGGTACACCGATGAAGGAATGATTGGAAATTAGAATTCAATCGGATATTTTGGAGGATTATGATCAGTGATACTATGGTTTCATTAAAATACTGTTTTAAATACAGCTGAATCTGTGAAAAAGGTAATTTCATATTGGGTGTGTAAGTGGTGTGACTATCTTGAAGTTTGCATGAAGCGCCGGCTAGGGGACCTAGGAACTCTTTTCCCTGGTACCCGGGACAAAACATAACCAATTTCTTAAATGGATCTTATCACTACAGTGGTTGGGCAGTTGGCTAACCCATGGGACTCGATAGGGTTAGGCTGGACTGATGGATCCCTAAAATGAGACTCAATTCTGTTATGGTATGATAGATGAAGTAAATCCCGGATAGTTCTTGTTCTATGGAAAAGAATCAATGGCTATGTCTCTTGATGAGGAAAAAAGCGTTGGTCTCTGATCTAAGTGCAAGTCTTTTCCTTGATGTGACCATGTGACTTACGGGTTCGGTTGGATCAGTTCCGTTAGTTAAGGCTCTTGACCACATTAGAATAAAAATATCATGGAGGAATCGCCCGTGCTTTCTAGGCGGGGGGAGTTTTTCTGGGTTCGGTTTTGGAAGAACTCAGGGATTAGTCTCTTGTCCGGATATCTGTGGGCGAGGCCCCGAGTGAGAGGCTCTGATACCAGCTGAAAGATCCCTGCCCCCTCCGCGCAACGAATTCGGGGTGCTAGCAGCGGAAGTAGCACTTCTTGTGCAGGGACACTGGGATCCGCTGCTATTAAAAGTATAAAAATTCCTTTCTCAACCACAATCCTAGAGTTTGATTTGTGAATTGAGAATTTATCAATGAGAAGCATCATTTGAATAGAGAATTGGTGATAGGAATGACCATTCTTTTGGGGAGAGAGAGATAAACATAAAAAGCATCCTAATTAAGCATAAATGTAAACTTTTCTTAATTATTCATTACAACTCTTAAGAAAAGCTTGATTTGCATTATAAACACTTAATTTAGAAACTTCTCAAGCTTGAGAGGGGTTGAGAAGTGAAAACATTGAGAATAGTAGAGAAAAACCATAAAATTACACTTTACCTCTTGTTTTTGCTTGCTTCTCTATCTTAGAAGAAGCCCCCAACCAATCAATTGGTTAGTGTGTTGAGAGGAAAGCTCCAAGGATGGTTGAAGAGAGAGAGAAGCTCCACTCTCTCCAAAAGTAGAGGATTTTTAAGGGATAATAGAAAATATGAGTATTTTAATGTAGGTATAGCTCAAAGATGAGAATACAAAAGAATGAGGGTCTATTTATAAGTGAGGGAGGCCACTAACTGACTCCAACTAAGTTTTAGAATTTTCTAGCTTCAATTTGGCTGAATTTGGACAAGATTTGGACCAGTTTAACTCCCTTTTTGATTTGGTTTGATCCAGGAGAGAGGAGAGAGGAGAGATAAAAATATCACAATTTTTTTGAATTAAAAACTCATCCACATGTGTGAAATATGCACCTACCTTTAAGGTCTCCCCTTTCTTACCAAGGTGTCAAAAATTCATCATTCCTCCAAAATATCTCATTTTTTAAGTAATAAATATCTCATAGTTTTTAACTAATAAACCTTGTACTTAGTCAACTCTTCATCTTATGTGAGCATTTACTCATTTTTGGGTATTTTCTTTTATTCTTTGGATTTATATCATCCAAACACTTGGTTTAATCTTATTGGCTCATAGGAATCTTAATTGAACCATAATCTAAAATTTTCAAAAAATCTTGACCCTTAGGCCTAAGGTCCTTTATACACATTTTCCATTAATTTCAAATGCGCATTGGAAAGTTCTTTTTGAATTTCTGTTTCAGGGGAAACCATTTTAGACACTAGGAGGATTTTTATATCCAAAAATATCTCAATTTTGGATTATCTCTCTCTAGATATTTTCTCTCTCTAAGCTAAAATAGGGTAAAACAGGATCTTTCTTCTATTTCAGAGGGGAATAATTACAAGAATAGAAGGGAAGGTTCTTACACCTTTACACCTCAAAAGCTGGAGGGAGGAATCTTACACCCACAAAGCAAGCTTTGGCCACCAAGTTGGGGAGGGTAATATCCAAGAGAGGATGGAGAATTGTGAAGCTCCAAAGCTTCCAAAAGTAGAGGCAAAATAGAGGGATAATAGGATTACACTAAAATGAAGATAGTACTAGCATACTCAAAGATGAAAAAACAAAGGAACAAGGGTCTATATATAGGTGAGGGAGGCCACTAACCAAGTCCACCAACTGGGATCTAGAGGCTTCCAGCTTTAGTTTGATCCATTTTGGATAAGTTTTGGACCAGTTTGGCTCACTTTTTGATCCAGTTTGAAGGAGGAGAGAGGAGAGATAAAATATCTCATTTTTTGAATTAAAAATACAAGGTAATGATGAAAAAAATGTGCCTCCTTCATGAGCCCTTTTCCTCCTTACTGAGGTGTCAAAATTTGATTTTTTTAACTAATAAACCTTAATTTTTAACTAATAAACCTAGTACTTGGTCAACTCTTCATCTTATGTGAGCATTTACTTATTTTTGGGAGATTTTCTTTTATTCTTTGCATTTTTCTTATTGAAACACTTGGATTAATCCTATTGGCCCTTTAGAACCTTATTTGGACCTTAGTAAAAAAATTCTGAAAATGTGGACCCTTAGGCTAAGGTCTCTAATTCACATATTTAGTTAATTTCTAATGCACATTGGAGAATTCTTTTTGAACTTCAGTTTCAAGGGAATTTATTTTAAATATAAGGAGAAACTTTTTTTATCTAAAAATATCTTAAAATTGAATTACCTCTCTCTAGAACATTTTCTCTCTCTAGGCCAAAAACAAAGAAAAATACTATTTTCTTACATTATGAAATAGGGGATGATTACAGGGGACTGACAGGAGAGCTTATACATCTTTTAGGGCTGAGGAGGAACCTTACAAAAGGAGAAAGAGCGTAACAAGGACGCAATGAATATATTCCTGCAAAAGTGGTCGGATGTTCTTAATCTCACGCAGTTTTCGGATGAGGTGAGGCCCATAGAGGCCAGTCTCTCATTGATAGGTAAGGCATATAAGTGGTGGATGAGTTTAGCTGACAATGCCACGCGTCCTCATACTTAGGCAGAGTTCGAAACGCTGTTTTGAAAGGCATTCCTGCCAGTGAATGAAGTTCAGAGATCGTGGCGAGAGTGGGATAAGACCCAATATCTCTAACTATTGCAAGATTGTATTGAAGTTAAAGGAAATCAGTGAATTCCAAACTTTACACAAGTTTCTCCTAGTTTACGAGGCTTATGTTGAGCCTAAGCAGCCCAAAGATTTCAATAAAAGAATTAAATATGCCTAGATTTATGACATTTTATGTCGATCCAAATCGAGTCTTCGTAAGACAGTTGACAAGAAGGGTGATAATTTTAAAAGAAATTTGTTTTGGAGTGACAAGGGGCATGGGAGTGGGAGTGATCAGAGGGGACAGGCATCAAAGGAACCACGCCATACTAGAGCGAAAAACCAAGCAAAGATCTAAAAATAGCAGCAATACAAAAAAGCCAGGAAGGAAAATATGTGCTTTAACTACTTTGAGGTGGGACATAGTAAGGTAGCATGTCCTAAGCTGGTGGGCACTAGAAGGAGTTTCAATGATGCTAAAAAGGATGGAAAATCCTCGAGACAGGTTCATACTATCCAACGATTACCTTGTAGTTCCGTAGAGTTTAGAGAGGTTATGATTTATCATACGCATAGTGTCCATGCTTACATGCTTACTGCGTGACACAGTCTCATTAGGAGAAATATGGACTACCAAAAGGGCCCTTTAGGATTAATTTTAATGACATTTTAATCAAGTTTGGACCAATGGGAGGGGGGAGGGAGTACACATTCTACCCACTACTTTAGAACCTAAAGTAGAGGTATTTATTGATATACTTTAGGCTTGTCCCCCTAGTAACCCCAATCACATCACCTTTTTTATCTAGTAGCCCTACTAGTGTCACTTCACTTTCCTTGGGCCCCACCAAACCTGCACGGCCAAAAGTAACCCTAAAAATTGAATTTTCCCTCCAAAAATGTGATTTTATCCCAAAAAATGCTTCCATATTATTCTATAGTGAAAAAAGGATTCTCCAAGCTTCCTAGCCCCTTTCTATGCTCTTAAACTAATTATACATGTAAACCATTAGTCCTAGAGCTCTTTAATCCCTCTCTAATCTTGCATGTAACCTTCTAATCTCTTCCTAATCTTTGCTATAAGCTTGTAATCTCTCTTCATCCTCTTGTATGTCTTTAATCTCTCCTTAATCTTGTAGCAAGTTTCAAACCCTCTTGCAAGCTTCCATATCTCTACTAATCTTGCTATAACCTCTCTAATTCCTCTCTAATTTTGCTTACAGCCTTCTTATCTCTTTCTAATATTTGTTGTGAGCTTGTAATCTCTCTCCAATCCTCTTGTGTGTCTTTAATCTCTCCTTAATCTTGTAGCAGTTTTTTAATCCTCTTTCAAGCTTCCATGTCTCTACTAATCTTGCTATAATCTCTTTAATTCCTCTCTAACCACTTGTAGATCTTGTTGCAAGGTTTAATGGCTCTCTAAGCTCTTGTCTAATCCTCTAGTAGTATTTCAACCTCCCTATTCCTCCTCTAATCCCACTTAAGTCACTTTATTCTCTTGTAAGCAAGTTTTCATGGAAACATCGAATAGGAGACCTAGTGATTCCATCTTTGAGTATGTTCTTAGCTGTTGAGATATCGAGCTCATCTAGTGAGGCGGTGGACACTGATGACCCGCTTGGGGGATAGGCCCCACACTTACACCACTGGCATGGTTGGTGAGATCATGGGTGATATGCGGCCAGTGGGATGACAGGCCGTGTGACAGCCATTCTCAAGACTGGCATAGTTATAGCGCCAGCTCATTTAGTTGGGTTCACACTATAGAGAACCCTAGTATGTATTTGGTTGAGTACCTTTTCATATGTGTACTGTGTTGAGTGAAGAGTAAGAAGATTTTCAGTCTCTCACCTTGTGTGTTCTCTTTTAGGGTTTTGTGTGAGTGTGTGTGTGCTTGTAAGAGCTCAAGCTCTCTTCTCCCCTGCATCTTTTCATGGTATCAAAGCCTGGTTCATCTAAGGGCTGAGCTGCAAGCAAGAGAAGCACAGGAAGCGGTATGAGGGTAAGAGCTTCAACTATTTGTGTTGGCGGCTACACCCTTGTCGGGAGCTCTACGGGAGGCACCGGCAAACGATCTCAGATTGAGGAGCTTTCTTCGCAGGAGTAAAGCTATAGGGAAACTATACTGTCCGAAATCACGTTTCGGGCACGTCAAGACGTTCATTTTTCAGAAAGCAGGCGATTTCGAGTACTGCGGGTAAGTCAAGACGTTCATTTTTCAGAAAGCAGGCGATTTCGAGTACTGCGGGTAAGTCATTTATTCTCTGCAGAACTCTATTTTAAGAACTGCAGGAAGAAAGATTGGCTGTGCAGACACTGTGTGTGATGCAAGGAGGTCAAACAGTTGCCATTGGGTATACTGTTCGAAATCATGTTTCGGGCACGTCAAGACGTTCATTTTTCAGAAAGCAGGCGATTTCGAGTACTGTGGGTAAGTCATTGATTCTCTGCAGAACTCTATTTTAAGAACTGCAGGAAGAAAGATTGGCTGTGCAGACACTGTGTGTGCTGCAAGGAGGTCAAAACAGTTGCCATTGGGTGTATGTATGCACATTGAGGTCACTGGTTGTGACATTTGAGTAGACTACAATACCGCTCAGAAAATACAGCAGTTTGTGCAGGACAAACCAGAGTGCTGTTCTGGTAAATTTGTGTGTCTGGCAAGATGTCAAATGATGGCATAAACCAGATTGTTGCTGAGAAGCTTGATAAGAACAACTTCCATGCTTGGAGGTTCAGGCTGACAAATTTCCTGATATGGAAAAGGGTTACTGGGACTATATAGAAGGTGAGCATGAAGAGGCACCGGAGATACCGGAGATCAATCCGACTGCTGCAGATGTGAAAGAGTTTAAGGATTGGAACCAAGGAGCCAGAAAAGTTATGTATTGGCTCTCTATCAGTATACAGGACACCATGATTGGGCACATTCAGGATGCCAAGTCCCCGAAGGAGGCGTGCGACACCTTGGTAAAACTCTATGAAACGAATACCAAGGCACGAAAGATACAGTTGAAGAATGAACTTCATACTGTGGAGAAAAAGAGTATGTCCATGAATGACTATGCATTGAAGATCAAGGGTATTGTGGAACTCTATGAAACGAATACCAAGGCACGAAAGATACAGTATGAAGAATGAGCTTCATACTGTGGAGAAAAAGAGTATGTCCATGAATGACTATGCATTGAAGATCAAGGGCATTGTGGAACTCTATGAAACGAATACCAAGGCACGAAAGATACAGTTGAAGAATGAGCTTCATACTGTGGAGAAAAAGAGTATGTCCATGAATGACTATGCATTGAAGATCAAGGGTATTGTGGAATCCCTTGCATTTATTGGCGTTTCAGTAGATGATGATGACAAGGTGGAAGTCTGTCTACGTGGTCTCGGGCCACAATACAAGGCGTTCAAGACTCGGGAAAACATTCCCAATTTCATAGATTTGGTGTCTATGTTGATCATAGAAGAGAAGAGCTTGGGTGAAGACCAATAGTCTTCACAAAACAAAAACAGTTCAGAGCAACATGCCTTCTACACAAGTTCAGGAAGAGGACAAGGTAGAGGAGGCCGTGGACGCGGTCAAGGAGGTGGCTGAACAGGTAATCAGAATTATGGCCAGCAGCAGCAACAATAACAGTCCCAGAATTCACAAACGACAACAACAACACGCAGGTAATTGGATGCAAGTGGGTGTACAAAGTAAAACATAACAGTGATGGAAGCATAAACAGGTACAAGGCTAGATTGGTAGCCAAAGGATATGCGCAAATATATGGCATTGATTATGAGAAAACTTTTAGCCCAGTTGCCAAGATGGCAACAGTGAGAGTTGTGATAGCAGTGGTTGTGTCAAAGAAATGGTCTTTACATCAGATGGATGTAAAGAATGGTCTTTACATCAGATGGATGTAAAGAATGCATTCTTGCATGGGGATTTCCAAGAAGAGGTGTATATGTTGCAGCCACCTGGTTATGAGGATGTGAGTCACCCGGAGCATGTGTGTAGGTTGAAGAAAGCCTTGTATGGCTTAAAACAAGCACCAAGAGCATGGTCTGAAAAGATTTTTGAATATCTTGTCACTATTGGCTTTCATGTAGCCAATGCAGATTTCTCGCTGTATGTGAGACACAGTGCTAGAGGGGTTGTGCTTGTTGTCATCTATGTAGATGACTTGATCATTACGGGGGACCATGATGCAGAGATCTTTGATGTAAAGATCTTTCTTAGACAGAAGTTTGAGATGAAGGATCTGGGGGAGCTCAGATATTTCTTGGGCATTGAGATGATTAGGTCACCACATGGTATTGGATTACTGTAGAGACAGTATGGCTTGGACATGTTGTCCAAGTATGGTATGACAGGCTGTAAGCCTATCTCAGTGTGCCATTGGATCAGAATGGCAAGTTGAGTGCAGATTCAGGAGAGATTTTGGAGGATCCTACTATGTATAGGCGCATAGTAGGAAGCTTGATCTACATGACGATCACCAGACCAGATTTGAGCTATGCTATTGGGTTGGTGAGTCAGTTTATGCAGGTTCCTTTCTTTGGGGAGTGCTGCTATGACTTGGAGCAGCAAGAAGCAGCCTATGGTTGCTCTATCCAGTACAGAGGTCGAGTACAGAGGTGCTGGCAGCATGTGAGGTAGCTTCGTTGAGAAAGCTACTTGCAGATTTGGGTCTATCAGTGTTGGATAGACAAGTTGTCAATTTCTGTGATAACGTTAGCAGTATACAGTTGGCCAGGAACCCAGTTGGCCATGCTCGCATGAAGCATATAGAGGTCCACTACCATTTCGTCAGAGAGAAGGTTTTGGCAGGAGACATTGACCTTGTTTATGTCAGCACACAGGATCAGGTCGCTGACATCTTCACCAAAGCGTTGGGTACAAAGAAGCTCCATAGATTCAGGGCTTCGCTTGGTGTACATGAGATGGAGTTGAGCTCGAGGGGGAGTGTTGAGATATCGAGCTCATCTAGTGAGGCAGTGGACACTGATGACCCGCCTGGGGGATAGGCCCCACACTTACACCACTGGCATGGTTGGTGAGATCATGGGTGATATGCGGCCAGTGGGATGACAGGCTGTGTGATAGCCATTCTAGAGACTGGCATAGTTATAGCGCCAGCTCATTTAGTTGGGTTCATGCTATAGAGAACCCTAGTATGTATTTGGTTGAGTACCTTTTCATATGTGTACTCTTATCTTTATATATGGAGTGTTGAGTGTTGAGTGAAAGTAAGAAGATTTTCAGCCTCTCACCTTGTGTGTTCTCTTTTAGGGTTTTGTGAGTGTGTGTGCTTGCAAGAGCTAAAGCTCTCTTCTCCCCTGCATCTTTTCATTAACAACTCTAGGAATGAGCAAGGTATGTGGGTTGGAGAGAGATTCAGGGTTAATGATTGGGTTTGCTTACAGCCAAGCTTAAGAGGGCCACACAGAGTCAAATCTTGTGGTGTTTTGGAACATCATTGGAAGGGAATATTCCTAGCTTTCAAGAAAACTCGAAATGAAGGCATGGTGGCAGTGGTTCAACATGTCTACATGGCTTAAGACATTAATATTCCTCCTCAAATGGCAAAAACCAAGTTTCCTTGTAATTATAAGTATTTTGTTACTAATGTGGTTCTATTCAAGTCATTTTGTTATACCCTTGTTGTTCACTTTTTTTTTTTCATGGTTTTGTGTATGCAGACATGTTTTCATCAAGTTATATAGAGGAACAACCATTGAAGAGCATAACAGGGACCTTCACTGCTTTCCATTCCACCATAAGTGAGGTTTTATTTCCCAACAAGAACCCTAGGACACTTCTTGGCACTTGAATATTCTTTTTCACACACTCTTACATAGTTCCCTCTAGGCCTAAAGACTATGGAAGACTTGAAAAGCTTCCATTTCCCTCATTAGGCAGTATAGAGTGGCCAATCCTAGACAAATGGAGTGTAGATGCCTTCAAACAAAAGATGATTAGTGATATCCAATCCTCTTTAAAATTTACAAAGCCCTCTCAATTAGTAGGTCTTAGTTGGTATGCTCCCATTCATCTTTTTGTGCACGTGTTTTGTAAGCTCTTGCCCACAAGCCACTCTAGCAATGTTTATTTGCAAGAAATTGCAATCTGAGAGCAGATGAATGGTTTATTTGGAAATGCATGGGATATAGTGGAAGGGGTGTATAAGAGAGATGTATATTCTTGCAGATTTGTGCCTTCAAGTATCACACTTTGATACTTGAAAGCACGCTCAAATTTATACATCCAATTCCACTACGAGCGATGGATGAAGAAAAAGGGGGAGTGGATACCATTGTAGTCATGTAAGGGTGTTGATTCACCCATAGATTTACCAGTTAAACTACCCAAATAAAAATTGACCTTGTCAACGCTAGCAACAAAGAATGGAGCTTAGCAGACATTCGAGAACACCTACTAATAATAGGATTTGAGGAAGTACAAGATGCAAGCTTCAAGATAGAACCTCGAAAGGTATTAGATTTTTTCTCATTGATTTTTGAGTTGATTTTTCTTAACCATCCATGCTCTGGTGATATTTGTTCATATGTGTTTGTGTAGATTAGGAGATGTATGGAGAAGTCTTTCATGGTTCGTGATTCTTGGAGGGACGAGGGTGTGGAATTGCAATTAGGAGTGTAATTGGGTAATGCCAATGTAATTATTTTTTGTTGTAATCCAACTTTTTCCTTTTTGGTCGATAATGTAATTAATGGCATGGACTATTTGGATCAAGCTTGAATGATCACAATAAGTTCAATTTGGATAAGTTTGTATAAACTTATAATTTGGATACGTTTGATTAAATATATTACTTAGATTAAGTAACATAATTAAAATGACTACGTTTAATAAAGTATTTTGGGCGGTCGGCCCTTTTTTGTTAAGTGTGAAATTGTCGATTTCAAACCCTAATTTTTTCTATAAATAGGGAAACCTCCCTCATTTTTGTCATTTGTATTACTAGCACTTGCGCGCACTTTGCTAGCATATATTCCCTACTACAACTTGGCTTGCACTCTCATCATGATCCTATTGGATCATTCTATAGTGTATGAGAGCTTTCTTGCATTCCTAGAGAGGATCGAGTGGGATGGCCAGCATGAGTTATTTCACATTTTCTCTCGCACCATTGACTTCGAAAGAAACTATCCTCCTCTCGCCAAACATGACTACAAGGAGACCTTGGAGTACATGGAAACATACATAAAGTCCTTTTATGTGAGCATCCCCGACAGTAACACTCTCTGGGTCCCTTGTGACCTTCTACGTTACATCAACAAAATTGATACAAACTATCCTAAGAGATTGCATAGGTACCAACAAGTTGTACAAGAAGATGGGTAGTTCAAGGTTCTCTCCACTTAGGAAATGGTTTCCCTTGGTAAGGGAAACATTGGCACCAACTTTTTGTCATGGATCTCAACATTCATTCTCATGTTAAATGAACAAGACTCCGATGATGAGGTTGAGGTCGGTGACGTTGCCTGAGCTCCTTGATCAAGTGGTGGAGCAAGCTCTAGCCGTGGTTCTTCTTCAACAACACGAAGAGGCAGAAACAGTTGAAGGTACCACCTCACAGGCCAGTGGAGAGGAGTCATCAGCGATGGCGGTTGTGGATGCAACCACGGATGAGGCCGATGAGAAAGGGACATCACTAGATATGCCCGAGTTAGCACTAAGTACGCTTAGCTCCGTAGTGGTAGATGGAGAGGATTTTCTCTTCTTGCAGGACTTAGAAAAAATGTTTAAAGAAGTAAAGCAAGATGAATGCTTATCTCTCCTTGCCATTGGGCTAGATTGTCCACTTGAGAATAGACCCTCTCAATACATGATGGAACAACTTGTACCCATTGATGGTACGATATTAGAGAGTGTCCAATTTGTTCAAGGGCAAATACAAGAAGCTGAGCAGGGTCAGGTGCCTGAGCAGGAATTTAAAGAAGTACAAGCTAACTTGCCCCAAGTGAGCTTGGTGCATTCGCCCCCTCAACAATTGGAGAAGCACAAGTCATCAATTAACATTGAGCAGCCAGATGTGATAGCATCTGATGAGCTACACTCGATAAGTTAATAATCCCCAATTGTTTACTCCTATTCATGGCATGATTGATTATTAAAATGTGGTTTGTATCCACCATGTCATGGAGTTGGATGCCTAGACACATCGAAAGAGTGGCACAAGGGATCCCTTTGGAACTAACTCTGCAGTGGCCCATAACATGGGCCGTATTCCAATAAAAGACATTGTGGTTGTCCACAATGCTTTTAGCCCTATGGGAGGATTCCAACTTTTGGCTCTTAAGGTCTTATCCAAAGTGTTGTGCTTGTCTAGTGTCTCCAAGAATGTGGAGAAAATTATCCTCATCAGCAAGTCAGCCGTTTTTGCAACCTTTCAAGGAGGCTATGCTCCCAAGGTCCTTGTTAGTACAGCCATCACCAAAAGTGTAGGAGAGAGAGAGATGACGCATGCATTGTAGATTGCATCATGGGGCGGGCACTCTTCCCCTCAACAAGAGAAGGCGCAAGGCCTCAAAAGAAGAAAGAAAAAGACTGAAAAAAACTAGGATGTAAATTGTAAAGCTTATCATGTAATCCCTTGTTTTGGAAATAAAAATACACTTTTTTTGGAAATATCTACGAGACGGCCAATTTTAATTTTGTAGTTGAATTTTACATGAAGTGAATTTTTTAACTGTGCAATTGATTATAAATTTTCAATTGATTATGAATTTGTGATTTAATGGAGTGAGTTCAATTTTGTAGTTGACTTTGTACTAATTAATTAAAATTTTATAATTATATTTAAAATCAATTTATTCCAAAATATTTTTTTGAGCTGGTATAGGCCTTCCAAGCCCTCCCCCAGCCGGGGGAGGGGGGGCTGCATGTGCCCAGAAGGCCCAAGGCCAGCACGAGGCAAGGCTCGCCCCGTGTGCTGGCCTGGGGCCTTTTGAGCACATGCAACGCCCGCCCCCCCTCCCCCTCCCCCTCCCTCCCCCCCCCCCCCCCCCCCCGCGAGGCCTAGGGGAGGCTTGCCCCAGGTTGCCCCATGTTGGCCTAGGCCTTCTGGGCACATGCAGTCCCCCTGAGGCCTGTGGGGGAGGGCTTGAAAGGCATGTACAGGCTCTAAAAAAATATTTCGGATAATTTGAAAAAAAAAATCTTATTTTTCCTAAAAAAATTTGTTACACATTCAGAATTCAATTTTGTGATTTAAATGAACAAAAAAATTTTAAAAACCTGTAACTCTCTAGAAAAATTTACAAAAAATTGCACTCTTGTGTTTTATAACTTACTGTGAGAAACATGGTGAAATCGAGTTCAATTTTGCACATGGTACATGTTGCCCTCGTGGAGGTGGAATATTTTTTCCTTCCCATGGTGGAGGACCTTGCTCTTGCTCCTGATCACTGTCAGTTGATGATTCCGTGCAGTTGGGATTGTGAGGATGCTTACTACTACTAGTAGTAGCATTGGCAGGATGAGGAGGTACTTTACGTACAATATTCTTTGTTTGAGCCATGGGTGAGAAAGTGAGGTGTGTGAAAGTGAAATGACAAAAATGAGGCCATAGAGTCTTATTATATGCAAGGGGACCCCTATGGCCACTCGATCACAGGCCTTGCAAAAGGAGACCCCTTAGCTCAAAAGCATTGAAAGAAAATGTATGTGGCCACTCGGTGTCAAAGGCCTTATAAGGAGACCCCTATGACGACTCGGTCATAGGCCCTCTAAGCTTTTTCTTTTCCATCCACCTTAAGGAAACCCTTGTGAGGGGCCCCCTATGGCCATTAGGTCATAGGCCTTGTGTCAAAAGGGGACCCCTATGGCCACTCGGTCTCACAGGCCTTGTAAGGAGACCCCTATGGAGAATATATCACATGCCTTAGAAGGAGTCCCCTATGACTGCTTGCTCATAGGTCAATGTTTATTTTTCTCCCGCCAATTTTTGAATTTGAAATTCCTGGCCACTACCATTTGAAATTCTTGCCAAATTTTGCATTTGAAATTTAAAATTCCCGCCTAAATTTTGAATTTGAAATTCGTGCCTAAATTTCGAATTTGAAATTTTAGTTTTTTATAGTGGGCCCAGGAGCTGTTGGTTTTCTTTTCCATCCACCTTAAGGAAACCCTTGGGAGGGGACCCCTATGGCCACTAGGTCACAGCTTTGTCAAGGGGACACCCCTATGGCCACTCGGTCATAGGCCTTGTAAGGCGACCCCTATGGAGAATAGATCACATGCCTTAGAAGGAGGACCCTATGTGACCGCTTGCTCATAGGAAAATGTTTATGATACTTCATGGATGCGTATGCATGACACCAGCCTTATAAGTAAAATTAAATTCAATTTTTTTATTTTTGTTTAGGGTGTGGGCGTGGGCGCACGGGTTTGTGACATTGCGTGGGCACGGGCATGCGACACTTAGGAACATCTTCATACTATATACATACATACATACATACATACATACATATATATATATACATACATATATATACATAGCCTCCTAGTATGTGCACACATAATGTGCATATAACACTATGCGTGCCTTAGCTTGCATGTCTCGGCCCTAAATGTATCATGTTGATGACTTACTAGCCCAAGGAGAAACAAGTGGCTTGCTCTCAATTATGGTTGACAGAGAAGGAGAGTGCTTTGAGCAATGGTCAAAGTGGCTGTCATTAATCGCTAATTTTGTCATCATTTTCAAGGCATTTTTGCGCTTTCAATTAGAAGTTGTGTTTTAGTAGAGACAATAGGCATTTATGCAATTGAAAAATTCTAGTAATTTAAATTATCTTCAAAAAGTAGATTTTCTCTGTAAGATTCCTCCCCAGCCCTCAAGATGTCCACTATCTTCCCCTGTAATCAATCCCCTCTTCAGAATAATAAAAGATCTTGTTGCTACCTATTTTGGCTTAGTGGTGAGAGAAAATGTTCTAGAGAGAGGTTATTTAGTTTTTAGATATTTTTGGATGAAAAAATATCTCTTCTTATTAAAATAAATTCCCCTGAAACAGAAGTTCAAAAAGAATTTCAGAAGGTGCATTAGAAATAAATTATAATCTGTTCAAAAGGCCTAAGCCTAAGGGTCCAGATTTTCTGAAAATTTTAGATTAAGTTTCCTATGGACCAATAAGATTAATCCAAATGTAGGGAGGAGATAAATTGAAGAAATAAAGAAACCCCCCCCTCCCCCCCAAAAAAATGAGTAAATACTCACATAAGATGAAGAGTGTGGACTAAGGACCAAAGGAAATACTAAAAAAATGAATTTTGACACCTCAGAGTGGGGATTCCCCCTCATGAAGGAGGTGCCTATTTCACATGTGTGGTGGAGTTTTAAACTCTCAAATAATAAATATTTTATCTCTCCTCTCTCCTAATTCAAGTCTAGTTCCAAAAAGTAAGCTAAATTGACCCAAAAATGGTCAAAAATTGACCAAACTGATCTGGAAAATTCTAGAATCAGTTTGCTTAGTTAGAGGCTCACTTTTTCCTATAAATAGAAGCCTTCCCCTTTGTAGAAGCTTAATAGTGTTTTATGCACTGTTACTCTACTCCTCCCCAAAGCCAAAAACATTGAATTCATTGATAATTCACTTGTTTTTGACTAATCCCTCTACAAAGAATTGGTGGCCACTCTTGATCCAAGCAAGATTAGAACCCTCAATCCCTCAAACCAAAGGAAAGCTCACAAAACTCCATGTAAGTTAGAAATTTTACTTTTTTTTAATTCTATTCTATGGTTTCTGATTTCTTGTTTTTTTAATGTGAAATTGGATGTTATGCCTTGATGGAAATGCTTCCCTCTTCTCTTCATTGTGAATTCAGCCCTTCTTTATCCAAGATGTGTAATCAAATAAATAGAGTTAAACTTTTTGTATTGTTTACTCTTAAAAAATGAGAAATGATTAGATTAGAGTGCTAAATTCATCTTGGGGTAAATTCTAAGCAGATTTAGAATGTAAAAATTTGAGAAATGGTCAGCCATACAAAGGAGGTTATGGCAAAATTTTCTTAAATTTTGTGGAAATAAGTTTTATCTTTATGTTATTCAAAAAGACTAATCCCCTCCGTTTGTGTATTCTAAAAGTGTTATTTTCATTCTATGCATAGAAAGATGCATATTGGAAATATTTTTATTATAAAAGCGTTATTTTCATTAGATTTAAATTCTATGCATAGAAAGATGCATATCGGATACTTTTTATTATAAAAGAGTGATTTTCATTAGATTTAAATTCTATGCATAGAAAGATGCATATTGGATATTTTTTTATTATAAAAGTGTGATTTTCATTAGATTTAAATTCTATACATAGAAAGATGCATATTGGATAATTTTTATTATAAAAGAGTGATTTTCATTAGATTTAAATTCTATGCATAGAAAGATGCATATTGGATATTTTTTTATTATAAAAGTGTGATTTTCATTAGATTTAAATTCTATGCATAGAAAGATGCATATTGGATAATTTTTATTATAAAAGAGTGATTTTCATTAGATTTAAATTCTATGCATAGAAAGATGCATATTGGATATTTTTTATTATAAAAGTGAAATTTTTATTAGATTTAAATTCTATGCATAGAAAGATGCATATTGGATATTTTTTATTATAAAAGAGTGATTTTCATTAGATTTAAATTCTATGCATAGAAAGATGCATATTGGATATTTTTTTTATAAAAGTGTGATTTTCATTAGATTTAAATTCTATGCGTAGAAAGATGCATATTGGAAATATTTTTATTATAAAAGTGTTACTTTCATCAATATTGATTTTTATGGATAAAAGAATTTTTTTATTATTATAAAAGTGTTACTTTCATCAATATTAATTTTTATGTATAAAGTGACGCATAAAAGATTTTTTTTATTATAAAAGTGTTACTTTCATCAAAATTGATTTTTATGCAAAAAGTGATGCATAAAAGAATTTTTTAATTATAAAAGTGTTACTTTCACCAATATTGATTTTTATGCATAAAGTGATGCATAAAAGAATTTTTTTATTATAAAAGTGTTACTTTCATCAAAATTGATTTTATTCATAAATGATTTTTATATCAAAATTAGGATTCTCTTTAGTTCTAATTTCCATGAATAATTGATAAATAAATAAATAAGTAAATACTCTGTGAGAGAAAAAATTCTATCGTTTCATATTCACTCGGATGGTAATGAAAAAACTCAGAAAAAACTATCAAAGTCAGAATTTCAGATAAATGATTAAATTATTGTTCATAGGAATTCGTGATTAGTTTAGAAATCAGTTAAGCAAATATTCAATGAATGAACTTCAGAAAAATAGTAATTGAAATATCACCCCTTTTGAGAAAGATAGTTCAGGAAGAATCTTACTAGACTCAAATCCTGAATCAGGCTATGACCAAGACCAAACTCCTTCGTCAGTTTCAAGGAAAGATGATGTGACCAGTTCAAGAAAAATACACTCAAATCACCCACCGAATCTGAAACTAAGTTGAGACCCTTTGATTTTGATCTAAGGATCAAGGTTAGAGAATTCGAGGAATTCTGTTTGGAATTCAAACCTACAATCTAGAAGTCTTGGATACGGATTTAAGATATACTCATTGTATCCAAAAGAAAATCAAAATTACAAACTTGCATAGAAACCCTGTTTTCTTAAAGGACTGTCTTACGCCAGAATGCTGGAGGGAGCATTAGGTATATGTGTTTTTCTAAGGGAAGTTCGGTTGCAACAGCTGGCGGGGAGTGTTCAAAGGACGGCTCACGCAGCAAAAATCTGCCCAGGACTTGACCAGCCTAAGTATGGTGAAAAATGGTGTGCTTCCGATATGATGGGCGAGGGCCGACGAAGCAGTCCCAAGGAGGATCCTGGAGGGTTCTGACCAGGCGATACATGGGCTCACGGTGCTTAGGACACCCATGCGTATGTTGTGGAAGATATATATGTATGATGACAAAAAAAAATTATTGTAATTTGTTATTACTGGATCTCGTTTTGCTGACCAGCTAGTCTCGACGGAGAGTCTAGAGTGATACCTGTTTTTGAGAAACAAGGAACTGGATGGAAATTTTGAGTTATGATATCTGTAATCAATAACTGTTTGTTCAATGGATCATTTTATAAGTTCAAGTTTTAAAGAGGAGGTGTATCTGTTTTCTAAAGCTAAAGTTAAGAAAGGCATTCAATTATGGGTGGGTGAGTACTTGTCTGGTTCTACCAATTCCAATGGTTGGGCGGTGGCTAACCCATGGGCCTAGGTTGGAATCAGTAGCCCTCCGTGCAACGAATTCAGGGGTACTAACAGCGGAAGTAACACTTCTTGCGTGGGGCAGGGTCCCTCACTCGGGGTCTCGCCACCACGGATATCCGGACGAGAGACTAATCCATCGGTTCTTCCAAAACTGAACCCGAAAAACTTCTCTTGCCTGGAAAGCACGGGCGATTCCTCCAGGATAATTTTTCTCTAACGTAGTCAAAAGCCTTAACTAACTGAGCTGATCTGACTGAACCCGTAAGTCCCATAATCAGAACATGGAAAAGATTGCACTTGGATCATAGAGACCAACGCTTTTTTCCTCATTGAGAGGCACAGCCGTTGCCATAGAACAATTTTTGTCCCAGATTTACTTCATCCATCGTACCATAACAGAATTAAGTCTCAATTTAGGGATCCATCAGTCCAGCCGAACCCCATCTAGTCCCATGGGTTAGCCAACCGCCCAACCACTGTAGTGATGGGATCCAATTAGGAATATGGTTAGGTTTTGTCCTGGGTACCAGGGAAAAGAGTTCCCAGACTCCCTATCCGGATATCCATGCAAACTTAAAACTAGTCACACCACTTACACACCCAATATGAAATTGCCTATTTCACAGATTCAGTCTTTTTCACAGATTCAGCTGTCTTTAAAACAATCATTTAATGAAATCATAGTGTCACTAATCATAATCCTCTAAAATCTCCGGTTGAATTCTTATTTCCAATCATTTCTTCATCGGTGTTCTTATGGCATCATTGGCAACCAGAACGCTCACCACCTATCCACTCACGGGCCTTTTTGATGGTTCCTAGCTCATATTACTCGACAATATATTCACATATCAAAATGGAATCTCTATTGAAGATCAGCAAGATCCACCAAACAGATCCATATAAAAGAACCATGGACTCATCCGTTGAGGACCAGCAAGGTCAATCAACCAGATCCATGCCCGAATTCAGAAAACAACTCTTACTCCTTATTCCAATATCTTCCACGATGCACGTGTGGGTATCTTCGGTGACCCAGAGCCCGAGCACCGTATGGTCAGCACCCTCTAGGATCCTTCGCCCAGGTGACCTAGCGCTTCACTCATAGGCCGCTTCCTTGGTCCCTCATCCACCGTATAGAAAGCTCACCATTTGAATCAAACCGAGGCTGGTTAAGACCTTGGCCGACCTTGCTACGTGAGACGTCCTCCATTGTCTCTCCGTCAGCTGTTGTAACTTATCAGATTAGGTCTCCACGACCTCATTCACAAGATGGTCAAAATGCGTCCCTAGAATTCTTGACATAAAACACTCATTTAAAAACAAATCATAAATACAGTTTCTAAAATGAACTCTCATCTTTCCACATTGTTCCACATTAATCCATATTATTTAAATCACATCCATTTCATAAGAATTCCCATTCTCATCTGATCACATCATTTTCATCTCATCACATCTTTCCTCATTTATCCTTATCAGATCTCATCCACTCGCATCTACCCATCTCCATATCTCATCACATCACATTCATTCACATCTCATCCATTCAGATCCCAATTCCCATCACATTCACTTAAATCCATCACATTCATTCTCATCACCATCCTATCACATACATAACATCACATCACATCTATCCACATCATATCTCATTCATACACATCCATCCAACCGTTCACGTGTACGACTACTCACATCTATTCATACATTCATATCTATCACTTCACATCCACATATATTCATGTCACATCACATCTCTTTACATCACATTCTTTCACATACACATCCACATCACATTCTTTCACATACACATCCACATCCATTCTTTCACATACATCCACATCCATTCTTCACATACATAACCACATCCATTCTTCACTTACATAACCACATCCATTCTTCACTTATACATTCACATCCATTTTCATCACATATCATTCATTTACATCCTGATTCACATAACATCACATCTCATCCATTCATTCACACCTATCTGATTCTCATCACATCTCATTACATCTATTCACCTCATTTCTCATCACCTCTATTCACATCACATCTATTCACCTCTATTCTCATCACCTCTATTCTCATCACCTCTATTCACATCACATTAATCCATCCATTCATTCACATCTATCTGATTCACATCACATCTCATCACATCTATCCATCCATTCATTCACATCTATCTGATTCACATCACATCTCATCACATCAATCCATCCATTCATTCACATCTATCTGATTCACATCACATCTATTCACCTCACATCTCATTACCTCTATTCACATCATATCCATACCCTTGCTATAAATTCATGTGAAACAACCCAAGAGTTTCCAATCAATCACATCCCAAAACAATGTCAATGGGATTCATTCACACCTATCTGATTCACATCACATCTATTCACCTCACATCTCATCACCTCTATTCACATCACATCCATCCTTCCATTCATTCACATGTATCTGATTCACATCACATCTATTCACCTCACATCTCATTACCTCTATTCACATCACATCCATCCATCCATTCATTCACACCTATCTAATTCTCATCACATCTTATTACATCTATTCATAGAATTTAAAATCCCCCAAAAATGAGTAAATGCTCACATAAGATGAAGAGTTGACTAAGGGGACAAGGTTTATTAGTTAAAAAAGAAGAGATATTCAGAGGAAATGATGCATTTTTGACACCTCAGTGTGGGGATCTCCCCTCATGAAGGAGGCACCTATTTCACATGTGTGGAGGAGTTTGAAACTAAAAAATAATGAGATATTTTCATCTCTCCTCTCTCCTGTTTTTCAACTAGATCCAAAAAGTAAGCTAAATTGACCAAAAAATGGTCAAAAAATTGACCAAACTGATCTGGAAAATTCTAGAATCAGTTTGCTTGGTTAGAGACTCAATTTTTCCTATAAATAGAAGCCTCCCCCTTTGTAAAAGCTTAATGGTGTTTTATGCACTGTTACTCTACTCCTACCCAGAGCCATTTACATTGAATTTTCTTGATAATTCAATTGTTTTTGGCTTAATCCTTTCCAAAGCAATTGGTGTGGCCACTCTTGCTTCAAACAAGAGTAGAACCCTCAATCCCTCAAGCCAAAGGAAAGCTTACAACCTCATGTAAGCTAAATTTTTCTTACTTTTTAATTTTAAATCTATGATTTTCTTGATTTTCTTGTTTATTTAGTTGATTAAAGTAAATTCTAATGCTATGCCTTGATGAAAAGACCATCCCCTTCTCTTCTTTACAATTCAGCCTTTCTTTATCCTAAAATGTTTAACAAAAAGATTAATTAAACTTTTCTTATTGTATAACTCTTGTTGGAAATTGAAAATTGTGTAGATTAGAGTCCTTTTTATCTAATTGGGGTTAATTTAAATTAAAAATAGAATGTTAAAAATGAGAAATGGTCAACCATACAAAGGAGGTTATGGCAAAATTTTCTAGAATTTTATGGAAAAGAAAGTTTATTTTTATGTTATTCCAAAAGAGTAATTCCCACCATTTGTGCATTCTAAAAGAAATATTCTAATTTGCATAAAAGGATTTTTATAAGTGTTATTCCCACTGAAGTTGATTTTTATGCATAAGTAGATGCGTAAAGAATCTTTATATCAAAATTAGAATTCTCTTAAATTCTATGAATAAATGTAATAAGATGTGATGAGAATCAGATAGGTGTGAATGAATGGATGGATGGATGTGATGTGAGGTGAATAGATGTGAAGAGATGTGATGTGAATCAGATAGATGTGAATGAATGGATGGACGGATGTGATGTGAATAGAGGTGATGAGATGTGATGTGAATAGATGTGATGTGAATCAGATAGGTGTGAATGATTAGATGGATGGATGTGATGTGATGTGAATAGAGGTAATAAGATGTGAGGTGAATAGATGTGATGAGATGTGATGTGAATCAAATAGATGTAAATGAATGGATGGATGGATGCGATGTGAATAGAGGTGATGAGATGTGAGGTGAATAGATGTAATGAGATGTGAGGTGAATAGATGTAATGAGATGTGATGAGAATCAGATAGGTGTGAATGAATGGATGAGATGTGATGTCATGTAAATCAGGATGTAAATGAATGATATGAATGATGAGATATGATGTTATGTAAATCAGGATGTAAATGAATGATATGAATGATGAGATGTGATGTCATGTGAATCAGGATGTAAATGAATGATATGAATGATGAGATGTGATGTCATGTGAATCAGGATGTAAATGAATGATATGTGATGAAAATGGATGTGAATGTATAAGTGAAGAATGGATGTGGTTATGTATGTGAAGAATGGATGTGGATGTATGTGAAAGAATGGATGTGGTTATGTATGTGAAGAATGGATGTGGATGTGTATGTGAAAGAATGTGATGTAATGTAAAGAGATGTAATGTGACATGAATATATGTGGATGTGAAGTGATAGATATAAATGTATGAATAGATGTGGATAGTCATACATGTGAATGGTTGAATGGATGTGTATGAATGAGATATAATGTGGATAGATGTGATGTGATGTTATGTATGTGATGTGAATGAATGTGATGGATTTAAGTGAATGTGATGGGAATTGGGATGTGAATGGATGAGATGTGAATGAATGTGATGTGACGAGATGTGAATGAATGTGATGGATTTAAGTGAATGTGATGGGAATTGGGATGTGAATGGATGAGATGTGAATGAATGTGATGTGACGAGATGTGGAGATGGGTAGATGCGAGTGGATGAGATCTGATAAGGATAAATGAGGAAAGATGTGATGAGATAAAAATGATGTGATCGGATGAGAATGGGAATTCTTATGAAATGGATGTGATTTAAATAATGTGGATTAATGTGGAACAATGTGGAAAGACGAGAGTTCATTTTAGAAACTGTATTTATGATTTGTTTTTAAATGACTGTTTTATGTCAAGAATGCTAGGGAAGCATTTTGACTGTCTTGTGAATGAGGTCGTGGAGACCTAATCTGATAAGTTGCAACAACTGAGACGGAGAGTCAAGGGAGGACCTCTCGCGTAGCAAGGTCGGCCGAGTCTTAACCAGCCTCGGTTTGATCCAAATGGTGAGCTTCCGGTATGGTGAATGAGGGACCAAGGAAGCAGCCTATGAGTGAAGCGCTAGTAAGTCACCTCCTGCGAAGGATCCTAGAGGGTGTTGACCATACGGTGCTCGGGCTCTGGGTCGCCGAAGATACCCACATGTGCATCGTGGAAGATATTGGAATAAGGAGTAAGAGTTGTTTTCTAAATTCGGGCATGGATCTGGTTGATTGACCTTGCTGGTCCTCAACGAATGAGTCCATGGTTCTTTTATATGGATCTGTTAGTGGATCTTGCTAATCTTCAACAGAGATTCCATTTTGATATGTGAATATATTGCCGAGTACTATGAGCTAGGAACCATCGAAAAGGCCCCTGAGTGGACAGGTGGTGAGCGTTCTGGTTGCCAATGATGCCATAGGTAAACCGATGAAGGAATGATTGGAAATAAGGATTCAACCGGAGATTTTGGAGGATTATGATCAGTGACACTATGATTTCATTAAATGATTGTTTTAAAGACAGCTGAATCTGTGAAAAAGGCAATTTCATATTGGGTGTGTAAGTGGTGTGACTAGTTTTAAGTTTGCATGAATATCCGGCTAGGGGGTTTAGGAACTCTTTTCCCTGGTACCCGAAACAAAACCTAACCAAATTTCTAATTGGATCCCATCACTACAGTGGTTGGGCAGTTGGCTAACCCATGGGACTGGATAGGCTGGACTGATGGATCCCTAAATTGAGACTTAATTCCGTTATGGTACGATAGATGAAGTAAATCCCAGACAAAAATTATTCTATGGAAAAGAATCAACGGCTCTGCCTCTCAATGAGAAAAAAAGCGTTGGTCTCTATGATCCAAGTGTAATCTTTTCCCTGATCTGATTATGGGACTTACGAGTTCGGTCAGATCAGTTCGGTTAGTTAAGGCCACATCTAAAGCTTGGATTTCCTACTTCAACACCTCCCCTGAAATCCAAGTAACTTTATTCTTGAAATCTAGGTCCCCCCCCCTTAACCTATGCCAACTCTCTCAAACTCATGCTCATATGGTGGTTGAGTGACAAATGTACACATAACAATCGATCTCTTGGACAACAAGAGATGAAAATACAATGCAACATCAATATGGAGGTGAATAAGGGGTATCGTCAACCCATATGTTGATGGAGCATCAAAGATTGAGGGTATTCCCCCCCTCACAGGTCTTCGTCCATACTTTTTGCTCCTAAATAAATACACCATGAAATGATGGAATGTCTCCAAGTATAGACACACGCCTGTACTCAATCCAATCAATAAGCTTCAAGACAAGCTCATACTCCAAACTGTGAATGCTAATCAAGCATGCACTCTTACCATCACATGACTCATCATGATCATGTATCACCACATCCAAATCGTCAACGCATGCATTACTGTAAATCTCACTAGCACATGCATCATCCTGCATCACATCGGTGTCAATGTCACCATACAAAAGATCAAAACCCCTGGTGATCTTAATTTCACCATCCTCGGTAATCTCCCAGTCAATCTGCATGCCATTTTCCTTCAACTCTATGAGAGGTCGAAGGCAAAATTCCAAAATCTCTTCCTTGGTCATTGTGGGTACATCATCCCAAGCGTGTGCATCATTCTCAATGCATACATCATCCTCCTCCACCATCAAGCCAATATGGGTCATCATAACGCCCATTATCATACACATATATATCCTCATCGTCCATAAATGCAACCTGATGTTTCTTGTTTACGGTTGTTCCCACAACGAGTGAAACATCAAAGTAATCACTACAAACACCACAAATATGTGGACAACTAAAGGTCCATTTACACCAAAAAGGAGAGGATAAGATTTTGGCTGTTGCTTGAGTTCAAGCCTTGGGAAAGCACTGGCAACAACAACAGAAAGGAAGGGGTCTATCTATCTAATACCTGCTTATACTGAGCAGGTTTTATCCGTCCAAAATCCATTGAAATCGTTCCTGGTGACCTAGGTGTATTGGACAGCGTGTGGAATGGCTGAAAGCAGCGGACCCTCGGGTATATCTAATCCAAGTGTTGTAGGGTTAGAGAGCTGAATATGATAATACGGGTCAATTCAAAAGTTTTTTTGCAGAGCCTTTTGCCAAAGCCAAGGCAAACGTTCCGAAAGGCTTCCACAGGAAAGGCTGTTGGACCATCCTTCGCGTTCTTATCTGCCCGCTCCTGCATCTCTTGAAGAATGTGCTCATGCCTCCTTCCACAAGTAGCTCATCATCATTTTGCAGGTCGCCTCTGTCGCAACCATGCCGGTTCTCTCTTTTTCAGAGTTCATGAACAGCACCACTGCTTTTTGTATAAACTGAACACATTGTGCCTACTTCCGAGGCATTCCAAACCAAAATAAAAAAACTGTAAAAAAATTGCATACCAAAATTCCCAAAGCAGGATTCTAGAATTTAGTTGTCAATGACGACTCCTCCAAGATTTTTGTTGTAGACTTGCCACACTTGGTGTTGAATCTGCTACACTCCTTGTAGCACCATGCATGCCAACGGCTGCACTCTTCCTCCCGTCGTTATGAGAGATGTGGAGGGATATCCATAACCTCATAGCCCTAAGAAAGTGGCTCTGATACCATGAAAAGATGCAGAGGAGAAGAGAGCTTGAGCTCTTGCAAGCAACAAAACCCTAAAAGAGAACACACAAGGTGAGGCTGAAAATCTTCTTCTTCTTCTTCAGACAACATTCAACACACCATATACAAAGATAAGAGTACACACTATATAAAAAGGTACTCAACCAAATACATACTAGGGTTCTCTATAGTGTGAACCCAACTAAATGAGCTGGCGCTATAACTATGCCAGTCTCTAGAATGGCTGTCACACAGCCTGTCATCCCACTGGCCGCATATCCCCCATGATCGCCACAAGATAAGTATAATGGAGGGGCTATTAATGGCTATCATATGTGTGATGGTGGTGGGGGCGAGATTGATTTGGGCTGTAGGATCTATACCAAGTTGGGGCTAATAAGATGGTCATCATCAGATTTATGATGTACAAGGTCAATCTAGGCCATAGGATCTATAATAGGTGGAGCCAATCTAGGATGTAGGATGTGTGGAAGGGCTATTTGCCATTAGATCTTCAATGAGTAGAGCCAGTCTAGGTCACAAGATGGTTGCAATGGCAGGGATGTTCATGGCCATTAGACATGGGTGAGGCTCATCTAGGTTGTAGGATCTGCACCACAGCAGGGCTATTTTAATGACCATCAGATTTGCAATTGGAAAGGTCGATCAAGGTCGAAGGATGGGCATAATGGCAGGGCTATTTTAATGATCATCAGATTTGTAATGGGAAAGGCCAATAAAGGTCAAAGTATGGGCGTAATGGTCATCATAGATATGCAATGGGAAATGCCAATATGGGTCATAGGACCTACCCTGGGGCATGGCTCTCTTTTTTTTGGAAAAAAAACATAGGGAGGGATTTTTTTCTCTTTTTACTCCGAGGCTTGGGATGCTTTTATCTCTGAGGCTTGGGGTGCTTTTTTCTCTTTTTTATTTTTTCATTTTTTCATTTTTTCTCAGAGGCTTGGGATGCTTATAGGTTTAAGGTGTCCTCATCCACCAAGGGATCTCGTGTGCGAAAGCTAGAGTACTATAGTACTTTTCCATCAGTTGACTATAAAATTAGTGTTTACAATCCATACCCTCCAAGTATGATATCCCAAGGATGATTCACTCTTTCATTGTATCTAAAGGGGTCACATAAATCTTGCAAGATGTAGGTTCAAATCCTCTGTTAAAAGGTTCCACTATTGATTGTGCTTTAAATGCATTTAGCATGGATAGAGATGTGATTTTGATACCGTCCAATCGTGCAAACCTTGTCCTAAGCTTTTGTGAAAGAGTATCTATGGTGCCAAGAAATGAATCTAATCCTTATAGAGTGGTCAACCTTCAGTGGGAGGGGCTCATATTTGGATCCTCATCTTCACCATCCAACATCTTATTGTAAGCTCTATAGAGATCAACTGATGTAGTGTGAACTTATGTGTTATGTGCTCTACACATATCAACTCATTAGCTAGAATGCCTCAAATGGTTGTGTTAGACTCATTAGCTAAAATGCCTTAACTCATGGGAGTTCAAGTGTGTGGGCTCTTAGGTTCCCGGTCATCTTGTCGGATAAGTCTCTCCAAAATTTCTTTGCTAAAGGAAACTTATTGGAACTCTAACTTTTGAGAATAAGAAGGCTATGAGACTTGCTACGTCCTATTGGAAATAGTCACTCTCACTTAATTTGTACTAACTCCAAAGGTGGCCTAGGACCTACCAATGTGTTGGGGATTTTGCCCTAAGTGGAGGTGGTGCCTTTGACGGGGTCAAAATGAAGTCATGAGACCAATCACCTTGGAGAAAATGTTATGGTGACTATGATGATCCGTGAAAGGCCAAATTTTGCCTCTCCCATTGAGTCTTGCTTCACTTCATCTAGCAATGTGTGGGGTCTTGGTGATTTGGTTTCAGAGCCAGAGGCTTCGGTAGTGGCACTTTATATGGCCTCTTTGAGAATGGTTACAGATCTAGTCAAGGCCTTTAACATGCTATGAGGTTCCCTCACTTGTTAGGCTAGTGATATGCTCAAGCAAGGTGAGTAGTTTGTATTTGACCACTTTCTTAAGATGGGCTATAATCTCACATATGTACCATGGGATCATGTCAGGCAATGTGATGTGTGTTAGTGGATCATACAGCCTCAGATGCCTCATCAGCCAGTCCTATGACTTGAACCCTTTCAAAAGTGTGGAATGGATTTTGTAAGACCATATGAATAAGTTCTCCTTGTACACTCAACAAGTTAAGGCTCATCAAAGTGGCGGATTCACTAGGCATTGGGTAGGCACTAGGGTGATTATCACTCTCTCAGGATAATCCTTGAAGGCATGCATAAATCCACACTTATACATATAGCTCCATATGGAATGACATTATTGGGTTTTAGCACTAGTAGATCCGGGGATGGAGTTAGGGCACTTTTGGTGTAATAGCTCTATGAGGACACTCAACAACATGATGTAGGTCCTTGCAATGGAAACATTGAAGAGGTGGCATGCATGACATGTTATTGAAGTCTCTTGCCCTTTGTTGTACCATGGGTTCGAATAAGGAGGCATAGTCAATGGTCTGGGGGTTGTTCTGGGTATCCATAATGGATATCTATAGGAATCATATTGCTCATATGACTCATAGCTCTACTATTCTAGACTCACAGATTCTAGTGAAAAATTATAGAGTACTATTATATTACAATAGTGCTCGTCTAGTTTTGAGATAAACTCTATCAATCTTCTACTAGTCTAGACTCTCAGAGTTTGTTGGCAAAGTTACCGAGCCCTATTGTTGCAATATTAGTGGCGTAGTTCTCGGAGGAATTGGTTGGGGTGGTAATAGTAGAGTTAGGTATGGCATTGGTGGTGGTCTAATATTTAGGTAAGGGGTTTTAATAAATAGGCACTATACTATGTGCCAATTGAGGTGCGTTGGTGAGAATATCTTGTAGGACTAGTGGTGGTTGCTTTGGTGCTAGGAGCATGGGTTATGTGACAAAGTCCACCCTGATGGATTTTCTTAGTACCAGTAATGGGATGTGATGTGGTTCCTCTAGCAATCGAAATGAGCATAATATTATTGTTGTCTAGGCCTTAGCTAATGGACACTCCATGCTTGTATTATTTTAGAGGTAATTACACACCAATCCATATCTCTTTATAGCAATAAGTGTGGATGTCTAGCTTGAGGAACTTGCTAAGTTTGGCCTTGAGGTTACCCATGGGCCTAAAATTACCATTACTAACCTTTTTGGTTAAGCAGATTTCCTACTAATTTGATTGGCCTTGAGGAACTTTCTAAGTTTGGCCTTGAGGTTACCCATGGGCCTAAAATTACCACCACTAACCTATTTGGTTAAGCAGATTTCCTACTAACTCGACCATGCTCATGTCTTTGACTAGGACTTTTGATTGTTCTTTAACCTATATTCAAGGCATCTCTTTATAGCCAATAAGTTTGGATGTTTAGCTTAAGGAACTTGCTAAGTTTGGCCTTGACATTACCCTTGGGCATAAAATTGCCACTACTAACCTATTTGGTAAACCAGATTTCCTACTAACTCGTCCATGCTCATGTGTCTTTGACCAAGATTCTTAATTAACCTATAAAGTGTGGATGGCTCCTTAACCTATGAAGTGTGGATGTCTTGCTTGAGGAACTCTTGCTTGAGGAACTTGTTAAGTTTGGCCTTGGGCCTAAATTGCCACTACTAATCTATTTAGCTAACTAGTTTTCCTACTAACTTGTCCATGTTCATGTCTTTGACTAGGACTCTTGATGGTTCTAGTTGGGATTCACACTAGTAGAGCCTTTGGATAATGCATCCCCTATCTCTTGATTCAAGTGGATGACTCCTATATCCTTATCTTGTAGATTGTCTACTAGGTCTGTTGCCTCGCAACACAACACTCATCAAAGATGCAGTGTCAAGACCTATAGAGATGGTCATGAAGTGACCATCATAAACTAATTAATGAGTGATAAGTCATGAAGTCTTTCGTGGTGGAGACTGCATCTCATATGAAGATACTTGATAATACAATATTGTTTCATGTTCCTTGAGGTTATAGATTTATGTAATGGGGACTGGGTGAGAAACCCACAATGAATGTGTGTCTCTTGACCTCATAGGTTAGCCTTTTAAAGTGGGTTTAGAGACCTAAACCACTAGCCTACTTTGGCTTCAAGAAAAAGTCCGAGTAATGAACAAACCTTGGTGGGATCATTAATCCTTCCCATGGCTTCACAAACTTGATCAAACATTTCTAGGTATTGAGTGGGGTATTTAGCTCCATCAAATTTGGTCATCATCTTTGAGGTGTGGATTAGCTTTGTTTTACACAATTCTAAGCCTCTAGGTGCTATGTTTGTGGTCCCTCTTCCCATTTCAAGTGCCATACTAGACATGTCTTCTTTTGCATATTCTCATGGTGGTGGAACATAAGGGAGTGGTTGCATAAGTCCCTCTATTTTTAAGGGTTTGAAATTTCTTACTCCATGGAATTGGGTTGTATGGTTTCTAATGGCACTTATCCTACACCGGCCTGACTTTAAGATTGCATGCTTGTTTTGTAGCTAAGAATACATTGTGTGAGGAATGCTCTTGTGGATCCCTAGGGTTTGAGATATAGTCCATATCATTGGCTCTTTATCCTTCCCCTAGCTCTCTATTCCTCATCCAAGTGGAGCAGAACTAGAAATTGGTTTCATGGAAAAGAAGCTTCTATAGTGGGCTCATGTAGAATGTGGTACTCCAACTTACACTTTACGTACTTACTGTTGGGTGTTCTATGGAATGCTCATCCGTAATTGTATAATAAAAGAGACATATCTTAATTGCCATAATTATGGTTGTTGTTAGGATGCTTGGTCATGGCCAACTTGGGAAAAACTTAGCTCAAGATCTAAAACATTGTGGCTGACATGATTTGACCATTTCTTGAGGGAGTGAACCTTCGGGTTCTTGGTCTTGCACCCAGTTCTGTAAGGTTCCTGGTCATACTCCCACTCCTTCACTAGAGCTTCTCACCCAAAGATATAGTGGTTTAATGCCCTTTTCATAGGGGGTTTTACAAAAGCGAGCCTTGAACTTAGAGTTTTCGTGTTGTCTTCTCAACAAAAAATTAGAATTTTTCACAACACAAATACATAAATACATCCCAATCCAAAAACAATGCAATCCATAAATTCTTTAGTATCTCCTTGAGCTATGCAATCCATAAATTCTTTAGTGCAATGAACTTTCATCTCCTTGAGCTATGAATTTTATTTCCCAATGCAATATTTGTGATTAACATCACACTACCAATTAACCAACTATAAAGTATAAAAGGCTCTAAACATTGTTGACTCACCAAGACATTGCAATCCAAAAACTATACAATCCATAAATATTACATCCCAATCGAAAAAACAACACAATCCATAGATACATCAAAATGCAAAAGCATTGCAATAATACAAAAACATGTTGTCCAAAATAGGTCTAGAAAGAGAAGCCCACTATCTAATTGTCCTGCAACGGTGGTGGGCCACACACAAACCCAACCCCAACTAGGAGTGATTCTTAAGCCACCCTACCCACCACTCCAACCAACCCAACTTTGCACCCTAGCCATAACCCTCCCATCAATCCATCTGCACCATCCTTTGTAAGAGAACCTACTTCATAATCCTCCCTTCAATCTATCTACACTATCCTTTGTAGGAGAACCTACTTCATCCATAGTTAGTTCATCACTTGAACCTAGAGCTACTCCCCTAACTCAATCACTTCATCAACCACATCCATTATTAGCTCATCCGAACTTAACCACCTCACCAACCACATCCACAAGCCCCCCACACACCCTTCAATATTTCAAAATCTATCTAGTGAATAATCAACACATGGATCATCTATTTGCCTCGTGGAAGATCAACCACCCAATGGCTAGCACTTCATTGATCCCAGGGACTATACCCCTAGCTGCTCTGTAGTACCCATCTTCAAGTCATATAAGAGTCCCAACCTAAGTGGTGCATGCCCTATCTCCTCATCGAGCACCAAATCTGGTAGGAATACATGACCATACCCCAAGAATAACCCTATCTCCTCAATGAACAGCAATATTGACAATACTCTTCTTAGTGGGTGAAAGGATTGTAGAGATTATAACACTATGATCAATAAAAACAAATTTCACTCTCTTGTCATCAAGCTTAGTTCTACTTTGTGTTAGCACATGTACATATGCCAAAAAACCAAAAGCACACATGCATTCAACCTTAGGTTTGGCACATGTGCATATGATATGCTAAATAACCTAAAACATACATGCATCTAACCTTAGGTTTTCAATTGGGCCAAGCCTCATAAGGAATCGTAGTCTTCAAAGCTTTAGTGGGACACCTGTTCCAGGACATAGGTAGCACAAAGAACTGCTTCTATCTAAGACTTGCGCTGACCTTTAACCATGCATTTAACAATCTTTATGAGAGTCCTTTCTAGAGTCCTGTTTCTTCTCTCAGTAACATCATTTTGATGTGGTATATAAGGAGTTATACACTGATGCTTATTGCCTTGCTAAAAAATCTTTGAATATATTGAACATATTCCCCCCCCCCTTGTTTGAACGAGAGTTTGAATTTTTAAGCTAATTTCATTTTCAACCATAGCAAAAAAGTATTGAAAATGAAAAAATGCCTCTCTACTTTATCCTTCATAGGGTAAGACCATCCATATTTACTGCAATCATCAGTGAAGGTAAAGAATAGGTTTTCTCCCATATAAGTAGTCATTGGACCACACACATCATTGTGTATGAGTTGCAATTTGTGATTAGCTCTATCTATTATATTATTTGGGAAAGGTTTGTGAGAAATTTTGCCAAGGATCCTTCACAAACATATCTTGGTGGTGGATCAAGTTGAGGAAGATCTTGTAACGTGCCATGTTACTACAAAAGCATCAAAGACCAATCGAAGTGTGGCCAAACCTAGCATGCCACAAGTGGGCATCTTTCATTACATTAAAAGTGTATGCTAGACAAGCAACATCATAGTTATCATCATATATGTCCAATTTGTATAAACCACTGGTGGTTAGAGATCCACTAATTATAATCTGTTTATCTTGTTCACTTCATCATGGATAATGCATTGATCATATGCAAATTCAACATTAATATCCCTTCTTGCTAGAGTGGGCACAAAAAAATAGATTCTTTTTAATTCCTAGAACAAAAAGTACATTTTGAAGACAAAGATCCCCATCGCTCGCGTACTAGTGAGAACTATCTCACCAATG
The DNA here is from genome assembly GCF_041138505.1 of Cibotium barometz. Lineage (NCBI taxonomy): Eukaryota > Viridiplantae > Streptophyta > Polypodiopsida > Cyatheales > Cibotiaceae > Cibotium > Cibotium barometz. Next base: position 6,529,698 of record NC_141070.1, read on the forward strand.
CCTTTGACAGGATATGAGGCATTATTGGTACACGTCAATGATTTTATATTCACGTGATCATAAATTTTTTTTTGTTAATAACATGTGTTAACATGTTATTAACATGTTAACATGTAAACATGTTATTAACATGTTAACATGTAAACATGTTATTAACATGTTAACATGTTAACATGTTATTAACATGTTAACATGTTAACATGTTCCCAAAAAAGCCGGTGGGAAGCTCCCTGATAACCGGATAAAATCCCACCGGGGTTTTGCAATACCCGACGGTCCCGCCAGGAAAAAGAAAACCCCGGCGGTCCCGGTGGGGTCGTCATCTAGCCCGGCGGGCTACAATTTTCTATATATATGGGCCCGAGGAGCCCTTTGGGAGTTCATTGCTGATAGTATACACAGGTAATGAGACTTGTGTTTGTGTGTGTGTGTGTGTGTGTGGGTGTGTGTTCGTGCGAGCAGCCGCCCATTGTCGCAATGCGCGGCAGGATGTGGGTGGTCCGCCACACGAGGGGTGTGTGTGTGGGTGTGTGTTCGTGCGGGCAGCCGCCCATTGTCGCAATGCACGGCAGGATGTGGGTGGTCCGCCACACGAGGGGTGTGTGTGTAAGGCCATTCTTCAGAATGGTGCTTACCCTGGGACACTTAGTCGGTAACGCGGCTAGTCTGTGTCCTATGGTAAGTATGGCCCGCCGTAACGGTACTAGTCGGTAACGCGGCAAGCATAGTATCGTTATGGCGATGTCACCTTTCCTTTCCTTCCCTTTGTCAAATGCGGGCATATGGTCGATAACGCGGCCAGTGTATGTCCGTATCCTATTCATATTCCCATAGAATCGGGCGGCATTTTGTCGTTAATGCGGCAAGTTGGTGTCGTCCGCTAGTGCATATATTGTTTTTTGCATATTGCGACATTTGATCGTTAACGCGATCGGAAAAATGTCGTCAATTTGCTTGCATATTATGGCATATGATCGTTAACGCGGTCGAAAAAATATCGTAAATTTGTTTGATTTGACTTGTATTGTTTTTATTGTGTTTGATCCATGCGATACTTGGTTGCTAATGCGGCATGAGTATTTCATGGAAAAGTTTACATCATATTGTCTTTACGTTTTATTTCATAATGTCGTAACTCGAAAAAATGAATATCTCTCTCTCTCTCTTCCTGCCCCCCTCTCTCTCTCTCATGATACATTTCACAACTCTTTCTCTCTCTCTCTCTCTCTCATGATACACTTCACAACACGATAGATGTGTAGATGAGGATTTCTTTTTTTTTCTCTTAAAATATACATAATTCTTAATAATTTCTTTTTTCTCCCTCTATTTACTTAAAAATTAAAAAAGTACATTATTTTCCTCTTTAGGAACTCACAAAAATATTAAAAATGTCATCTAATGTTTCTTCTCTCTATCTGTCACAACTCTCTCTCTCTCTCTCTCTCTCTCTCTCTCTCTCTCTCTCTCTCTCATGATACACTTCACAACTCTCTCTCTCTCTCTCATGATACACTTCACAACTCTCTCTCTATCACGATAGGTGTGTAGATGAGGAGTGCTTTAGGAATACAAAACATTATTTTCCTCTCTTTAGAAACTCACAAAACTATTAAAAATGTCATCTAATGTCTCCTCTCTCTCTATCTGTCACACCTCTCTCTCTTCCTCCCCCTCTCTCTCTCTCTCTCTCATAATACACTTCACAACTCTCTCTCTTTCTCTCTCTGTCACACGATAGGTGTGTAGATGAGGAGTGCAACATGTATACACTTGATAAGTAATAATGCACTTGTTGCGGTTGTCTCACGTTCGATAATGTATTGCATGATGTTGAGTTCAGTAATATTGTTTGATATTCCGTTTTTGTTTGATCATTGATAAGTAATGATACACTTGCTGTTCTCTCACGTTTGATGATGTATTGGATGATGTTCATTTCAGTAAAATTATTTGATATTCCGTTTTTGTTTGAACATTGATAAGTAATGATATACTTGTTGCTGTTCTCTCACGTTTGCTTGATGTTGATTTCAGTAATGTTGTTTAATATTCTGTTTTTGTTGTGTTTAGTGATATTTGCTAGATTTACGAAGACGACCAAGATGCTTTCCCCTGAAGAGCGTAAAATCGTTCTACGAGCAATTCGCATTGAAGCAGTCATCACAGTGTCACAATGTGCTGATGGCATCGTCAAAAAGATCAATGAGTCTGAGATACTCATGCAAGATCTAATAGAGCAGATATGGAAAAATGCACAGCGTCGACTTCGAAGCGGAGGCAACGCTGAGTTGCTTGATAGACAAAAGATAGCAAATTTCAACCATCAACATATAACACGAACCATTTTGGGGAGCATGCATGTAGCATGCAATGATCTTAGAGATGCTGTCCCGCCTGAAGCTAATATACATCGTCTACAGTTATGGGACGTTGTATGGAGCGAGCAACGAGCCAAGAGCAAGCGCATGAAGACGCTGGATGCAGAGTCACTCCCCAAAAGAGTGCGCATTGCCTAGGACGTCGCTGCAACGTCCAGCCAGGCAGATGCGGGTGGGACAGGTGCCATTAATCGTATAATCTACAATTCTATGTGCACACACCTCATTGGCATCCCACACGAGGCTCTGTTCGTAGGGCGAACAATAGGCTCTGATGTTTTTGGCACAGTAAAAGAGTATACAGTTAAAGGTATATCATTTTTGCCGGTGCACATTACTTTTTGCGGAAAGCACTACAAAGGAGAAGGCAGCGCCAAGTTCGAGAGCTTCCAAGCAGAGCAGGGCATGCAAGTTCTACACCCATCAATTGTTAGGTGTATTGCCTTCACAAAAGAATCTCCTTGGATCACTATTTTCCCATACTATAATGGCGGCTCGCTTGGTGATACTCTTATGAAGGTCCCCTTCAGATTCAGTGAGTTCACCAAAGCAATTTTCCGTTTGGATCGAGGATGGAGACAACCCCCGTCCGATAATATTCCTTTAAGTCATCTAGAACTTTCTAAAATAAAACAAATAGTAATAACCATGCCACATATTATGCATGCCCTGGTGGAAGGCCTAGCGGTAGCACATTTGGCAGGAATTGTACATACCGACCTACATCCATTCAATGTAGTGTTGGATTTTACAAAAGAGTTGAAGCCACGCGTAGGTATTATCGATTGGGGGTTACTGCTGAGAGCGCCCAAAAAACGGGTGTCTCTCAATTTTGTATTTGAAGCAGACAAGAACCCTGAGAAGGTGGCACAGGCGGTCTCCTACGCAGACAGAGAGCGAAATAAACGGCCGTGGATAGCCCCGAAACTTTATGATCCGTTTTTGGTAGATGCATACACTCCTACATCTGATGTTTTTGCTTTAGGGTATTTATTACAAACTTTATATGACTTTTGGCAGAAAGTACAAGAGTTGTGGCTGGACAATAGTTCCTATGACAAAGTTATCATGGATACTATTATTTATAGAGTCAAATTTGGATGTGCCTGCCTAATCGCGATGAGCAAAAATCTATTTTGCAAGTAGTGGAATTTTTTAGATCACTAAATACTGACCCAACGAGGGCACAACGTCCTCTTGTAGAGCTATCGGTGTCATTCACCCCAATTTTGTAATGATAGAGTATCAGGAGATTAAGTTTCAAGAATGGCACTTTGTTTCTCTCTTCAAAATTTGACATGTGCCCATTGTTTGAAATATTATCTCATTGAGTCTTTGCAATATCTCTCTCCTCTTGTCGTGTTTAAGTTTATGTTTTCTCTTCAAAATTTGATGTGTGCGCATTGTTTGAAGTATTTTTTGAGTCAAGTGGATATTTCTCATTGAGTCTTTGCAATACATATCTCCTCTCGTGGTGTTAAACTTTAAGTTTTTTAAGGTAATGGTCAATTTATCTTACGTTGATCTTTACAGTTTATTAAAATCCTAAAGTCATTTACGTTCATGTAGATATGGCAGAGGCGCAAGCAAATGAGCATCAAGAGTTAGCCAAGAAGGCATATGAGCGAATGAAGGCCCTTGCACATGGCCTGACAGCCCGCGAAGCTACGAGAACAGCATGCAGGTTGTCGAAATGGACAAATCCTACTTATGCCCAATGGAAAGACATAAACAAACGCGTAACCACAGAGATGATAAAGAAAATATGGCCATGTCCAGATGGCGAGATTAAGAAGGAAAGATAGAAGATTTCACGTTGCACTCACAATGATATCAAAATTAATGCCGAGCGCATTTTCTTGGAGGTGTACGGTCGTCCTCTCCATAACGCCGACGCTCCACTCTATTTTGCTAAGATGCTATATGCACAATTTATCCTAGAAACTCCAGTGGACTTCGCCTCCAGAGAGGCCACTGTCAACACCCATGACATACGTGAAGAGACAGTGACATTCACAAGGGAGGAACTTGCTCTCATGGTGGAGGGCACTGGATTGGAGTTAAACAAGGTCAAAGAAAGCTTAGGGACACAACTAGCAGAGAAGGAGAAAGAAGCTGAGCGATTATCTCAAGCGTCAACTCCTCCCCCGGCGGCCAATAGAGGGATTCAAGAGCAGCTCACAGAGATCAGCCAAGATGTACAGACCATCTCTTCACGTATTGCTCCTGTGCACCAAGGAAACCACATCTCTCATTTTTTGATACATCCTGATCTTGTGGGAGTTTCTGCTGAGGCTACTAGTTCCTCCACCCCCCAATGTCCTGTATGTTACAAAGTATTCGATGGGTGGAGCGGCTAGTATATACTACCCTGTGGACACTACTACCACTTAATATGTTTAGTGAGGAAAATGCAAAATATTTCCACATGTGCATTGTGTAGTGTCCCAATAAATCAAGGTATTTATACAGTGTTCGGCATGGCTAGCGAATATAAACCACCAGGACCTTTAGATGCAACTCCTAGTGCAATTCGTAATTTATTTCAAGATGAAAGCTAAGAAAGACATAAATCCTACTTTTGTATTGATAATTTCTCCAAATACGATCATTTGTACAAGTACTTTTTATGAAATTAATGAAATGACTTCTTCCTCTATGTCAGTATCTTGCTCCAAATTTCTTTCACCGTTTACCCTCTCGTCTGCTAAATTAAGCTCATCTAAGTTAATGTCTAAATTGTCTTCTATCTCAAGGGTGGTGCACGACGTGCGTCCAACATCAAAGTTCTCGTCTACTACATCATCACAATTGTACATCCATCTGGGCATATCTTCTTCATACTCTTCGCTTTCAATGTCTCGCAAGATCTTTTCATTGCAATACATGTAAACAAGTTTATTTGCTCGATCTGCAAGAAGTCGATTGCGAATAGTATTGTGAATATATTTGTACATGCTCCAGTTTCTTTCTGAGCCTGAGTTTGAAGAGCACTGACTTAGAACCTTCATCGCAAGGTTGCGCAATAAAGCATAATGCTCACCACCATTCATCATCCACCACTTCCATGCAGGTTGCTCTTTAGCCATTTGTTGAACAAGGGAGTTGGAAAATAAACCCTCTTTCAATCGAAATGAGGTCATCTCCTTTATGCACTTTACACGATCATCAACATTATTATAGAAAGTGTACCACTTTATAAAAATCTTGCACCACCTCAACGTTGGACATCAAATCCATATTCCAATATTCAGGATCTAACATGTAAGCAGCACTGTGTAGTGGTGAATGCGCTCCAATCCATCTAGCATGAAAGTACTTCAATAGGACTTTTCATTGTCTACTGGAGAATGGTACACGCCATTGCTTTTCCACCACTGAATGCTCTAATTTCTCAGGACACTCCAAACTCCGCTGGACAGTCCACCATTGCATCCATGCTTTCCCGAGATTAGGCGCTCTTTGATCAAGACTTCGTACGGCATACATAACAGGCATCATTACATGGTATGCATCCATCACACTGTTCCACCAACTTCTTCTCGTAAGCGCTGCCTTCAAGACTTTGATTTTCTCTTTCACTTTTTCAAGTTGAGTGCTCTCCCATGAAATGCCATGTATGTAAATGTTTCGCAAACTGCATCTTTATTTCGAAGAAGAGACTCAAAAGTGTAAAAGTGAGTGCAAAATCTAGTCTCCGCTGGAAGCTTTAACATAACTGACATGCGAGGTCAAAAAATATCTAACACTCTCTGTCTCTTGAGCATGAATCTCACAAGCTGGCAAAGCAGTGTCGACGATTGAGGCAAACCATTTGGTATCATCACTTTTATACCAATCTTTTAATACAAGATTCAAACTATGAGTATTACAGCCTACCGGAAAAACATGTGGATATTGTCGCTGTAGGATTTTGGATGCATTCTTGCAATTCTTTGCATTGTCCATGACGACTTGGACTACATTTTTGGCACCCACTTCCCCTATCACAGAGCCAATGACTTGAGCAATGTAAGCCCCAGTTTTGATTGAACCAGCAGAATCCACGGCACGGATGAAAGTCTCACCTCTAGGTGAAATAACCATTATATTAATTAATGGTTTTCTTTGTACATTAGACCATCCATCACTTACTATACTACATCCAGAAAGCTCTATATTGCTAAGAATTATTCTTTGTACACGTTCTTTTACTTGCACATAACATTTCTCTAATAGATCATTCGCATAGCATGGTACGTAGGCGATGAAAACCCTGGTCCAAACTCACCAATTTTCTTCCATGCTCTCTTCCAATGCTCACTGTCCACCATCATCATAGCACTCCCAGAAAAGTAAATCGCTTCAGCAAGGGCGAGTTGTGCATCATCGAGTCGACCTTGACGTAGGCTTTCTTGCAATGAAGTTTGATGCATGGGTATATTTCCTACGTCAAAGTTTCGCTTGCAGGAAGATGCACTGGGTAGATTACTTTCTGGTTGCACATTGACGTTCGGAGTACAAGCAGGCAATGTAGCGGGAGTTTGATGATTAGAACAACACTGTTCTTGTTGCCTTGATACATTAACGGTAGGAGTGTCATGTTTTCTTGAATCTTTCTTTTGAAATTCTTCTCTTATGCGTTTGGCCACTACAGGTGCAGAGGGGTGGGTACATGACTTTTTCTTCAGTCCGCCTAAAAAGTGTTCTCTTAGTCGTTCGAGGCACCCCACCTAATTTTACTGCATGGCATAGCTTACACTCCCAATCTGTGAATCGATCACCAACGTTAATTGCATATTGCCACTCTATCCCAGGTGCCTTTTTTTTCCTACTATTTGGAATTTGGACTCTATTGGAGGTATCACTGGATCCAACATTGTCCTCCATCTCAACAAATAACCTATTCAACCAAGCATATAACAATGAATACACAAATGAAAAAACAACAAAGTCACTCACGTATTACAAAACATACATTAGCACATAAAGTACTTCGAAACTATCTTAACAAATACAAAAGATCATCACATAACACAAAACTACTTCGAAACTATCTTGCAAGGTCTGACTACAAAACTACTTTGAAACTATCATGCACATTGCACCCCCAATGAAGGATGCCTTTTGTACCCAATTAAGGATACTTTACACAATCAAAGATCTATGCTTGCCCAATACTCTAGTATAGGACAATAGACCTTCTCTAACATTCACAAAGAAAATCAAAGATCTATGCTTGCCCAATACTCTAGTATAGGACAATAGACCCTTGTCTACTCTAAACTATATCAAGTATCAAGAACCAATACAAGCCCCTAAGCAGGACTCTTGGCTCCACATCAAACCATTCATAAAGCAGAATGAGGTAGATTACCTACTTAGCTCAAATGCAAAGCTGAATGACTCCAAATTTGTCCCTAAATCTCCGCAAGTATTAGCTACGAACCACACCCTGCCCCCAATTCAAAGAACTAAGGACGAGTGGCTCAATAGCCTTACGAGTGCCTACAAGGAAAGACGACAGTCCCTAAGATAAGGACGTTCTTCCCAAGAGGACACTTCTAGCAACTCGAGAGCTCTACAAGTACTTTGAGGAGAGATATCACGCCCCCAAAACAAGGACTATCTCCCCAAAAGTTCCACGATGGGTGTCGGGCAGCGTTTATAAACAGAATAGAACCCCGCCGGTGTTCTTTGGTTTTCCCGGCGGGCCCGCCAGGAAAATCAAAAGCCCGGAGGTGTTACGGGACTAGTGGGTTCTGGCAGGTCATTGCTCAGGTCATGTGAATATACAATGTGATCACAAGTTTTAATATGTTAACAATAGGTTTTGTTAACGTGATCACGAAATTGTGAAGACGTTAATGAAATCCCTGGTACACGTAATAGTGTGAACACTTTGTACATTCTCCCAAACTCCTTTGAGAATTTATATGCTTAGAAGAACCATTGTCAAGAAACTAACTATTAGAGATAGCTGCATTGAGACATGCATAGGATTATAGCTATAAATATAGGCATTACTCAGAAGTCTTGATAGTGGACAACAACATTAGTAGAGTCCTCTTTCTTGGAACTCTTATTATTAGAGGTAGAACTACTGGAACCTTTGTTGGATTCCTTTTTCTTTAGTTTGAAGCAATTTTCAATTACATGGCCATGCTTCTTGTGCAATATCATGGGCAAGTAACCTTCTTTAACTGTTCAAAATCACCATTAGCCTTAGATTTTTTATTAAAATTGGTCTTTCGCTTACAGTTTCTTACCCTCATCCTTGGTTTCTAGAGCTTGATCACTGCTAGAACTCTCATAAATATTCTTTCTGGAGTGTTCCTGCTATGTAATAGTAAGCTAACAAGCTCCAATAGGTAAGAGATGCTATATTGCCTCTTAAGGAAGGCCTAAGGAAAGTGTTGAAACCTAGATAAGATTCAGGTAATGAGTTAAGGGTGATGTTAATTATACCCTTTTCATAAATGACTTCATCAATATTGAGAAGTTCTTCTCTTAAGTCCTATAGTTTTGTTAAAATGTTCATTTATGAACAAAGACCATATTAGGGAGTTTGGGAAAATCCCATTACTTTGGGAATTTTCTTTTCAATCTAATTTTTGGTGTATCTTGAACATACCAATTCTAAAGTTGTTAGAGAATGTGGATTTAGAATCTACACTTCAAGAGCTTTCCAACGATAAGTCACATGAGGGGGGTTTGACAAAACCTTGAAAGGGTTTACCGTGCCCCCCATTTTTTTTATCTTATAGAATGGGAATTGGGATTTTCCCAAACTCCCTTAATATGGTCTTGGTCACTCCTTTTCTTGCATATTTTTATTATCAAGTTGCCTTCTAAGAAATGCAATCCTTGTATCATTTTTAGCATGATACATAATTTTTAGGGTGTTCCAAGTGAACATGGATATTTCACAAGAGCAAATGTGTGGAACAATATACCTTTTAATAATTGATGAGGAAATCAATGCCAAATCTTGAGCATTATGTGAATCTCATCTTCTTTGGTTAGTAGTAATTTAAAGAGCTTGTTGTTGGGTGTGTTGGCCCCCTGATCACTTTGAGGAATAGTAGGAGAAATTATGCGAGGACGGAGGTCATCACCACTAACATAACCCCATATGCCCTTTACAAACGAGGACATATTTGACCATAAAACTCCATAGGAGTAATTTGACCCATCCAATTTATCCTCTTTGGAAATAATACCAAATCATTTGCTACAAAGTTATTGGCCATACCTGATTGCTGGAGAATATGAGAAGAAAAGATGCTAAAATAAAGCTTAAACTAATGTTAGTCGGTGGTGCTGATGAACAATTTTCAATTGTAGAAAATTAGTAGTAGAATTGGACGATCCTTGAAGGTGGAATCAGACAATCCAAGAAAGTGGAATCGGATGATCCTTGAAGGTAGAGTCAAGCAATTCAAGAAGGCAGAGCATTTGATCCAAAAAGTTGAATCGAGTGATTCAAGAAGTGGAATTGATCGATCCCAAAAAGCAGAATCGATGATCCCAGAGAAGTGCACTCAGTCAAGGTAGGAAAACGTGGAATCGTCAAAAAAAGTGAAATCATTGGAAAAGTGGAATCGATGAAGGAAGATTGATGGAGTTGAATCACTAGAGAACTAGGAATCGAAGCAATTTCAAAACAAGAATCGTTTGATCAAAGAGTAGAATTGGTCGATCCAAGAAATCAATGATGACTGATTGCAAAACCTATAAATGATCAATGATGTCTGATTGCAAAACCTATAAATGATCACAAAAGAAAGTGATTACACCCGAAAACGATCCAAGAAACAAGTGATGCTATCTACCATGTGATTGTAAGTCAAGTAATGGAAAGTGGAATCGGATGGTTTTGCTAAAATCATATAATTGAGATTAAAACAATCCTATTGTGAAAAATGAATCGACTTTTGTTGTGCTGGAATCGCTTGTAGAATCCTTGTAGAGATTGGATCCCTTATACAAATCAACTGTATTTGTGAAGTAGAGGAGCCAATTCAACATGAGAAATCCTCCTTCATAATACAAATGTAAGAGTGCTTTAATGGAGCCAATTCAACATGAGAAATCCTCCTTCATAATACAAATGTAAGAGTGCTTTAATGGAGGCTTCAATGGAAATCTTGCACCACAACCGTGCAACACCATCAAGATCTTTAACTTGAACTGAAATCAAAACTGATTAAGACCAAATGAAACACACTATTGAAAGCCTGAAAACAAGCTATAGAATCTTGCACATAGTGAAGATAAAAACTAGAAAGCAAGTTATGGAAAAACTTTTCTGTGATACCACTATTGTATCTTGTAAAATGGAGAGTCAGACCTACACACACACACACACACACAATGCTTAATGACGAGAACAAAAGGGTGTAGAGTATGAGAGATAATTGCAAGCTCAAAAGAGAGAGATGAAAGCTCTCTACAAGTACAAAGAGAAAGTACAAATGAGCAAGAAATCCTAAAGTATAAATAAGGTTGCTTATAAAACATCTAATCCTAAGGTGCCCATTCACACCTAGATGTCCATACTAAGGAAAAACCCAGTGGGACAAAAGTTCCCATGGCATAAGTGCATGACCTCATGTGAAGTACTACCAAATATCTAACACTCTATGGAAATAGGTGTGGGTGTCATGCTTGGGAAATTGGCTGGCGCATTGGTTAAGGTTTCCCTTGGGAGATTGGCCCTACCACTATTGGTTGAGGTTTCCCATGGGGGGGGAGACTAGTCCTACCACTACTAGCCTAAAGGACTTAGCATATTTTTTGCCAATTTATCTATGCTCATGTCTTTGACTAGGACTCTAGCTGGTGCTAGTGGGGCACCCTTAATTGTTGAGGCTTTGGATAATGCATCCCATATCTCTCAATTTGGGTGGATAACTTCTACATCCTCATCTTGTAGATTGTCTATTAGGACTATTGTCTCACGTTGTAACACTCATTAAAGATATAGTACATCTAGACATGTAGAGATGGTCCTAAATCCTCTTGCTCTTAAGAGTGATCATAAGTCAATTGATGAGTGATAAGTCATCTAGTCTCATGGTGGAGGCGATGCGTCTCATGTGGAGATACTTGGTTCTAGCAATGTCATCTCGCATTGTTTCTCCGTCCTCTTGCTTGAGGTTATAGATTTGTGCAATGAGGCTTCATCCAGCTCCATTGGGTGAGAATCCCTCCTCTTGCTCAAGGTTATAGATTTGTGTGATGGCCCTTCATTTAGCTCCAGTGGTGGGTGAGAATCCCTCCTCTTGGTTGAGATATCTGATGGTGGGGGTGATGCATCTTATATGGAGATACTTGGTTCTAGCAATGTAATCCTACATTGTTTCTCCATCCTCTTTGTTGAGGTTATAGATTTGTGTGAGATGGGGCTTCATCTAGCTCCGCGCGCTGGGTGAGAATACCTCCTCTTGCTTGAGGTTATATATTTGTGTGATGGGGCTTCATCTAGCTCCACTGGGTGAGAATCCCTCCTCTTTCTTGAGGTCTCTCATGTTGGGGGTGATGTACCTCATGTGGAGATACTTGGTTTTAGCAATGTAATCCCGCATTGTTTCTCCCTCCTCTTTCTTAGAGTTATAGATTTGTGCGATGGGGCTTCATCTAGCTTTGTTGTGTGAGAATCCCACAATGAATGTGTCTCAAGACCTCATAGGTGGACCATTAATCTTAACATGCAACTTAAGGTTTTTAAATCTTGTGCTTACTTGATTTGCTAATCAACTCTCAAGCCTTGTATACAATTTTAGATAATCCTTAGAGAAAGGGATTCTACAGAAAGGGATTCTACAGAATTTATCAACCCCTTTTTTGTATACAACATCAACCCTTTAAAAAAATCTACATACATCTTTACAAGCTCTATGGAGAGCTTCTACAAATAACATAAACCCTTTAAAACAATCTACATACATCTTCAAACTAACCTTTGTACGTAGCTTCTATCAAACCACTCATTCTTTCTCACCATTCCCATGTGTGTAGGTTCATTTGATTATTGTTGAGCTCCAAACTTGTGAAACACTTGCTATCCTTTTGAAACCAAGCCACATTTAGCATTATAATGATCAAGGTGCTACCAACAAAATTTTCTTTCCCATCATTTGGCAATATCGACACAAATCTTTAAATCCTGTTTGCATATATTTTAACTTAGTGCAAGGCTAATATAAGTCACACTAGGATAGGTAAAATCATTCTCTTACTTTTTGGTATAAGATGAGAGCATATACCTACATTTTAACATATGTTATATCTCGGGGGGGTTCACTCTATATAAACCCTTCTATATCACACGCGTTCAAGGCCTATTTTAAAAACCCCTTATTTGTGATTTTTTCATGAATAAATCACACCCTTTTTCTATTCAACGTGTGAATACCCCCTTTAAATGATACCCTTATGTATGTAAAAAATGTGTTAAAAAAAGGATTTTAAAAAAACCCCTAGGCTTACATATTTATGAGTGATCCCCCCAAGTGTTATATTGACTTTGTGTGTGTGTGTGTGTGTGTGTGTGTGTGTGTGTGAGAGAGAGAGAGAGAGAGAGAGAGAGAGAGAGAGAGAGGAGAATTTCAATATTTCAATTTGTAATAATATTGATGATGAATATTAAGTATAAAAGGTTTAAAGTAAAAAATTTTAATAACCAATTAATCATTTGTGGTTCACTTCTCCACATAGACAATCCATTCTCTATATAGGAAATTAAATTACCTAGATAATAGCCCATACTTCTTATTCATTCTTTATATAGGAAATTGAATTACCTAGAGATTGGCCCATATTTCCTATATAGAAAATTGAATCACCTAGATATGAAATTGAATTACCTAGATATCGGCCCATATTCTCTATATAGGAAATTGAATGACCTAGATATTGGCTCATATTTCCTACATAGAAAATTGAATTACCTAGTGGATTGAGTAAATGGGGAATGCGATTGTCTAGGTATATATAGGAAATTTCCATTTACATAACCGGGAAATCTCTCAAAATTTCCTATTTATCGTGAAGCTCACAATATAAGGAACCACCAAAAGTTCCTTGTGCTCCCTCGCCCCAAATTCACTTTCAAAATCTCCTATTCTTCATAGTACTAAAATTCAAATAGATTTTCTTAATTTTTATTGCAAATTAGCCCTTGTTGCTTCCTTGATAATTCAATGAATTAGTAGAAGAAACTTTACCTCATCCTTTTCCACACCATGAATTTCTTGCCAAATCTATTTTTGACATGCTTGATTGAGATTATAGATTCTATTGTTATTTTTTTATATCTTTTCTATTGTTTATAGTGCCAGAGGCTTCCCACATTTCACACAAGTAGCACTATTATATGAAACTAGGAGATTCCCTCCCAATTTTGTATGGTTTTTCATCTATTACATAACCTCAAAATTAATTGTGAAATAGGGGATTAAGATTCACGATGATGAGCAACCCCAAATCCATCTACCCCAACTCACACACTCACATGTGATATGCGAACACACATTCCCCTTTAAAAATTTTACACAACGAATTCCTAGTTGATGAGAGCACGGACTTCTCTCAGGGCCATGCATGCCCTTTTACAAACACCACACCCTCGGGCAACGTTACAAGGTAGCATCATTCAGGGCAGCCAACCCATAAACTCGGGCATATCAACCAAACACCTTTAACAACCCTTCAAAGTGTTGCTTAAACAGGCGTTAGAATCTAACTTTGCTTTCATGAAACCTATAATGCCACCTAGGAGAGCCTCTAAGTATGATCCCAAATTCCAATATTTGGAGGGATTAAACTTGTTCATACGAAGTTATCAAGGCGAATTTCAGCCCTAGATACTCAATTTGTCATTTTGCTAATTAGGCGCATGAAAAAAAGCCATTGCGTGCAGTGCTTTGTTTTTCTCATCGAAGCTTTGGTTTCCAAGCCGTATATACATAATTTAATGCATTGCTCCTATCCTATGGAGAAATGAGAAGGTTGAGCAGGTCCTGCTGCTGCTGCTCTCGTTAATTTCGTGTGCAATCGATTATAGCTGCTGTAATTCTTGCCTTGATTTGCCTCTAGTCGAAGAATATATGGCTCTCACAGCTCAAGATACTAGTAGCTACTCGGTGCTGCTGCAGAATACACTAGCAGTGAAGGATTTTGAGTGGACCCAAAACGAGTGGCCAACGGTAGGCCATAGGGAGTTCTCCGACACCGTTGATCTGCCTGTATTTAGCTTTTCTTCTCTTCTCAAAGAAGGACGTCTGATAACTGATGAAGGGTCGTTATTTGATGAGCCGAATCTACGCCTGTGCAAAACCTTAGTGGACGCTGCTGAGAAGTGGGGATTTTTCCAAGTGACTGAGCATGGGGTGCCTTTGGATCTTGTCAAGAAGACCCAAGAGACTTGCTTGAGGTTCTTTGATTTGCCGGTTGACGAGAAACAGAAAGGGGCTCGCTCTAGCAGCTTGCCTTTGGGCTACTCTGCGAGTAATCCTGATTATGGGGTTAATCTCCCCTGGGCCGAGATCATCCAGCTGCAGCAATCTCCGGATAAGATCAAGCTCTTTGCACGACGCGTCTGGGGCGGCTCCTCCCAGTGTGACACCGTATTTGCGTAAGGATCATGATCACCCTTGTTGATATTTTACTGTGCTTGTGTGATTTCATTCAACGTTTCATTGATCATTCTTAATTAGGTTATTATAGAACGAATGAAGCGCACAAGGTACGTCTGAGTTTACGTGTAATTGAAGCAAACGACTTGGTGTTGATATGATCCTTCTCATGTGGGCGGCAGGGAGACTCTCATACACTACACCCTTGCTCTGGAGAGGCTTGGCATGGTGATCTTCCAAATGTTTGCAGTGGGCCTTGGGTTGGAGAAGGATCATTTCTCCAAGCACTTCACAGAGGGCGATTCTACACTAATTCGAATAAATAAATACCCACCCTGCCCAAACCCTGACAAGATATTGGGCCTGGGGCAGCACACAGATCCCCAAAGTCTCACAATTTTGTTGCAAGATGAGGTGGGAGGCTTGCAAGTGTTGATGGATGGCAAGTGGGTGGCGGTCAAGCCTCGGCCGGGTTGCTTTGTTATCAATGTTGGGGACACTCTTGAGGTTAGTAGACTCTTTCCCTTAACATTATAAGCTTCCAAAACACTCTGCAGTCAGAGATAATCCTGCGCATTATAATAATTCCTTTCATAATTCCTCTGCAGGCGTGGAGTAATGCAAGACTTAGAAGCGGAATACATCGTGCTGTTGTCAACCCAACTACTCCCCGGCTATCAATGGCCTACTTTCTCAGTCCAGCACTCAGCACTATCATAGCGCCTCCATCAGAACTGATCGATGAGGATCATGCACTCAAGTACAGGCCCTTTACGTGGCTCGAGTTTCAGACAGAGCTTCTTCGGCAGAGACGAGTTGTTGGCAAACAGTCTCTCAACAAATTCCAAGCTGAATCAAACTAATCGTACACAAAATTAAGAATCCATTAAACAGCGCCTACAATTATAGCCTCGTGAAAGGCTACTACAATTCTCTCGAGATGTGATATGTAAAATAAACTTACAGTTGGTGATATCATGAATCAGGCTTCCTTGAAAGAAGGCTTAACCTTGCAGATCCTCCTTAAAATTCTTTCTAGTATGCTTATTTGGATAATTGAGCCGTTGAACCATTAGAGGTGCAAGAGGCAAATTCGCTTTGATATTTGAAATTTGATCAATCCACGTGCTCACCTTTCCTTATCACCTCTACAATACCCTCGTTGGAAGTAAACAAAGTTTACCCCCTTAGTCCATTCTTAAGTAAAGCAAAGAAGATAAAGCTTTCCTAGCCATTCCTGTCTTAACATAAATTATCTGATTGCAATCCTACGATTAACATATGGAGGGTCAATATCCAACCATACAATAAGATTCATGGAAAATGGCTTAACATTCAGCCCCTTCACCTCATGTAGAGAAACAAGCTTTGCCTCATTGTGGATCACAACCCTTGATTTGGTTAACCATTCCATATCCAAGGTAACATCATATATTTCCAAATTAAAAACTTAAATGTTAAACATTTTCTAATTTGAAATTAATAAGCCATGCTAATCTCTCTTGCAATGAGCCTCTACCTAATATAATGATAATGCATCTCAATGTACTTTGTATGCAAGCATGAAACATTGGGTTCTCATATAAGTTTCTCGCAAACGGCTAATGTGTACTTTGGATATAAGTGAAGATGGAGGTGGGGGACTATTGTCCAACACCAAGTTCTTCCAAAAGGCATCTTAGCCATACACACTCCAGTCCTCGTGTTGTAAAAGCTAGCCTGTACTCAGCTTTACACCTCCAAGTGGCCATTATGGGGTACTTCTTGTTGAGATATGATATGCATGAATCACCAAGATAAAAAGTAAAAGCCACTAGTGGACACTTGCGTACCATAACATCCAACCTAATCGAAATCATTGAAAGCATGCATATCAATATTAGTCCAAGGGACCGAGTGCCCTGTAAGTATCTCAATACTTGATTAGCAACCTGTCAATGCTTACTTCCAGGGCTATACATAAACCTACTCAACCAGGAGACCCCAAACTGAATGTTTGGCCTCCTACTACATAGATAGATGAGGCACCCGATAGCCTGCTGAGAAAGCGATGCATCAAATGATTCACCAGCATCCTTGAGACTAAGTCTAGTACTTGCCTCTACTAGCTGTGTAGCAACATGCTTATAGACTTTAAAACCAAACCGTGTAAGTAGCCTATTTATGTATTTTGATTGCAACATGCTTAATGACTTCACGAACAAACCATGTAAGTAGCCTATTTATGTATTTTGATTGCAACATGCTTAATGACTTCACGAACAAACCATGCAAGTAGCCTATTTATGTATTTTGATTGCAACATCACAATACCATCATCGTGCTGCGTAAACTATATGCCCAAATAAGAATGTAACAAGTCCAAATCTTTCATCCCTAATGACACATGTAATTTAGCCTTGAAGGCTGAAATCTCTCCTCGTCATCAGGACATGTGAGCAGCATGTCATCAACTTAATCTTTACTCCTAGGGCTTTATATAGAGGGTACTCTCAGTTGGACTGTTGAAAAACCATTTGTAACCAAGTATACATTTATATTCTCATACCATGCTTTGGGAGCCTACTTAAGGCCATATAAAGCTTTTCTTAACCTGTATACTTTAAACTATTGACATCCCTCCTTAAGAAAAACACCTCATGTAAATCACCTTCCAACGTGCATAGATCTTTTTTCCTATGATGAAAGCTTTCACATGTTGAAAACGGAATCGTTCTCTAGGACAGCTTGTGGAACACTTGAGAAATTCAACACATAAATTCAACCATGAAAACACATGCTTTGCAAGTTTCAACAAAATCAAATAAATTGAACAAAAGCATAGCAAACATAATACTTAGCTGGGTGCAATCTTCCCCCCCCCCCTTGTGCGTGGCCTTCCCCCCACACAAGAGTATTTTTATTAGCTTTCAACCAAAAATAGGCCATAGCACCCAAAAATATACAAAGTGTGCTTTTAGAGAGCACGACACTCTTCCACAACAAAAATAGAGTGTCCCAAAAATTGGGGCTAGGGTAAAATTTAGGCTTTAATAAATTCAACATTATAAATGTATTTTTCCCAATGTATCAAAATGGAAAAATCAACTACTAAGGTTATAATGTGCATAAGAAACATTCTCCTTGACATTATTCATCAATCCTCGTAATCTTCATCACCTGAAAATATAAGCCCAATTAATAATTAAATTAATTCCACAAATATTAAACAGGCACAAACCATCACCAACTCATGACTACCAGGCGTAAGTACCCCAGGAATCACCCTGCCATACCAACCTAACTGAAATAATCATAGACGGCCCCAAGCATACGTCATATACCGCACATATTAATATTTATAGTGGTGTCACCCACGATATTAACCTAGCCGGCATGACGCAAGAGTAACCTAGGCGTCCCCAAATTACTCAAGAGGAAAAAATAATATTTTTAAAGAGGACTTAAAATATATTCTCATGACATCCCTCTTGCTTGAGTTTGCAATTGCCCTCAATTGTGGGTTTGTTGGGTTTGAAAAGAACGAAGGATCTCAGGATAAGCTCGGAAAAATTTCTCGGGCATCCATTTTGCATCTTCTTGAGGATGGTTTTTGAATGTCAAAAGATATTTGAGGTATTTGTTCCCGGTTCTTGTTGTTGTCGTCTCTTGATCAATAATAGCATCAGGAAGAACTAAAACTTCTTCCTCTCCTTCAACAAGAGATGGTTCCTCATAAATTGGTGAGAAGGAAGTGTTCCTCGAAAGGATTTCAAGAGATGAATATGGAAAGAGTTGTGGATATTCCAATTAGATGGCAACTCTAGTCTATAGGCCACATCGTTAATCTTTTCAATAATTTTAAATGGTCCATAGTATCTAGGTGCAAGTTTAACTGCAGGGAATTTTTCCACACTCTTCAATCGTCTCTTCTCAATTCTCAAAAGTACATAATCACCTTCTTGGAATGAAAAATCTTTACGCTTCTTATTTGCTTGAATTGTATACTTCTCTTGAGCTCTTGCAATACAATCACGCACTTCAGATAAAATGCGATCAAAGTCTCGAGTATATTGGTCACAGCAGCTTCAATCTTATGGGAGAGTCTAGTAGCCGGAATAGGCAAAGCTCTACCATAGATAATCTCAAATGGTGCTCGACTAGTAGCAGAATGAGGAGTATTATTATAAGCAAATTGGAGTAGATGTATGTACTTATCCCATGAACTAGGTTGCTGGGAAACATAGGCTCTAAGCATATCCAAGATAGTGCTATTCGTGACTTCGGTCTGTCCATTTAATTCAAGATGAAAAGCCATAGAAAAATCTAACTTAGTGCCTAAGTTTGAGAAAAGAGCAATCCAAAAGTGACTACAAAATTTGAAATCTCTATCAGAAACTATCACTTTGGGTAGACCATGATGAACAAAGATTTGCTTGACAAATATGGTCGCAGCTTGCTAAGAAGTCAGTGTCTTTCTACATGGAATGAAATAGGCTTGCTTACTAAACCTGCTTACTAAACCTGTCCACTATTGTCCAAATCATGTCATGATGACTGAAAGTAGTAGGAAAGCCTGTAATGAAGTCCATAGACACTTGTTCCCATGGTCGGTCTGGAATGGGTAAAGGCATAAGCAATCCCAAAGCTTTGCCTTTGTAGCTTTTAATTGCTTGACAAATGTTACACTCAGCTACAAATTTTGCTACATCATTTTTCAAATGATATAGCAAAAGAATTCTTTTGGCCTCAAGAATTCTCGAGAATTCTCGAGAAACTACTTGAAGTGTTGCGGAAACTCCTCTATGTCCCATGAATGGTGGTTGGTGCATCTCTTCCAAGACAAGTTGTCTATAAGGGTAGAGTAACACATAATCTTTTCTCAAAGAAAAGATAGCCATCATTATGAGAATAATTTCCTTGAGGTGTCCAATTGTTTTCACGCAATTTGATCCATATCTCAGAAAAATCTGGATCTACTTCATAAGTTTCTTTCATAAGTACAAATGGTTCACTTTCAATAGCGAAAATGTTGTTGATATGAGGTCTTCTTCTTAAAGCATCGGCAACAACATTTTCCTTTCAATAGCGAAAATGTTGTTGATATGAGGTCTTCTTCTTAAAGCATCGGCAACAACATTTTCCTTTCCAAGTTGGTATTGAATCATGGGTTGGAAACTTTGTATGAAAGATGCCCATTTGATGTGCCTATCTGAAATAAGGGGTTGTGAAAGCAAATGCCTAATGCTTTGTTGATCAGTCTTGATAAGAAATTCTGAACCCATTAGGTAATGCTTCCAAATCTTCAAGGCATGCACAACTGCTGCTAATTCCTTGTCATATGTACTATAATTTGTTTCAGCAGGTTTTAGCTTTTGACTTTCATAGGCAATAGGATGGTTGTCTTGCATAAGCACAGCACAAAACCTTTACCGCTAGCATCAGTTACTACCACAAAGAATGGTCTTTGAAAGTCAGGTAGTGTAAGAACTGGTGCATGAGTTAATGCATCCTTGAGTGCTAGAAAAGATTTATCTTGACTTTTGATCCAATGAAAAAATGTAGTTTTCTTGAGAAGTTCCGTCAAAGGATGTGCAATATAAGCAAAATTCTTGACAAACTTCCTATAGTAACTACATAGACCTAGAAAAGATCTAAGGTCATGAATGTCTCGAGGTGTAGGCCAAGAGGCTATACACTCAATCTTCTTAGGATCCACACTGATTCCTTCAGCTGACACTATATGGCCTAAGTATTCAATCTCTTTTTGAAAGAAAGAACTCTTTTCAGGATTGACATACAATTCATTTTCTCTCAAAAGGTTAAACACTTGCTCCAAGTGTTGTTCATGCTCTTGACGATTCTCGCTGAAAACAAGAATATCATCAAAGAACACCACAACAAAGCTTTGAAACTTTAGGAAAATGCGATTCATCATACGACTGAATGTAGCTGGAGCATTGGTCAAACCAAATGGCATAACCAAAAACTCATAATGGCCAGTCTGGGTTCTAAATGCAGTCTTGAATATGTCTGACTCAGTCATGCGTACTTGATGATAACCAGTCTTGAATATGTCTGACTCAGTCATGCGTACTTGATGATAACCAGACTTTAAGTCAATCTTGCTATAGACCTTTGAACCTCTAAGCTTATCAAGTAAGTCATCTACCCTAGGGAGAGGGTATCTGTTCTTAACAGTGATTTTGTTCAATGCTCGGTAGTCAACACACATTCGAAAAGTTCCATTCTTCTTCTTAACAAGAAGGACTGGAGCTCCAAAGGGTGAACTACTAGGTCTAATAAGGCCTCTTTCTAATAAATCCTCAATTTGTTTTTGGATTTCTTTTTGCTCTAAATTGTTGACTCTATAAGGAGCTTTACAAGGTGGAGCGATGCCTGGCAATAAGTCAATACTATGGTCTTCAGGCCTTGACTTAGGTTCATTCAATCACTTCAAGATATTTATAAGTAAAACTACACGACTGTATGTTTCTTAATTTTGAACTTTGCCTTTTACATATGTCAACCAAAACCATAATTTTTTTGGCTATAGGTAACATGGCAAACCAAAACCTGGGAAAGACATGCCTACAAAGAAGACGTGCTATAGGAATTAGGACTTCGAGGAAAATAATACAAATGTTGTGCCAAACGCTTCCACAAGTATAACGTGGAGATGTTACATGGGCAATGGCGTTCTGAGTGTGATATTATCATTGGCAACATTGCATTATATCTTGGATACGATGTGTATTCATTTTTGACAAGGCGACATCGTACTAAAAGTAAAAGCTGCACGACTAATGTGAAGCTAGGAAGTGTATTGTTACTGGATGTCGTATAAAAACGGTGTTAAAGCACACTCGTGTGCTTGCTATACAACTGCAAAAAGAATATGACTAGACAAGCAAGTATAGTGCCCCTACTTCCAGATTACACGTCGGCTGCTAAGATAGGAAACCAGCTACATATCCAACTTCCACAGCGAATGCCATCACAAGTGGCATTCTTGAGAGAAGATCTATACTAGACAACCCCCTAATCTATTGTTTGATCAATTTCAATGGTTCTCATATATCAAAAGACCCAGCCTCCGGACCAGTGCAAGTATACTTGCATACAATATATTGAACAATCCGATAATAAAGAAGTACGAGACAATCACAAAAGATCCTCACACAAGCATTAGGAATTTTTTGGACCCAAAGAGGGCCTTTTGGATTAACTTTTAATTAGGAATGGACTACTAGGAAGAGGGTTGGGTGCACATTTTTTACTTCTTTGACCCTAGGGGACCTAGGCTTTGGTTTGCTAATGGGGCCTAATTACTACTCTTGTCCCCCTACCTCTTGGGCCCAAACTTAGAGGTCCCCTACCTAGAATCGCGCAGATTAAAAACCCTAAAAATTGAAAAAAAATTATTTTTTTTCAAAAAGTGTGTTTTCCCTCTCAAACTTTCCCCCAACATACTCTAGGTTTGGAAAGCTCATTTTGAACCTCTTTCTTCCTCTTCTAAGCTCTCCGTTGCTACAGAAACTCCATACCTCTCAAGCTCTCCCTCCTTGTCAAGCTCCCTCTCCCTCTTTCTTCCTTTTCTAAGCTCTCCATTGCTGCAAAAACTCCATCCCTCTCAAGCTCTCCCTCCTTCTCAAGCTCCCTCCCTCTCAATCTCCCTCTCTCTCTCTCTCAAGCTTTCTCCCTCTCCATTGCTACAGAAACTCTATCCCTCTTTAGTCTACTCTAGGTTCAGGAAGCCTATTCTCAAACTCTAACCCTCTTTTAAGCTTTCCATTGCTGCACTGAAAACCCTGAACTTTCTCTCCTCTCCACTCCTCTGTTGTAAAACAAGCTTTTTTTTTCCCTTCTTCTCTTTCCTTACCACCATGGCCTCTTCCAGTAATGTGGGAGAAGGTGGAAGAGCTTGTGCTGCATAACACAAGAGATGAGAATGGAGTTTGGGCTCCAACAAGATTCAGGGTTGAGACTTGGGTCTACATGCAGCTAAAAGCTCTAAGGGACCACATCGAGTGCATCAACTGGGGAATATACTACATCATTGGAAGGGGCGGCTACAAGGCTTCAAGCATACTAAGAAGGAAGGACTGGTTGCCATAGTGCAACATGTGTATACCCTTGGAGACCTGTACATTCAAGGCCAACGACCAAGGTTTTCTTAATCCAATTGTCAGTGTAACATAAACACAGCTTTAACAACATGCTAATATTAGATTTTTTGTTTCAAATTTTCTTATGATTCTCCATTTTCTTATGTCTCTCTGCAGATATTTTCCCCTCTAATTATGTTGAGGAACAACCACTCCAAAGCCTCACTAGAGTTTTCTATGCTATGCATGCATCCATTGGAGAGGCAATGTTTGTATCTCAAAGCCCAAGTGATCTTGTACAGAACAATATCTTTTTCTTTTCTCACTCATAGTTTGTAGATAAAAAACCAGGTTTATTTGGCAAGATCCCAACCCCCCTCTTAACAATTTCGAATGGCCCAAACCTGATGCTTGGACCATCTTATGCTTAAAGTTTAAGATGGTAAGTGATATCAAGACATCACTCAAGTTTTCAAAGGAATCTAGGTCAGTAGGGCTAAATTGGTTTTGTCCCTTACATGTTTTTATGAACATATTCAATTCCATGCCAATACACCAAACAAAAATAATGTATATTTGTAAGGAGGTACGGTCTGACCTCATTCAAGGATTACTAGGAGAGGGTTGGGAGGTTAATGAGGGGTCACATCAAGGTGATGTGTACAAGTGCAATGTAGTGTCTTTCAGGTTCTTGAAGGCACGCTCTATTTTGTACATGCGTCTGCACTACCAAAGATGGATGCAAAAGCACGGGACATGGATCCCACTTCAAGCCTCAAAAGAAGAAATTATGCCTATTGAGGTAGCTGTGATGATGCAAGATGGATAGATTGAACGAGTGTCAAGCAAGCAAGCATTGGAGCCTAGCAGACCTATGTCAACACTTTAGCATCATGGGCTTTGATAATGTGGAAGAGTCAAGTTTCAAGTTGATGAGAAGAAAGGTATATCTGATTCCACTACATGTCTAGACTTAACCCTTATACTTTCTGGTTATTGTGCCACTTTCTATATTTTTACAGATTGGGAACCATAAGGAGGGGACAACCATGGTCTCAAAATCATGGCAAATGGGAGACCTTGAATTTTCAGCAGCAAGGTGCATAGTCCTAGCAACACATAGTAGGCATGTGGAAGAGCTTGAAGATGAATTGAGTATATGGGAAAATAGCCCCTGTTTTGATGCACATGAGGGGCAAGAGTTTCAGGATCGAGGTGAAGGCAATGACAAGCTTTCAAGTCAACAAGGAGATGGAGATCAACATGAAGTAAATATCACAAGAGGGACAAAAAATGAAGACATTATAACAATTTTAGATTAGATGACATGCTTGTAATTTGTAGTAGGCTCTTTTTTAACCAATCTTTATTTAATTGAAATCTTAATATTTTTGCAAACTGTAAATTTTTTGTCTAGCGGTCTAGTGTGAAAAGGTCAAACTTTAAATTTTAACTATAAATAGCCAAAGGTGCCTTCTTTCTCATTTTCACCCGCGATAGAAACCAAGCACGAGCTCACACTATCTCTTTGCATTCACATGGCTACCCACTTTAACAACTTTTGTGAGTTCCTCTCCACCACCCCGTGGGTGGGCAAGAGTAAGCTCTTTGTCATGTTCTCTCGTTAAGTCGACTTTGAAAAGTCGCTCGCCCTTGCGTCCCAACATTATGAGACGCAGATTGCATACATGGAGCAATACTTGGCTCCCCACTCCATCTCCTTTCCCCATTGCCCCAATGATCGATGGGTGCCTGTTGAGCTGCTTCAATACATTCAACAATATGCCCACCCCTACATCCAGTGCCTTGAATGCTTCATCGACATCTGCATCCCCGCAGGAGCTTACTGTACCTTCAATAAGCAGGAGGTGAGGTTGGGGAAGGGCAATTTAGGAACTAGGTTTCTATCGTGGCTCGCCACTTTTGCGTTCCTCATCAGTGAGATGAGGATTCGGATGAGGAGGTAGAGATGCCTACATTGCAGTTGTGGCAGGGTATCTGAGGGATGACAAGGAAGTGAAGGCAGTAGGAACGAGTGCTAGTGTGGAAGAGCAGCTTGCATCCAGAGCACTTTCCAGAGGGTGCACAATCTACAGCAGCTGAAGAGCCCACTGTAGTAGAAGATTCGGGGCCATCTTTCCCACACGAGGAGAGGAAGGTGCTACCAGAGCTTAAGATCAATCTCTTGGCCACCATTGTGGTGGAAGGTGAAGAATACTTATTTCTTCATGACTTTGAAAAGGCAGCTGGCTTGAGAATGGATGAATGCTTGGGCATTATATGCACGCGATGTGAGATGGACCTTGATACGTCCAACCACCTCGGTTCTCACCTAGATAGTGCTATATTACCCCTTGGAGAATCTATCGCAGAGACAGTTGCTTTGGTCAAGGAAACTGTGGTTGAGACCGAGGAGCAAGACCTAGTTCCAGAGGAGGAATTCACAACCTTACAAGACAAGCTAGAGGCTGAAAAGGATACCCTTGCTGTTGGAGTGATGGAGGAGACCAAAGCACCAAAAAAGGATGAGGCTAAGTCCTTGATTGACCTCTCCGCCCCCACCAATACTTTGGCAAAAGAAGACATTGAGCAAGAGGTAATAATCGACCTTTTACAACCTAGAAACATTTGTAATTATGTATAGAAAAATATTTTGATTTTTCTTTTGATTGCAGAGGGTGGTTGAAATTGACGCATTTGCTTGCGGCGGTAGCACAGACCAGGCCAAGGTCCATGGACATGATGCTACGTTGGCGCACTGTCTTGGTCAACTTCCTGTGGATGGCATCGCCATTATCCACCAGGGACTACACCCCTCAATCTGCCTTCACTCTCTTCTTTTTGAAAGCCCTCTCTAAGGTGCTCTGTGTAGCCTCTATGGCACAGCAGAGCACCAAATGTATAGTTCTGATTAAAAAATCCCTTACCTTCGATGTTTTTGGTTCTAGATTTAGGGGTAAGCTTCTTGCTCATATAGGTATAGCCAAAAGCATAGGCATAGAGAATCCTCAAGAATAGCCCAATAACTCCTTGAGCACACTCTACCCAATAACAAGAGAAGGAAGCTCAATATTGTAAGAAAGCTTTTGTAAAGATGACGTATCACTTCTTATTATGAATACGATACAATTTTTGCAAACTTATTTTCATCAAGTATATCATTGTTTTCTCTAGTTTGTACCATCAATGTTTTTGTGAATGCATCAGAAATGACCCAGAGGGGCCAAGATAATTGGCAAATAAATCAGAGTGCAAATAGCATAGAGTACTATTATTATGGCAAACTAGGGCACATGGCAAAGGACTACTTTAAAAAGCAGAATGGCATTAAAACCAGAGCAAGGCAACTATGCATCATCTAGTAAACAGGACAGAAGTGAGCAGCCATTTGTGATGTCGCACATGCTCAGTTCCACAAACAGGAGATGTGTTAGGATCTAAGGATATAATATGGATTTTGGAACCTCTAACCACATGACTGGTGATGGTGAGTTGTTTAGAGACATGTAAAAAATAGAAAAGCCAGGTTATGTAGAAACAGGTAATGATATTGCGTATCCCATTGTGCATGTTGGTAAAGTGCCATTATCTATGCAGGACGGCAAAATGAAGTACTTGGTAGATATACTTCATGTTCCAAATATTATAAAGAACCTAGTTTCTGTTGAACAGATGGTTGATCAGGGTTTGTAAGTGAAGTTTAATCCTCAAGGATGTTTTGTGGAAGACTTTAAAAATCAGTGTCGCTTGGTTACAAAGGGTAACAAAAATGGCATGATTTCTACTTTAAATGTGAACATGCCTAAGAAGGTAAAGGTATCCATGTAAGTGAAGTTTGTAAGTGAAGTTTAATCCTCAAGGATGTTTTGTGGAAGACTTTAAAAATCAGTGTCGCTTGGTTACAAAGGGTGACAAAAATGGCATGATTTCTACTTTAAATGTGAACATGCCTAACAAGGTAAAGGTATCCATGTTTGTGTATGGAATAGGTGTCATTGCAAATATTGATATATGGCACAAGCGCATTTGTCATGTGAATATACAGCTAACTAAAGTCTATGCAGGCCCAAAATATTATTGTTGCAGATTTGCCAAAGTTTAAGTTTGATGGTATGCATAAAGTATGTGAAGCATGGTAGCTTGGTAATAAGTAGGCCAAACATGCTTTCCCACATGAAAATCATGTCAGTGCAAGGCCACTAGATGTGTTATACATTCAAATGTATGGGGTCTGACCAAGACTGCAACAATTACAAGTTGAAGGTATTATGCTACATTCATTGATCAAGAGGTATGTAGAACTTAGACTTCCATTTGGACTTCGTCCAATGTTTCTAAGCGAATAGATCCTTTAGCGGTCATTTTGTAAATCTTGAAAGGACCCATTCCCCTAAGCTTGAGTTTTTTTTTTCTTGAGGTTGTATAGTTTCCTTATTTATTTATTGTGCCTTCTTAGGCAACTGCATTTGTATCATCAATTTTGTCATAGTTCCCTTGTATATTTATTGGTGCCTAATTAGGCAATCTTGTTTTTACCATGCTTATCATGGCACATGGGGCTTTATCATAAGCCATCACTAGCTTACGATAAACAAGATTGCTTTGCTAGGAAAACTTATAGAATTCGAGAAATGACAATTCCGAGATCGATCGTTCTTTAGCCATTGCTTCACTTGGTTTATATGAGGAACATCTCGTATCATGATCATCTTCCATCATGTTGTCATCTAAACGTATTCCTTCTTTACAACATTTATCAAATGTTCTCGGATTGGATACAATGATCAAATTGTGTAAGTTATTATTCTTTAAGCTCATCATGAAACATCTCTTCAATTGAGCATCATTTAGTTTCTCCCATGGCTTACATCGTTAGTCCAAGATTTTAATCCAAAGGATAAAATCTCTAATGGTTTTTCTTGTCTTACGCTCAATTGAATAGAGTTAAGTCGTTGCACTCCACCAATCACCTTGTCTTAAAAAGTCGTGTATCAAGGCTGACATCAAGGTCCTGAAGTTTGTCTTGATCGCCGCCGACATCAATGTGATGAACCATCAACTAGCTTTTCCCACTAAGCATAGGTTCAATGCATGTACCTTGGTGGGGCAGCTTGAATAATAAATAAGCTTTTACCTCAATCCCCTGTAATCATTTCCTATTTCTGAATACAAGAAAATATTATTTTTCCTTGTTTTTGCCTAGAGAGAAGAAAAATTTTAGAGAGAGATAATTCGATATTGAGATATTTTTGGATATAAAAATTCTCCTAATATCAAAAATATATTTCTCTGAAAAAGTTCAAAATAAATTCTCCAAGGTGCATTAGGAATCAATTAAAAATTATATAAGTGACCTTAGCCTAAGGGTCAAGATTTTTAGAAATTTTTGGATTATAGTCCAATTAAGGTTCCTATAGGCCAATAGGATTAATCCAAGTGTTGGGATGAGATAAATCCAATGAATAAAAGAAAATACCCAAAAATAAGATGGAGGTGAAGAGACAGGGCGCAAAGACTTTTAACCTTTTTTTAAAGGTAAACACTTTTTAGGATTTAGACGTTTTTTAAAACGCGGAGAAGGATATGATATTAAAAAACCACCGCTCGCTATTCCTGAGCTCTTTGATGTGTTTAAGAAGGTCAACCACCACGTAGGCAGCCAGCTTGCCAATCTTGTCCCTCAATTGACCTTCTTTAGTGTTACCTAGGAATTAAGAAGTAATGTTTTCAACATTGGAGATGTAGTGGTGCATGGTATCTATTATGCTAAATTGCCACAATGTAAAAATAGTTATGCCTTACTAATAAGGGAAGCATCTACAACTATGTTGCATGCTGATGAAATACAAGTTTGCAATAAAGTTCCCAATGTTACAAGCAAAGCACAAGGTAAAAGGGCACATAACAGTTTATCAAGGGTTGGGTGCACATTTTTTACTTCTTTGACCCTAGGGGGCCTAGGCTTTGGTTTGCTAATGGGGCCTATTTACTACTCTTGTCCCCCTACCTCTTGGGCCCAAACTTAGAGGTCCCCCCACCTAGAATCGCGTAGATGAAAAACCCTAAAAATTGAAAATTTTCAATTTTTTCCCAAAAGTGTGTTTTCCCTCTCGAACTTCCCCAACATACTCTAGGTTTGGAAAGCTCATTTTGAACCTCTTTCTTCCTCTTCTAAGCTCTCCATTGCTGCAGAAACTCTATACCTCTCAAGCTCTCCCTCCTTGTCAAGCTCCCTCAGTCTCAAGCTCCCTCTTCCTCTTTCTTCCTTTTCTAAGCTATTACATCTAGATTTATGCTGATGCGTGCACAACCCAACGCCTCCCTTGTCTCCTCATTCGTGCACGCCAAGGACCATGCCTATGGGGAGCATTCAACCATTCAATCCGAGCATGACTTTTTGTAGCCTTGCGTGCCTCTTACGCAAGCTTAGATTGTTGGGACCGCTCCCTAACCAATACCCTTCCAAAGGTTGAGCGATAAAACCAATTGAACATCTCTTGTAGATAGTTTGTACGTGTTCCTCCTACAGAAGCTCCACCTCCATGTCTTGTATTTTTGAAATAAACCCCTCTTGCTTTATAATGTGATTTCTCCATCCCTTGGGTACTCCACATGTCGAGCGATCCATACTTGTTCATGAAATACGCACCATGCGCATATAAACTATGTGCTGTATACATGACAATAGAATTTAATTAGAAAAAGTCAAGGTTAAAACACCAGTTTATTTTTTTACTGTACAACTTACCATATAGTGTGTTACTTTACTCTCTCCCCAAGCACCTTGGTGAATTCTATGATATGTTGTTGGAATGATGCTCGTTCTTGGGTAGTTGTGCTACTTTGATTCATAATGCGAACCATGTTATTGAAATTTATCCAAAGCTGTTTGCGCATATTTACAAGAGCTGGCATTGGACAATCTACATTTGTGGTGATTGCACATAAGTCTCTCCAGAGTCCCCAAGTCTTCTTTGAATTCTCTATGTTTGCTGGCTTCTCCAAAAATCTCCTTGCCTTTGATCCAGTCATGGAGACCTTTTGAGCAACCTCGTATGACGTATCAGAGGCCTGCTTATTCACTCCAATTTTCACGTTTCCGCCATGGCAGCCCAGAGAATTCAAAAGATGCTCTAATTTACCAAGGACTGCAACTTTCCTCTCTTGTGTAGGCATTGTAAATGCATAATCGATATGGCACTTAAGCAATCGATCAAAGATTCTCATGAATGCATGAAGTGTGCGTTGCTTTGAGTCGTTTGATAAGTTCCTCTAGCCGTTGAATCTTTGCATCCTTCTCCACATTCTCTGCAATGATCTCTTTCATTTTATCTAATGATGTTTTAAGTCCTTCTTGACATTGTAAAAGGCTGAATTGTGATCCTTGCAATTGAGATTGGAGAATATGGGTTTGCCAAGCTCCACTTGTAGTCAATCTTCTGTAGTATCCTAACAAACCAAGCTCTCCTTCACCAACAAATTACATAAAAGATGATAAATTGCGAAAAGGAGGGTTTGCTCTTAATGGAGGGTCAACTGGATAGAGATGCCCATTAACCCAAAGATCTACATTTTTCTCCTTAGCTATCCTACGAGCTTGGACAGATTGTGCATCAGTAGGATGGGTTTTTTTAGAGCTGCCATACTCTTCAGGAATACGAATGTGTAAATCAACCTTCCCTTTTCTAGCTTCACAAGGGGCTATACACACAACTTGCAAAGGCTCCATAGCTAAGCAGAGAGAGAGAGAGAGAGAGAGAGAGAGAGAGAGAGAGAGAGAGAGAGAGAGAGAGAGAGAGTTAAAAATTTGCTGTTGTGCAGGTTTAATACAAATCCGTTTTTCTAAGTAGAAAATGATATTTTTGATATATAAATATACTGGAGTTTTTCATCAATAAATTATTTATGAGAAAAATTAAAAAATAATAATTTTTAGGGTCCCCACAATTTCGGGATCTTGTTTTGTTGAAGACTTCAAAAATCAGTGTCACTTGGTTGCAAAGGGTAACAGAAATGGCAGGATGTTTACTTTGGATGTGAACAGGCCTAAAGTAAAGGCATCCATGTTTGCACATGGAACATGTGTCATTACAGATATTGACATATGGCACAAGCGCATTGGTCATGTGAATGTACAGTGATACTGAAGTCTATGCAGGCCCAAAATATTGTTGCAGGTTTGCCAAAGTTTTGGCACTTAGCGCAATTACAAAAAAGATGGATTACAAAGGTAATGTGGTAGTCATGCAAAAGGCCATGTGTTTAACCAGAGTGGTTAACATACCCCAGTCAAGATTCAGATTTGCTCAGTCTATGCAGGGGGTGTCTAGAGGTGCTGTCATGGGAGTGCCCGTTAATTTGGGATGTCTCCCCTAACTCGGTTGTTGGGGGCCTCAACTGGATTTCAGCCAAGATAGATAAACCAGTCAAGATTCAGATTTGCTCAGTCTATGCACGGGGTGCTACTGCTGATAGAGCCTATTTGTGGAGTGAGCTCAAGGCGATGGATGGCCCTGTAGTCATTGTAGGAGATTTGCTCAGTCTATGCAGGGGGTGCTGCTCTGCTGACAGAGCCAATTTGTGGAGTGAGCTCAAGGCGATGGATGGCCCTGTAGTCATTGTAGGAGATTTCAACATGGTGGAGTCCTTAGCGGATAGATACAAAGGTCTGGGCCAGGTAATCAAAGGATTAGAGACAGAGAGCTGGGCACAAGTCAAAGAGCTTTTTTCTTTCTGGGATATAGGAGAGGAAGCTGAGTTCACTTGGCAGAACTACTCCTCTGGCGTTAACGCCAGGAAGGCTAGATAAGGCAGATGCTACATCTCTTCGGAATTAGCCAACATCTACTCCAGGGTCAAGTCAAAACCTAAATTTTCCTCTTGCTTGTCGGATCATTATCCTCTGGTAGTCACCTTGGATGACAAAGCCACCAAAGTTAGAAACTCTTGGTTTCACACTGATGCTTCCCTCTTTCAGCTTAAGGTGGTGCAAAATGAACTCAAGAAGATCTGGGTGAATGCTTTCAGCAAAGCGCACTCCCCTGCCGCCGCCGCGGCCTGCTGGTCTCAAGCTCTGAGGGAGTCCCAAAAAGCTCTCATTGGTTTTAGGAAAGAGGTTACTATCATTAGAAGGAAAAGGAGAGAAGCTATCTATCTCCAGCTTATGGAACTTGAAGCCAAGAACAATGCTGTAGCTGAGGAACAAGAAGAGATCACCAAGCTAAGGGCCCATATTAGATCTGAGGAGGAACTGGCCTTCAAGCATGCCACGGTGTTCTTTAGAGAGTGGCGGGCTGGTAGGATCGATCGCCCGTCTAAAGAAATGTTCAAGATCCTAAGGAAAAAACAAGTGAGGGATCTTGTACCTTTGCTGTCCACACAAATGATGGCGCGGCTAGGACTGAGGAGGAAAACTGTGTGCTGGTCCGCAACCACTTTCAAAAGCTCTTTAGTACACCTGAACAGTCCAGTGAGCTGAAGGCTAAGGCGTGCGATTCGGTCTGGGAGGCTAGATATAATGTCATCTCTGCAGAGCTGGCAAGTCAACTTGATGTACCTATTTCAATCTCAGAAATTAAGATGGCCATAAAGAGTTTGAAACCAAACAAAACCCCTGGATTGGATGATATGCCGGGTGAGTTCTTCCTTGCCTTTAAAGATTGGATTGCCCCTTTCATTCAGAGGGTTTGGGAAGAATCGGTGAAGTACTCTGCCTTGCCCACTATTATCAATATGGGAGTGATAAAACTTATCTACAAACGAGGGCCTAAGGATCTCCTAGAGAACTGGAGGCCTCTGACTATGCTGAATTCTGTATACAAAGTGCTCGCCAAAGTGATAGCCTGCAGGATCACTCCCAGCTTAATGAAACACATCTCAGCAGAGCAGAAAGGATTCATCCGTGGAAGAAGACTCATTGAAGCTGTAATTTCAATTTGGGAAGGAGTAGAGTATGCTCAGGAGAAAGGGATTGACTTTATTTTTGCCAAAGTTGATTTTGACAAAGCCTATGATGACAGGCTGGAGTGGAGCTTTGTATTACTCTGTCTGGAGAAGATGGGGTTTGGCCCGAGCTTGATCCAGTTTGTTAAAACCCTCTTCGGCAATGCTTCAGCTAGAGTGGCGCTAAATAACTCAATGTCAGATGTCTTCCCCCTGGCCAGGTCGGTCAGACAGGGTTGTCCACTTGCTCCTCTGTTGTTTGTGATCTCTGTGGATAGTTTGAATTGTATGGTGCAAAGATCCCAGAGTCTGGGGCTAATCAAAGGCATTCCCTTACCTAGCTCAAATGGTGTTCAGATTCTTTCTCAGTTTGCGGACGACACCAACGCCTTGCTCATCAATAATTAGAATTCTCTCCTGACCTTCTGGAAGGTGCTGGACACCTTTTGTATAGCATCTGGCTCAAGGGTCAATCATACAAAAACGGGAGTGTTCTCTGTTGAAGGAAATCTCCCAGTTTGGCTGGCTCAGCAGGGCTGTCAAAACATTCGGGCTGGTGAAATTTTTCGGCTGCTAGGCATTCCTATGGGCTTCGGAGTTACCCTGAAGCAAAGGTGGGACTGGATAGTTGGTAAATTCAGGGGCAAGTTGAATAGATGGATGGGTATGCAGCTATCATTAGCGGGTAGAGTGAAATTTTTCGGCTGCTAGGCATTCCTATGGGCTTCGGAGTTACCCTGAAGCAAAGGTGGGACTGGATAGTTGATCAATTCAGGGGCAAGTTGAATAGATGGATGGGTATGCAGCTATCGTTAGCGGGCAGAGTGCTGGTAATTAATCATCTATTCAGTTGAATAGATGGATGGGTATGCAGCTATCGTTAGCGGGCTGGTGAAATTTTTCGCCTGCTAGGCATTCCTATGGGCTTCGGAGTTACCCTGAAGCAAAGGTGGGACTGGATAGTTGATAAATTCAGGGGCAAGTTGAATAGATGGATGGGTATGCAGCTATCGTTAGCGGGCAGAGTGCTGGTAATTAATCATTTTTTAGCTGCTTATGTCCTTTTCTTCCTCACCTATAGGAGACCCCCAGACTCTCATCTATGTAGGAACTTCCTTTGGTCACGAGACCCTTTCAGGAGAGGAGCTGCCAAAGTTAAATGGGAATTTTGCTGCCTTCCCAGGGACAAAGGGGGACTGGGGGTTGTAGATATTCTCGCTAGGGCTGACCGTCTTGCTGTTAAGACTATTATTAGAGCTGTCTCTCACCCTGAGGAGTGCTCTTCCTGTCTCCTATTCAGAAACTTTGACCAATTCTCCTTGGAAAATTTCTCAGGTTGGAAGGATCTGCCTTGGATTACTATCTTGCTAGGACATGAAACTGTCAAACCTAAAGGGTCTGAGCTGCTTCGCTCTTTATGGAAAGCTTGGAACAAATTTCGTGACAAGGTAGGGGTTGTGTGGGAAAGCAGACACAGTTACTCTATCAGAGCTTCGGACTCTCTGTGGTTTCCTCTTAGTCCAGTTCCTCCGGTGTCTAGCATTTCAATACGTACTGCTCTACGTATTCACAAGAAGGGCATCAAAGTATGGGCTGATGTGTGGCAATTTCCCTCCCATAGGTGGATGACTAATGATGAACTTCTGTTAAAATTCTCACTCCTCCCTTGGGAAGTGATGCTGGTGCGAGATCGTATCAGCATCTTTCCTGAAAATGAGGCATGGCAGATATCAGTCTCCGAGCCCATTTCCATCAAAGGATTATGTTGAAGAGGAGGCACAGCGTTCTGTCACCCCCCTCGTGTGCAAGCAGTACCGTCTACCCCTGTACATATGGCTCTCAACAAGAGATGGTCAGTCCTTTATGACAGGCGCCAACGGAACTTCAAATTCCGCTCAATTTGGTCTAAAGAGATTCAGCCTAAGAAATCTGTGTTATTGTGGTTGATTATGCATAAAGCCATTTGGACAGGTGACAAGTGTAGGAAATGTGGGCTCTCAGATGGGGTATGTGCTAGATGTAAACTTAGCATTGAAGATATTGGGCATCTGTTCATCAGAAATTGTCAGAGATCTGTTGACATATTGTCACCGATTTGGTTTGCTCTGGGCGGCCTGCCCTCTGCTAAACAACTACTTCTAGGGGATACGGTTGGGGTGCTCTCACGGTGTTGGTGGGCCAGAGTTAGAGCCGAATTCCTTTGGTTGATTTGGAAAGATAGATGTGCGACTGCTTTTGAGGCTGCTTACGAGGTTCCAAATCTGAGAAGTTTGTTTGCTGATTTTCATGTGCAGATTTATGACATCCACTTGGTTCAGATGAGACTGTATACCACACAAGATGCAGTACTTAGAGAACCTCCAGTTCAACCAAGCACTCCGGTACAAGTTCAGCAGCTTGCGCTCCAAATGGAGGCGGAGGAGGCCATTCGTTTTGTGTCTCTTCTGCAATCCAGAATTGAAGCTATGCGATCAGGAATTTTGAGTTTTGTAATTGTTATGAGTGTGGTGCTGTTTCCCAGCCAGACTTTGTAATTTTTCTCTCTTAATTAATTCTGGCGCTTGTTGGTAAAAAAATAAATAAATTAATGCCTAAGGTCCTCAAGTAAGGTCCTAACGTTTCGGAACCTTCCCTCTATGCCATGTGTCGGCACGCCCTCACAAGAGACCGCCGCTCTCGGCATGCCTCGTCCGTCCATCCCTCCCTCTTGCTTTGGATGTTTACAGAAGCTGTCCCCCCTCCACTCACCTGCACCTGTCCTCCGGCCCCTGCATGTCGTGCGAATGCGTAGCTCCGTCTCCCCCTTTGCTCTTGTGCGTGCTTCTTGCCCTCTTGTAAATCGAACACTTCTGAGTTCTTGCTATCGCATCTACTAAAAGAAGGTTTGTGCACTCTTCTTAGACAGAGAGAAAGAGCATGACGTCCTCCACAACTGTTTATGTCTGCAACGCTTGGGGAGACCCCCTCGTAGAGCAAAGGCTACTGTGTCGTGCTACAGAGAGAACGAACCTAGTTTCACAGTTTCGAGGAGCAACTCCTTGCAGCGCGCGCGCGCACATATATATATATATATATATATTTATGTATATGTATATTTATGTATATGTATATAGTATATATATATATATATTTATGATATGTATATAGTACACACAATTTAGAGGGAGGCATCAATATTTGTCAGACATGCGGTGTAGATTTACACAATCTCTTGCTAAAAAAAAAAGACAAGTTCCAAAACTTTACTGCTAAGGTCAATGATTTTTTTAAAAAACCTTGACATTGATCACAAAAAAAAAAACCTTGACATTGATCACCCAAAAAAAAACTTCCTAAGGTTCACAGGTAATTAATTAATGAGAAAAAAGATTTTGGTCCGTGATCGATTCAAAAGCTAATAGGGGCGCACAATGAGCGATTAATTAAATTCATTAATTAATTGAAACGAGAAACCTAAGGTTGATAAAACCTTTCGTTTTAAATAACTTTTTTAGATAACGTTTTTAGCCTTAATAGCGGCGCACAATGAGCGGGTGGCGGTTGTGGGTTGGTTCGGCGGAAGCTTTCGTGATCTTTCATCAAATGCATGGCCCAGCCTTCGAAAGCAGGCTTCAACCTCTGCACGACGACAACTCAGAGAGAACAATGTGCGAAGACGTTCAAGAAATTAGGAGCTGCTGCGTTCGTCATCTCGCTGTCGCTGGGTATTTTATTCGTTTTTTTTTAAATTGATCGCTGTGCGCTGGGTAATTTATTCGTGTTCGAAACTTTAGTCAAGTTTATAATTATTTTAATGTCGCGAAGCTTCCCTATCGATGATTTTTCAGGAGGCTTCGCACAATGAGCGATTAATTAATTAGCCTCAGTTTTAAAAATGCCTCTGCACGACGACAACTCAGAGAGAACAATGTGCGAAGACGTTCAAGAAAATTAAGGCTGTGAGTGGCAATGCCTTTTAGAAGGGAGGATGCATGCATGCAATGGTTCGGGAGGATATAATGCATGCGTGATGCCTTTACGAAAACAGGATACGACATTTCTCCTTTCGAATGGTAGCCGCTGCTGCGCATGGAGTTTTCCCATGTTTTATTTTAAGGAATGACGTGATAATTCATGGTTTTATTTGCATGCCAGGCATCCTTTCTCGATCACTTCAGCAGCAGCCGATGACTACGTGAGTGTCCACATTCGCACGTCGGGAGACTAAAAAGAGTATTCTCAGAGGTAGGTGATTACCCATTTCAATGATGGGTTTTAGACGTTGGTTTCTAAGGGTGGCTTAAGAAGGTTTTTTTTCATGGATTAGTAGTAAAAGGAACGGCATTGGCATTGAACTGTAAGGTAGTTTGTTACTGTTCAGAAATTAATTGATTGATTGATATGGGCAATTTGTTGCTGCATGGGCGTCCTCATGCGCCGGAAGCTAATTATCTTAATTTTAACTTTAGCTGAAGAGGACATTTTACTTGTGGTTGGGCGGTGTGTATCAATCTTTAAAATAATCCATCCAAGCTTTTACTTGAGGCGTGCTGGATCCACTACTTGAGGCGATGGCGATGGCATAAGCAGAAAACGTTAGCTAAGGTTTATATATTTAATTTATTTAAAATAATTTGAAATAAAGAACCAGATAATTTTTAAATAATGAAATTGATTAATAAATAATTTGCTTACAACAGATTAAGATTCTGCGTCTTTGTTTCAATTCTTCTTGCTAGCACAAGGTTCTGTCATATACGACGTCCAATTTCATGTAAGTTTTTTGATAACAAACAATTTAAAATTTTAATTTATTCATTTATTTTTGTTTTATCACTAATTTGACTATATGTATTCTGAATTATTAACCTATTTTTTCTTATTTTTTATGTAGTGAAAAAAAAGAGCAAGAGAATCAACAACTGGAAAATTTATAAATTCAACTCATGAAGGCCATGAAGTTTCAAGCATAGAACCTAAGAAAAATCGTGGAAGACCAAAGAAGTTATCTAATGAAGATGCAATGTTAGATCAATCCAATGTCAACTTGAAAGTGCTTGAGCTAAGTGTGACAATATCATTAGGTGGTAGTGACATTGATGAAGCATTACTAAATAAACTTCATGAATTTATCACTAAGGAATGCCTTGCTGGTAGTTGCTCATTGGAAAGAGGAGGCACAGTTTTCCATTTACATTATCAAATGGTCATTAGAATTCATGCAAAGTCAATAATTGCAGTTAATAAGCTCATAAAAAAGTATCTTGGTTGGGATAAGAATAATCCCATTGGTGGCATTGTAATGTGTAGAGCATTAAGGCAGAAGAACATGCACACATTTCATGGTATGATAGGCTATTGTATGAAAGATATTGATAAGCCTCATTACAAAAATGTGTCGCATAATATTAGTGCTGAAGATATTTCAAAGGGAATAGAAATTTACATGCAATATGGTGCAGATGATTTGAAGAACAAAGTTTGTCTTACTCCAACAAACATTTTTGATAGAGCATTGATGTTTTGGAAGTTCTATTTAAAGCATCCTTTAGGCAATAATTTCTGCTCCACCATTCATAAAATGATCAAGACAGGAAAGTACTACCCGTCTTCTAATTGGATAACACCATATCAAGGAAGAGGAATGGAGCTTCAAAAAGTTGATGCTTTATGGAGGACAATGGTATACCCATCCAACACAACAATGAAAGATATCTATGATATTTTTATTAATAAACAAAATTTTGATGCTTCACATCCAAGATTAGATTGGTTTATGAACAGATGGAAAAGAAATGAGAATGAAGTTGACGATTTGAGGTATGCCTTTAATGAAGATGAAATAGTAGAGAATTCTTATAAGACAAATAAGCAAACAATTGAAATAATGGAGGAAGAGCAAACACATAGACCGGGTAAAGAAATTGAAAAAGATAAAGACATTCCAATTGATATCGAAGTTGATGATAGTGACAATGAGGAGAACATCCACAAGCTAGAATATATTCCTTTATTACAGAAAAAAAATATTGGTATTGTAATCACTTGAAATATCAATAAATGACATTTTTATTATGTTTTTCTCAAATTTTTATCTAGAATAATATTAAATTGGATTTCAAAATTGAATTACCAACGTTATCTCCAGCGGGTTGTGGCTATGGCGTTCACGCTTGGTGCATCGTCAGTGCTTCTTCACACACCTTTGCGTCTCACAGATCCGCCAGCATGTTTCCCCTTGTCTGGACCCTCTTCTTCTCAGGTCAGTTCGATTAAAGGGAGTTTTCTGTGAATGAAAGCTTAATTGTTTCAGGAAAATGGGCACCTCAAAACGCTTTTCCTGTGTGTCGAAAATAGGCCCATCCGAGCTCGAGGCGTCATCGCTGGCCTGTCTCTGCAACATCCTCTGAGCCTGCTTCGCCTCCTGCCAAAGCCTCCCCTCCACCCAAGAAGGCAACATTGACAAGTGAGTATCTCTGTGTGTGTCGAAACTCTATTTTTTGAGAAAGCCTATATTCCAAAAAAATTAGTGATGTCCAAACCCGACTTGCCTATGCCTATCATCTGTATGTAGTACCCTATTCTTAATTGAAATCCTGAACTCCTCTGCTCCAAGAGTGGATTCTCTGAGAAACCCTACTCGTCTGTGCAGAACGGGAAGCCTCCGAGAATCCTTAAGTGTCTGTGTGTTCCTGTATCCTTGAAGCTAAAATATATGTGCATTGCTTTTATTTCAAAGGGGTTTCTAAGAGCTCATCTCTGTGATGCAGTGAAGAAAGGGCAGATAGTCAGAGTCGACAAGGAAAAATATCTCAACAGCGTTGAGGTAGCTAAGTGAATCAGATGGTGTGTAAATTCTAAATAATAACACAAAAGAGGAATAACATGAAAAAGCATTTATTTCAAGAAGCTACAAAAGCTATTGCAGCTCTTCAGGTAGCTTCAAACTTTACTTGAGTTTGTTTTGCTTCCTGCAGTATCTAGCAGTAGGACATCCTCTCAATTTCAAGGGTATAGATTACATCTACGAAGACCGAGGGGAGGTAACATTTTGAAGTCCACTACATAAGTTGTGTTTTTTGGACGAATAAGGGAGCTTAGTGCCGCAAGCATTTTGTGTACTTGCACAGATTTTGGACATACGCATCTTTGAAACTGGCGAGTATGCGCTGGTAAGGTTTAATCCTGTTCCTAAACACTGTCTTGTGCAATTTGTTGAATGCAACAGAGAGTTCTGAGGTTTTTTTTTTTGTGTATTTCTCAGTGGACATGTAGTCCCTGGCTCATCTCCTTAGCCTTGAAGATCTGGAGGACTTTTCAGTATGCCAGCTAAATTTCACCTTTTGAAATATTTCTGTCTCCTCACAAGGGGGCATGAGTCAACAGTCAAGGTTTTGTAAACCCCTCGAATTTATCAACTCCTTCAATGATGGCTGTGCCACAAATCGGAAACCAAATAGCTAGAGTATATTGGATCATTGCTAGAGTGGAGTAGATCAGATGACAACCATAAGGCTTTGTAGGTTTCAGTGCATTTAAGGATTTTCTTCTAATCAGTGGATGAGTCTCCAGATCCTTCTGATTGCTGGATCCGCTACAGAAGTTGTGCGGCTATATGACCTATGGTCTGTTGGTGTAGAGTGCTTTAACAACATCACTGTAGTGGGAGGTTATATCATCATTTGGTCCCTTCACTAGTCTTGATCGGTGTTTCACACACTGAACGGAGCCAAGGTGTGAACAAGGATTTTCCACAGAAGAAAGCTAAAGCATTCATTGGCATATTTTGGCTTGAAAGATGGCAATAGAGTATGAGCTACATGGCATTTTATTTGTTTGTGTGACAAGTTCACACATCATTAAAAGATTGGCCGGACTTATTACTTTTTGGCCATACATATGTGGACAAAAGGAGGCGCCTAGAGTAAACTTGACCAACAAGCTGGACTTTATATTTTTGGCAACTCAGCCACTTTTTGGCAAAAAGGGAAAAAGCATGGCTATTTTTGGGGTTGGTCGACAGGAGGAGGAGGGATGCGCATGAGGACACACATAGGCGGGCAGCAATTGTAGAGTTCTCTTGCTCTCTCTCTCTCCCCCTTGATGCGCTGGCCGTACAGTAGGGATCTTTAAGTGCCCTCATCTCTCTGGCCGACTACAATAGTAGCTTGCTCTCTCTTTCGCCTGAGTGCTGGTTGTACAACAGGACAACAGTTTTCTCTCTCTCTCTCTCTCTCTCTCTCTCTGCGCTAGCCGGCTGCAGTAGCTTGTTGCTCTCTCCTGAGCGTTGGCCGTACATCAGGGCAGCAACTGGCTGGTGTTCTTTCTCTCCTTTGAGCGCTGCTGGCCGTACAGTAGTGCTCTCTCTCTCTCTCTCTCTCTCTCTCTCTCTCTCTTTCTTGAGTGCTGCCGTTCAGTAGGGCAGCAACCAACTGGTGTTCTCTTCTTCCGGAGCCGGCCATTGATTTTGGGGCTGTTTCAAGATTGTTTTATATTGGTTCTTGGTGCTGATTGTACCTAGATCTCTAAGCAAGTACTTGCTGAAGCTTTGTGGAGAATTCGGTGCAAGTTTGCACCTGCACCTTGGTCTATTGTAATAGCTTCTCCCTTGAATAAAGAAGTTCCTATGGGGGGCCGGCCGTTCCAGCTCAGTGCTGTGTTTTTGGTGTTTTTGGTGTTGTTTATGGTTCTTCCATTGTGTCTTAAAGTTCTGACTGATATTG
The DNA here is from genome assembly GCF_041138505.1 of Cibotium barometz. Taxonomy (NCBI): domain Eukaryota; kingdom Viridiplantae; phylum Streptophyta; class Polypodiopsida; order Cyatheales; family Cibotiaceae; genus Cibotium; species Cibotium barometz. The sequence goes on from NC_141070.1 coordinate 6,571,430, forward strand.
AAGTGCGTGTCTCTTTTCTTTGAGTTTTCCCGGTTTGGTTTCATTGGTATTAGAGCACAACTTCGTGCCTATTCTATCTAGGTAGACGATCCTACAGTTATGGACAAGGTCCAAGATTGCAAAGGAACACGAGGAGAGGATTAAAACTCTTGAACACATGGTAGAGAAGTACATCAAGATCATTGATAGACAGTTTGAGCATCATAACTTTTTGACGAGGCAGCTTCGCCAAGAACTTCAGGAAAAGTATGCATATTTGAAGATGTACGACGAAGACCCCATGTGAGGACGGTTATGGAATGCAAAAAGATCGTGGAGTGCAATGCTACAAATGTCTTCCTAGGTTTGGCTTCAATGCTGGAAATGAATCCCAAAAAGTTAGCTTTTCACTATCTTCTACAAGAAGGGAATATTACCCTTGATGAACGGGGCAAGTATTAGGTAAAACTGGATCTGGGCTTTGCTGAACTCATCAATTGATGATTGTTGAGTAAGCTTCCAGATTTTCCTCCAAAAAGAGAAAGATGACTCTTGTTCCGGACTTGCCTATGGTCCATGGTGGAGACAAGCATTCTTTTAGGGAAGAGATGGCTCAGAAGACGCCTTGGAAGGAGGACAACGAACGGAAGAAACAAGCTCCTTTGGTGGAAAATGGACCAACGGGTTGTACCAAGCCCGATTGTTATTGGTGCCAGTGCTCTTGCCACGAAAAGAATGAAGCTTCAGAGGAGATTTAGTTCTACTACATATTTTTGTGTCTACATAGAGATACTATTTTGGGTGTTGCAAATTTTGATACCTGTTGCGATATTTATGGGATTTCTTTCGAGAAATTTTGATTGTACATAATCAAGATAAGTATTTATGTTTAATACTTTTCGTTTGCCAATATTTGGAATTTTGTACATGTTGAACTCCCTTGCTGACGCAAGTGGAGAGTGTTTCTCATGTTTATGTTGAGATGTGTTTCAGGAAAGTTATTCTTTTGAAAGGCATTTTCTTTGCAAACCATTCTTGATTTGTAGTATGCGATGTTAGAATTGTCACCTATACAAGGATCTCAAATGGAGAGTATTCTAGTGGTATATGGGACGCTAGAATATGTCGCATTTGTGGTTATAAAACTATGAATTATTTATCAGTAATGTGGATTGGTTGATTCTAGACCATGAGTTGATTTGAAGCCTAACATGGTAGGTATTTTGCGCTTGTATGTTTGGTCAAAGACATGTAGGGTTGTCCGGGACTACGGTGTGCCGGTTGAGCTTCCCTGGCTTGTGTAAACATGTGGCAGCTTTGTGGCGAAGGACTCTCACACCGATCATGCCATGGCACATGCCTTTTTGTATGTGGATGGATCCCTAGGAAGGACTTTGGTGTGAGCCCATTGATATGCCAACTAGAGCTTATGTCTTTTCCATGTATGTGGATGGATCCCCAAGGACTTTGGTGTGAGTCCACGACATGCCAACGGGAGTTTATGCCTTTTGCAGATATGTGGATTGATCCCTAGGAAGGACTCGGGTTGAGCACTCTGACATGTCAAGAGTAGTTTATGCCTATACGTGGTGGATGGATCCCAGGAAGGACTCTGGTGTGAGCCCATTGACATAGCAAGATTATATGTGTGGCTTATGGAGCTTGACATCATAAAACATGTATGGCATATGGAGCCTGACATGATAATACATGTGTGGCCTACAGAGCCTGACATGACAATACATGTATGGCTTATGGAGCTTGACATGACAGTACATGTATGGCAGATGCAGCCTGACATGGTGTATTTTTCCCACGACTCGCTACCTTGGTGCTCACTTCATAATTATGCTTTGGGAAGTTTTCGGAAGGATTTTGGATCCCTGAACATTCAGAAAAGTGGCAACTCTACCGAGTATCTATGGTTATAGTGGATCTGAACTTATGATTTTAATGCTCGGACTATACTACTTGGCAATGGATCTCCTATATTTGAAGAGTATTCCACTACTGTCACGCTTATACAGTTGCGGACAACTGTCTTATAAGATAGAGGGGATGGCACCATTTGGTCCCTTCACGAGTCTTGATTGGTGTTTCACACATTGAACGGAACCAAGGTGTGAATGAGGATTTTCCACAAAAGGAAGCGAAAGCATTCATTGCCATATTTTGGTTTGAAAGATGGCAACAGAGTATGAGCCACATGGGATTTTATTTGTTGGTGTGACAGGTTCACATATCATTAAAGATTGGCCAGACTTATTTTTAGCCATACGTATGTGGACAAAAGGAGGCGCCTAGAGTAAACTTAACCAACAAGCTGGGGAAAAAGCATAAAACTTGATATTTTTGGCTCAGTGCTGTGTTTTTGGTGTTGTTTATGGTTCTTCTGCTGTGTCTCAAAGTTGGCCTGTCTCTTTCCTTCGAGTTTCCCCGGTTTGGTTTCAGGTTATGAACACATCTGCCACTCACCTCTAAGTACACATTGCAAAAGAGGATAAATCGCCCACCACATGTACAGCCAAGCAAGTTCAGACACTAGTTGGTACGAGACAGTGTTGAAAATATGTTTTGGGAAGTGCCAGAGGACTTGGAAGTTGGAGCAGCCATTGCTAGTAGGAGCAGCCATCCAGGAGCTGTTGGAAATATTGCTTTCAGCCTGCATTATTGTAGTCAATATGTTTAGATGGCTATTTAGCTGCATTAACTGCCTTGGAGTGGCCCTTGCATTTCCATTTGCTTGCCTTTGTTTTCTTCTGCTTTGTTTCCCTTGCATAGGTGAGTGCATAACACATCTACCCTGTGCATTCCCAGACACTCTCATAGCTTCTTTTCTCCCTTGGTGGGGAGTGGTACATGTGACACAAACATAACAAGTTCTCAAATTACTGATGCGTGTTTTTCTGAAATAAAAGAGGATAACAGCTTACAATGATTGGTTGCCTAAGGCAGTATGAGGAGTTACTGCAGCGATGAGGAGTTACTGCAGCGATCCTACAGAAAATGGCTGGCCATTTCCTTTAGCTTGTTGCTCACACAGAGTGACAGATGGGAACTACCCAGTGGCAGGTCGCTTTCATAAGTTTGCCTGTTCCAAAGGTTGCATTAGCTGGGAGGGCCATAAGGTTGACCAGTTCGCCAGTAGGTGCTGATTGGCAATCTGCTCTACCACTGCCCGTCTGCTCATCTCCCCACTGCCCATGTCAATTGCAAACATGTCAATGGTTCAACCAGGTGTGGGGTGTGCAAACTGGATCGTTCTTATGTTTATCTGTTTCTTAAGGATCGCTCTTACGTTTATCAGTTTCTTAAGGATGGGAAAAATATGAACGGGCATTTTTTTTAACTGTAACTCTGTATGTTGTAGGTGTTTACCTAGCATAAGCATATACTACCGGCACATTGGCTGAATCCCCTCTTGCCTACTGCTTTCAATGTGAACAATTACTTCCTAATGTTCAAACCTATTTTTTCCCCCCCTCGGGAATATCATTCTGTGCCCACCCTAAGGCGGCTTGGCCTCCCGCCCGAAGATGGTACAATTATGGCCGCATACCGGGCATTGGCAAGGCTTAAACCTCTTTTGGGCCTTTTGCTGAAAGACGAGGTAAAAAGCCTGCAATTTGGAGTCTTTTTCAGGTGAACTTGTAGGATAGACACATACTCCCTGTCTGCTATAGGCACATCATGTTAGTGATTCAGGTGTCATAGCTAATATGAAACTCTGCTCTCTGCCATTTCCAGGCCTCTTTTCCCATCGCTTGAGCTAGATTTTTTTAAAATCACAGAAGTAGCAATTCTGAAGCAACTTTGTAGTGCAAAGAAAGGCTTGACAAGAAGCAATGAAGCTTTTCTGATGAAGGCAATAGGATTGAATTAGTCAGCTGTGGAGTCAGTATATTTGCCAAATTTTCCACTTGTCTTCACATCACTTGCTTCTACATTGGAAAAATCTTTTACAAAAATTATATGTATTAATTAATGCATCAGGCATTCCGCTTTTAAAATACAGGACATGTCATTTGCATTCAAAGTCATGATTTTAAAGCTTGTATGTTTTCTTTTATATGATTTTGGATAGCCTTTATGCTTGCTCAAGTCAAAGCTTGAGGGTCTTAAAAGATATAACCCCTCTTGGTGAAAAGAAGAGATCTCACCTATCCCTCGTCCATGATCAGTGATCTCCCCCATCAAAAACCGGCCTGTTTGATGAGCTGGGATCTGTAAAGACCCTTTTAGTTTATTGAGTCTATGTAGGAACTCCCTCATTGATCACAAAGTTTTTATCATATGGCCAGCTGCAAAAGGAAGGTTCTCTGTCCTTTTTTTTTTGGGGGTCTCCAGCGATTGGTTATGATATGTTGTGTCACGATATGGTGCTGGCCAATGACAGTTTGCTATTCCACTCATTTTTAGATGGTTGGCGGATTTCTTGCCTTGCAATGTGTTTGCCCAACTGATGATTTAACATGCCTGTTTTTGCAGGTTGGGTGGGCCGGGATTCCAACCTCACCTGCTTGGCTCCCTACGTATATGCTAATCAAGGTAAACCTGTGTTTGTGTGCTTGTCTTACGTGCATGTGTGCGCATGTATGCCTTCAGTTTGGTGCCAGTGCTTGCGGCATTGGTCCGTAAAATCAAATTCATGGCCATGGGCGGAGGATCAACCCCTGCTTGTCTGATGGGAGGGGGGATCTGTCTGTAAAGACACTTATGGTTACACATATTTAGCCTTTCAATGTAGAGACTTGACTATACTGTTTGTAGCAGTTTCTGTCAGAATTTTTTGTTTTTTGAGCCGGGGTCAGAAGTGAGCGCGTTTAAGACGCGAACAGAGAAACGCTTTCTGTCAGAATCATACTCTTTGCATGCTGACCATTTTCTCATGGGTTTTTGCTCCTGATTTCCTTTTCTTGGCTTGTGCAGTCAGAGAAACTTTCTTATAAGAGAACTTGAACATGTACATGTACAAAGGTTTTAAAACTGGATTTTTCAACAGGTGCTCTCTTTCCTTTGTAATTTGATCAATATGAGGTGAGACACTGAAGTCTAGTCTCCCTAGTGTAAGATGTTGCTAATACCTTCTTTTCTTTTGTGTGTGTGTATGCCAGGCGACCTTGGTGATGATCGCCAGTCACCTGTCTGAACAGGTTTTTCTGGTTTGTCTCCTCATGAATGACTTGTTCAAGTATAACAGGTGATAGCTTGATGACCCTACAGATGGAAAATCTGAAGAAATAATTGTGGCCTATAAAAAAATAGAATCTTGAAATCTCTTCAGTCATTTCTATGTCGATCGAATGTATTATTGTGGCTTATTCTTGCTAGATGGTGGTAGGAACTTGCATGAAGCTGTGAGTGAAGGATTACTTGGGAGGTACTTTGTCACAACAGTTGCCTAGTACTATAGTCACAAGAAATATAATGGTTTTTGTAGTTTTGTCCCTAGACCTGAGGTTTCAAAAATCAACATTTTCACACTGAAACACACATGCATGCACTATGCATGTGTACATAATACATTACGCAAGCCCACCCTCACACATAGACACATCTTTCATAATATTTGAATATTATCAAGAAGAAGATTAAGAGGAGGAAGGGTCAGAAGAAGAGAGGAAAAATAGGAGAGGAACAGAAGGAGAAGAGCGGATGCACGAGATGACGAGGTTCTAGGACTGTTGCTGAGCACTCACAAAGGGTTTGCCACTAAACGCTACACACAAATGGGCTGTAGATGGATGTGCTTCAGGGGCACCTTTGGGGGTGTGTAAATGGCTCAATTGGGGGTGCAAATACGTGAAAAGAAAGGCACACAAGGCAACGTGAAAGTCTCTGAAAGTTTTGCTTGCAAAAAATACCAAACTAAGATGAATTGCCTACAATTGAGGTTTTAAAAATGTTTTGGATGCTAAATTTTCCATAGGGTTGACATGACAAAGGTTTGTTTTTGTTACAATGCATAATTACGAAAACCAATGTCTGTCAATATCAACGTGTGTAGCTCATTGAATGACCCACCTTTAAGTAGGCTGTGCTATGTGGTTTGAGCTCTTAATGCTACAATGAAAATATTTGGATAAATTATTACTCTTGAAAATAATAATAGCAAGGAGCTGTGTTGTGATATTTAAACCAAGTTTTGTCAGGTGTACAACTACTTAGCCATGGCAATATCTCATAAATGGAGTCTTTCAGAATAGTAGGTGGTGTCGAGTCAATAAAGATGTGGTTGAGTAGATCTCTACTAGGAGCTCGCGAAGTTGACCACAGTTGTCCATTGTTTGGTGGTAGACTATCTGAACTTTTACATTAGTTAATGAAGGACTTTATCAAAGGTGTTGGTGATGACGTACTTTGTTGTAACTTGGATGTATTATAACTTTTGTGTACTTATCTTCTAATGGTTTCTTAGGGATGATTTGAGAACTTAACTCATCAGTTAACCACATTGTAGGCTAACATAGTTTCGCATACCCAACTTATCATAAGGCCATCTTATCTCCTTAACTGGGCACTTAATCTTTGTAAGATGGTGCTAGATTATTTAAAGCAGCCTCACGATGTGCTTAATGTCAAAAAGGGAGAGTTAACAGACATAGTGTACATAGTTGTTTAAGACTAGTAATAGGAGTCAAACTATTTTTAACTTTGGTTGGGAGAGTGTGAAAACTAGTCACTTGTATGTAAGTCATTTTTGACAATGGTCAAGATATGATCATTCCCTTGTAATAGTTTACTTGTGAGCTCTTCGTCTTGCTTACTTGCATGCTTTTGAATCTTGCTTGCTTGTATGCTTTTGTATCTTACTTACTTGCTTGCTTGCTTGCTTGATGGATGCATGTTAGATAGGTCTGATCGTAGGTTTTCTTCTAGCAATATCTTCATGTTTTTTTCCTTGTTTATGTAAGAGAGACCCAATGTGAAGGACTTATCTTCTTGCCTCCATCTGAGCATTGAGAGCTTTCTCTTCATCCCTTTGGCAAAAAGCATTTCGGTGTAACAACAAAGTGAGGACATGGTGGACAAGCTAGTGCACCTTGTGATAGAAAGTTGCACTTGTGGTGCAAAGGCAAGATCGAATGATACATGTTTAAAGATAAGCTCTTGACGTGAAGATAGGGCTTAGCTTCCAAGCTATTAGGATCATCCCTTATTTTATCCGATGTTAATTAAGAGGTCACACTCTTGAAAACATTATGTTTTAGAGCGTTGGAGGTGTTTGTTTGTTGTGTTTGATTCGAATTTAAAGTTTATATTGCATTGAGGTATTTTATCTATCCGTAATAAAGAGAAGCCCTGGTTTTTGTGTAAAGTTGCATCCCGTAGAGGCTTAGATTTAAGTGCTTGGATCTAAGGATTAGCTTAGCATTTGTGATAATGAGTGGACTCCAAAATACGAGCATTGGGTACCACATTAGGTTGAATTAAAGTGACCTTGTCAATTTTTGTCCATGTATTTTATATTTTGTTCATGTATCGTGGAATTGGGGTGAAGTAGAAGACATGTTAAACCATAAAAATAATAATTGAAAACGCTTGATAGTTGCATCACAATCATTAACTTTGATTAGGACTCAACACCAAGATTGAAGGTTGAGGACATGGTGAGGGAAAAAGAAGATGGTGGAGGCTTCGTTGTGAAGGAGATTGTGTTCTAGAAGGAGCATGGTGACGACGGTAGTATGGGAAGCATAAGGTACTTTGGAGAGGAGTATGAAAAAGGTGGATGGGGGAATCTCCTCGTCCCTCTCGATGAAGATGTGTTGGAGCATGTGGAGTTCACTATATGTAAACCTAGTATATCATGTGTGTTCAAGGCCTATATCTAAAACTTTGGATTTGTAGATGTTGCATATTTATAATTAACCCTTTTTCAATACAAATATGTAACTTTTTAAAAAAAAACCTATTAATGGCACCCTTTTGTATATAAATTCCTCTCAAAAAATTAAATAAAAAATGTCCTTTTGTGGAACCCACGTGATCGATTACATGCTATAAAAGTGAATCCCTTGAGTGTTGGAGGCTGAGTTGGAGGCTCCAATGCTATTCAAGGCTAGGGGGGGAGGGAAGATGAGGTTTGAGGGGTTAGTAGTTGCATCCATGCGACTGTTAGACCTTCCTCTCTATTTCACAAGCCACATGGTCTTGTTGTGGCCTAACTTTCATTTCTATAATGTGTTGTTCAAGTTGAGCTATGGTTTGGAGCTATGGTTTGGTCCTTTGCTTTGTGGCCTAACTTTCATTTCTATAGTGTGTTGTTCAAGTTGAGCTATGGTTTGGAGCCATGGTTTGGTCCTTTGCTTTGATCTCCCTTCAAAAATCTTTATGTTGCACGGACATTTGGTTGTGGACCTCGTCCACCACGAGCTATTTCCTGTTGCATGCCGTGGTCTCGACTCTCTAGAGTGCAAGAGTAGCCTAGGTGAGTTCCTCTTGTGTTTGCACTATGGCTGTCCTACCTCCCACCGCTTCCAGCTTTTCGGGGGAGTTCCAACCACGAGACTAGACATGCTCTTCGGGGGCCTGGTTGTGCGACTTGCCCCAAACAATTGCCATTGGTCGTGTTGGTGTGTCTATCAAGTTTGTTTCTAGAAACTCCACAGAGGCATTGATGGGGTAGTTTTTCCTCTAGTCCTTGCTTTTTGGGTCGAGGGGAGTTTGTAGGGGAAGGATTTTGTGGGGCGTGCTATGGAGTAGGCTTGCTCGGGGTGGTTGCACCTTGGTACCTATATGGTTTAGGGAGCTCTTCCCATCCTTCACAATAGTGATTGACCTTGGTGAGGACAATGGCTGCTCTAAACTTGTTAGCTAGATTTGCATAGAAGGTTATGTGAAGTTCATGTTGGAAATGGTTGGCCCAGTTCATGGGCAAACACTATTTAAGATGAGCAAGGAGGGAGAGGTTGCACTTGGTGTACCTGTGTGTCCATTTGAGGTTGTCAGCATGGTGAGGACTCAGGTAGGGATAAGTAGGTCAAGTCAAGGAATATCTTACCATTCAACCCTGTCCTTATTGATATGGCATTTGATGATGTTCTTAACCATCCCTTATGGTGTACTTAGTTTCTAGTAGGGATTTGTAGCTCTGGGAAGGTGCAAGGCTTCATGGAAAACATCCATAGTGAGGGCCAAGGTCAAGTTAGCACCTGTAGAATCTCAGAACATCAGAGAAGCAAGAAGCAACTCCAATAGGCATGTGTAAGGCATGATCAACATCATGCACAACACTTTGATCAATACATGTTAAATAACCATGTGTGTAACCATCACCACATGTGTAGTCTACCAACATATCTAAACTACGATCCTCAAGATCATCATAAGCATGATGCTCATCAAACACTGGACTCCGATAAGGCATACACACATGAAGTGGTCTGATAGAGCTCACAATCATACACTTTCCACTCCGAGTTTGAAAAGCATCATAAACTGGATTCACATGCATAGTCCATAGACCATCCCTCAATGCACCATAGGTGAATCCCAATCATGGTTGTCCACACCAATCATATGCATGTGTAGCATCCTCCAGAGGAGGCAGATCTAAAACATAGCTATGTCCACACTATGAGTATCACATATGTCCACACCATGAGAAAAGTCACGGCTATCTAATCCCTCATTAACATAGGTATCCAAATCCTTCTCAAAATCATCATACTCATGGATACATGCATCACTTGTTGACCATTACTCTACATAGAAAGGAGGATCATATGCACCCGTAGTAGATACATGTTTCCATGCACATAAATAGGCTACTTGCATGGTTTGTTCGTGAAGTCATTAAGCATGTTGCAATCAAAATACATAAATAGGCTACTTACACGGTTTGGTCTTGAAGTCTATAAGCATGTTGCTACACAGCTAGTAGAGGCAGGTACTAGACTTAGTCTCCAGGATGCTGGTGAATCATTTGATGCATCGCTTTCTCAGCAGGCTATCGGGTGCCTCATCTATCTATGTAGTAGGAGGCCAACACATTCAGTTTGGGGTCTCCTGGTTGAGTAGGTTTATGTACAGCCCTAGAAGTAAGCATTGACAAATTGCTAAGCAAGTATTTAGATACTTACAGGGCACTCGGTCCCTTGGACTAATATTGATATGCATGCTTTCAATGATTTCGATTAGGTTGGATGTTATGGTACGCAAGTGTCCACTAGTGGCTTTTACTTTTTATCTTGGTGATTCATGCATATCATATCTCAGAAGTACCCCCATAATGGCCACTTTGAGCTATAAAGCTGAGTACATGCTAGCTTTTACAACGACGAGGACTGGAGTGTGTATGGCTAAGATGCCTTTTGAAAGAACTTGGTGTTGGACAATAGTCCCCCACCTCCATCTTCACTTATATCCAAAGTACACATTAACCGTTTGCGAGGAACTTATACGAGAACCCAATGTTTCATGCTTGCATACAAAGTACATTGAGATGCATTATCATTATATAAGGCAGAGGCTCATTGCAAGAGAGATTAGCATGGTTTATTCTTTCCTTATCACCTCTACAATATCCTCATTGGAAGTAAACAAAGTTTACCCCCTTAGTCCATTCTTAAGTAAAGCAAAGAAGATAAAGCTGTCCTAGCCATTCCTCTCTTAACATAAATTATCTCATTGCAATCCTACGATCAACATATGGAGGGTCAATATCCAACCATACAATAAGATTCATGGAAAATAGCTTAACATTCAGCCCCTTCACCTCATGTAGAGAAACAAGCTTTGCTTCATTGTGTATCACAACCCTTGATTTGGTTAACCATGGTAACATCATATATTTCCAAATTAAAAACTTAAATGTTAACATTTTCTAATTTAAAATTGAATGAGCACATGAATTGATCAAATTTCAAATATCAAAGCGAATTTGCCTCTTACACCTCTTATGGTTCAACGGCTCAATTATCCAAATATCAAATGCGCAGGATTATCTCTGACTGCTGCAGAGTGTTTTGGAAGCTTATCATGTTAAGGGAGAGAGTCTACTAACCTCAAGATCATCATAAGCATGATCCTCATCAAACACTGGACTCCTATAAGGCATCCACACATGAAGTGGTCTCATAGAGCTCACAATCATACACTTTCCACCCGGAGCTTGAAAACGCATCATAAACCGGATTCACATGCATAGTCCATAGACCATCCCTCAATGCACCATAGGTGAATCCCAATCATGGTTGTCCACACCAATCGATGAATGTGTAGCGTCCTCCATAGGCAGATCTAAAACATAGCTATGTCCACACTATGAGTATCACATATGTCCACACCATGATAAAATGCACGGCTATCCAATCCCTCATGAACATAGGTATCCAACTCCTCAAAGTCATCATACTCATGGATACATGCATCACTTGACCATTACTTTGCATAGAAAGGAGAATCGTACACACCCGTAGTAGATACACCTTAAGTTGCATGTTAAGATTAATGGTCCACCTATGAGGTCTTGAGACACACATTCATTGTGGGATTCTCACACAACAAAGCTAGATGAAGCCCCATCACACAAATCTATAACTCTAAGAAAGAGGAGGGAGAAACAATGCGGGATTACATTGCTAAAACCAAGTATCTCCACATGAGGTACATCACCCCCAACATGAGAGACCTCAAGAAAGAGGAGGGATTCTCACCCAGTGGAGCTAGATGAAGCCCCATCATACAAATATATAACCTCAAGCAAGAGGAGGTATTCTCACCCAGCGGAGCTAGATGAAGCCCCATCTCACACAAATCTATAACCTCAACAAAGAGGATGGAGAAACAATGTAGGATTACATTGCTAGAACCAAGTATCTCCATATAAGATGCATCACCCCCAACCATCAGATATCTCAACCAAGAGGAGGGATTCTCACCCACCACTGGAGCTAAATGAAGGCCCATCACACAAATCTATAACCTTGAGCAAGAGGAGGGATTCTCACCCAATGGAGCTGGATGAAGCCTCATTGCACAAATCTATAACCTCAAGCAAGAGGACGGAGAAACAATGCGAGATGACATTGCTAGAACCAAGTATCTCCACATGAGACGCATCGCCTCCACCATGAGAGACTAGATGACTTATCACTCATCAATTGACTTATGATCACTCTTAAGAGCAAGAGGAATTAGGACCATCTCTACATGTCTAGATGTACTATATCTTTAATGAGTGTTACAACGTGAGACAATAGTCCTAATAGACAATCTACAAGATGAGGATGTAGAAGTTATCCACCCAAATTGAGAGATATAGGATGCATTATCCAAAGCCTCAACAATTAAGGATGCCCCACTAGCACCAGCTAGAGTCCTAGTCAAAGACATGAGCATAGATAAATTGGCAAAAAATATGCTAAGTCCTTTAGGCTAGTAGTGGTAGGAGTAGTCTCCCCCCCATGGGAAACCTCAACCAATAGTGGTAGGGCCAATCTCCCAAGGGAAACCTCAACCAATGCGCCAGCCAATTTCCCAAGCATGACACCCACACCTATTTCCATAGAGTGTTAGATATTTGGTAGTACTTCACATGAGGTCATGCACTTATGCCATGGGAACTTTTGTCCCACTGGGTTTTTCCTTAGTATGGACATCTAGGTGTGAATGGGCACCTTAGGATTAGATGTTTTATAAGCAACCTTATTTATACTTTAGGATTTCTTGCTCATTTGTACTTTCTCTTTGTACTTGTAGAGAGCTTTCATCTCTCTCTTTTGAGCTTGCAATTATCTCTCATACTCTACACCCTTTTGTTCTCGTCATTAAGCATTGTGTGTGTGTGTGTGTGTGTGTGTGTGTGTGTAGGTCTGACTCTCCATTTTACAAGATACAATAGTGGTATCACAGAAAAGTTTTTCCATAACTTGCTTTCTAGTTTTTATCTTCACTATGTGCAAGATTCTATAGCTTGTTTTCAGGCTTTCAATAGTGTGTTTCATTTGGTCTTAATCAGTTTTGATTTCAGTTCAAGTTAAAGATCTTGATGGTGTTGCACGGTTGTGGTGCAAGATTTCCATTGAAGCCTCCATTAAAGCACTCTTACATTTGTATTATGAAGGAGGATTTCTCATGTTGAATTGGCTCCATTAAAGCACTCTTACATTTGTATTATGAAGGAGGATTTCTCATGTTGAATTGGCTCCTCTACTTCACAAATACAGTTGATTTGTATAAGGGATTCAATCTCTACAAGGATTCTACAAGCGATTCCAGCACAACAAAAGTCGATTCATTTTTCACAATAGGATTGTTTTAATCTCAATTATATGATTTTAGCAAAACGATCCGATTCCACTTTCCATTACTTGACTTGCAATCACATGGTAGATAGCATCACTTGTTTCTTGGATCGTTTTTGGGTGTAATCACTTTCTTTTGTGATCATTATAGGTTTTGCAATCAGTCATCATTGATCATTTATAGGTTTTGCAATCAGTCATCATTGATCATTTATAGGTTTTGCAATCAGTCATCATTGATTTCTTGGATCGACCAATTCTACTCTTTGATCAAACGATTCTTGTTTTGAAATTGCTTCGATTCCTAGTTCTCTAGTGATTCAACTCCATCAATCTTCCTTCATCGATTTCACTTTTCCAATGATTTCACTTTTTTCGACGATTCCACATTTTCCTACCTTGACTGAGTGCACTTCTGGGATCATCGATTCTGCTTTTTGGGATCGATCAATTCCACTTCTTGAATCACTCGATTCAACTTTTTGGATCAAATGCTTTGCTTCTTGAATTGCTTGACTCTACCTTCAAGGATCCCGATTCCACTTTCTTGGATTGTCTGATTCCACCTTCAAGGATCGTCCAATTCTACTACTAATTTTCTACAATTTGAAAATTGTTCATCAGCACCACCGACTAACATTAGTTTAAGCTTTATTTTAGCATCTTTTCTTCTCATATTCTCCAGCAATCAGGTATGGCCAATAACTTTGTAGCAAATGATTTGGTATTATTTCCAAAGAGGATAAATTGGATGGGTCAAATTACTCCTATGGAGTTTTATGGTCAAATATGTCCTCGTTTGTAAAGGGCGTATGGGGTTATGTTAGTGGTGATGACCTCCATCCTCGCATAATTTCTCCTACTATTCCTCAAAGTGATCAGGGGGGCAACACACCCAACAATAGGCTCTTTAAATTACTACTAACCAAAGAAGATGAGATTCACATAATGCTCAAGATTTGGCATTGATTTCCTCATCAATTATTAAAAGGTATATTGTTCCACACATTTGCTCTTGTGAAATATCCATGTTCACTTGGAACACCCTAAAAATTATGTATCATGCTAAAAATGATACAAGGATTGTCTTTCTCAGAAGGCAACTTGATAATAAAAATATGCAAGAAAAGGAGTGACCAAGACCATATTAAGGGAGTTTGGGAAAATCCCAATTCCCATTCTATAAGATAAAAAAAATGGGGGGCATGGTAAACCCTTTCAAGGTTTTGTCAAACCCCCCTCATGTGACTTATCGTTGGAAAGCTCTTGAAGTGTAGATTCTAAATCCACATTCTCTAACAACTTTAGAATTGGTATGTTCAAGATACACCAAAAATTAGATTGAAAAGAAAATTCCCAAAGTAATGGGATTTTCCCAAACTCCCTAATATGGTCTTTGTCCATAAATGAACATTTTAACAAAACTATAGGACTTAAGAGAAGAACTTCTCAATATTGATGAAGTCATTTCTGAAAAAGGTATAATTAACATCACTCTTAACTCATTACCTGAATCTTATCTGGGTTTCAACACTTTCCTTAGGCTTTCCTTAAGAGGCAATATAGCATCTCTTACCTATTGGAGCTTGTTAGCTTACTATTACATAGCAGGAACACTCCAGATCTAGCAGTGATCAAGCTCTAGAAACCAAGGATGAGGGTAAGAAACTGTAAGCGGAAGACCAATTTTAATAAAAAATCTAAGGCTAATGGTAATTTTGAACAGTTAAAGAAGGTTACTTGCCCGTGATATTGCACAAGAAGCATGGCCATGTAATTGAAAATTGCTTCAAACTAAAGAAAAAGGAATCCAACAAAGGTTCCAGTAGTTCTACCTCTAATAATAAGAGTTCCAAGAAAGAGGACTCTACTAATGTTGTTGTCCACTATCAAGACTTCTGAGTAATGGCTATATTTATAGCTATAATCCTATGCATGTCTCAATGCAACTATCTCTAATAGTTAGTTTCTTGACAATGGTTCTTCTAAGCATGTAAATTCTCAAAGAAGTTTGGGAGAATGTACAAAGTGTTCACACTATTACGTGTACCAATAATGCCTCATATCCTGTCAAAGGCATTGGTGAGATAGTTCTCACTAGTACGCGACGAGCGATGGGGATCTTTGTCTTCAAAATGTACTTTTTGTTCTAGGAATTAAAAAAAATCTACTTTTTTGTGCCCACTCTAGCAAGAAGGGATATTAATGTTGAATTTGCACATGATCAATGCATTATCCATGATGAAGTGAATAAGATAAACAGATTATGCTTATTGGATCTCTAACCACCAGTGGTTTATACAAATTGGACATATATGATGATAACTATGATGTTGCTTATCTAGCATACACTTTTAATGTAATGAAAGATGCCCACTTGTGGCATGCTAGGTTTGGCCACACTTCGATTGGTCTTTGATGCTTTTGTAGTAACATGGCACGTTACAAGATCTTCCTCAACTTTATCCACCACCAAGATATGTTTGTGAAGGATCCTTGGCAAAATTTCTCACAAACCTTTCCCAAATAATATAATAGATAGAGCTAATCACAAATTGCAACTCATACACAATGATGTGTGTGGTCCAATGACTACTTATGTGGGAGAAAACCTATTCTTTACCTTCATTGATGATTGCAGTAAATATGGATGGTCTTACCCTATGAAGGATAAAGTAGAGAGGCATTTTTTCATTTTCAATACTTTTTTGCTATGGTTGAAAATGAAATTAGCTTAAAAATTCAAACTCTCGTTCAAACAAGGGGGGGGGATATATGTTCAATACATTCAAAGATTTTTTAGCAAGGCAATAAGCATCAGTGTATAACTCCTTATATACCACATCAAAATGATGTTACTGAGAGAAGAAACAGGACTCTAGAAAGGACTCTCATAGAGATTGTTAAATGCATGGTTAAAGGTCAGCGCAAGTCTTGGATAGAAGCAGTTCTTTGTGCTACCTATGTCATGGAACAAGTGTCCCACTAAAGCTTTGAAGACTACGATTCCTTATGAGGCTTAGCTCAATTGAAAACCGAAGGTTAGATGGATGTGTGTTTTAGGTTATTTAGCATATCATATGCACATGTGCCAAACCTAAGGTTGAACGCATGTGTGTTTTTGGTTTTTTGGCATATGTACATGTGCTAACACAAAGTAGAACTAAGCTTGATGACAAGAGAGTGAAATTTGTTTTTATTGATCATAGTGTAATAATCTCTACAATCCTTTCACCCACTAAGAAGAGTATTGTCAATATTGCTGTTCATTGAGGAGATAGGGTTATTCTTGGGGTATGGTCATGTATTCCTACCACATTTGGTGCTCGATGAGGAGATAGGGCATGCACCACTTAGGTTGGACTCCTATATGACTTGAAGATGGGTACTACAGAGCAGCTAGGGGTATAGTCCCTGGGATCAATGAAGTGCTAGCCATTGGGTGGTTGATCTTCCACGAGGCAAATAGATGATCCATGTGTTGATTATTCACTAGATAGATTTTGAAATATTGAAGGGTGTGTGGGGGGGCTTGTGGATGTGGTTGGTGAGGTGGTTAAGTTCGGATGAGCTAATAATGGATGTGGTTGATGAAGTGATTAAGTTAGGGGAGTAGCTCTAGGTTCAAGTGATGAACTAACTATGGATGAAGTAGGTTCTCCTACAAAGGATAGTGTAGATAGATTGAAGGGAGGATTATGAAGTAGGTTCTCTTGCAAAGGATGGTGCAGATGGATTGATGGGAGGGTTATGGCTAGGGTGCAAAGTTGGGTTGGTTGGAGTGGTGGGTAGGGTGGCTTAAGAATCACTCCTAGGTTGGGTTTGACTCCTAGGTCTTTTCTTCATTGAAAGGCTTTCCCCCTCTCTTCATTCTTGAATTCAACCTTTCTTTATCCTAGATATGTAATCAAATTGTTAGAATTAAACTTTTCATACTGTTTCTCTCTAAAAAGTGGAATTTGATTAGTTTAGAATGCTTTAAACCATTTGGGATAATTTCTAAGTAACTTGAGAATGAAAAAATTTGAAAAATGGTCAGCCATACAAAGGAGGTTATGGCAAAATTTTCTTAAATTTTGTGAAATAAGTTTTATCTTTTATTATTCAAAAAGAGTAATCCCTAAGGTTTGTGTATTCTAAAAGTGTTATAGAAAAATGCATATTAGAAATATTTTTATTATGAAAGTGTTATTTCCATTAGAATTAATTTCTATGCATAGAAAGATTCATATTGGAGAATTTTTTTATTGTAAAAGTGTTACTTTCATCAAAATTGATTTTTATGCATAAATAGATGCATAAAAGAATTTTTTATTATAAAAGTGTTACTTTCATCAAAATTAATTTTTATGCATAAATAGTTGCATAAAAGAATTTTTTTTATTATAAAAGTGTTACTTTCATCAAAATTGAATTTTATGCATAAATAGATGCATAAAAGAATTTTTTAAATTATAAAAGTGTTACTTTCATCAAAATTGGTTTTTATGCATAAATAGATGCATAAAATAATTATTTAATCATAAAAGTGTTACTTTCATCAAAATTGATTTTTATGCATAAAAGAAATTTTTTAATTATAAAAGCGTTACTTTCATCAAAATTGAATTTTATGCATAAATAGATGCATAAAATAATTTAATTATTATAAAAGCGTTGCTTTCATCAAAATTAATTTTTATGCATAAATAGATGCATAAAAGGATTTTTTTAATAAAAGTGTTACTTTCATCAAAATTGATTTTTATGCATAAATAGATGCATAAAAGATTTTTTTAAGTGTTACTTTCATCAAAATTGATTTTTATGCATAAATAGATGCATAAAAGGATTTTCTTTTATATAAAAGTGTTATTTCCATAGAAGTTGGATTTTATGCATAAATAGATGCATACAGAATATTTCAGATCAAAATAAGAGTTCTCTTTAATATTATGTTTAAATCCCATGAATATTGGTAAATGAATAAGTAATTACTCTGTGAGAAAATTCTACCGTTTCATATTCTCTAGGATGGTAATGAGAAAATTCAAAAAAAAACTATCGAAGTCGGAATTTTAGATAAATGATTAAATTATTCCTCATAGGAATTGGTGATTAGTTTTGAATTCAGTTAAGCAAATACTTAATGAATGAAATTTAGTAAAGTAGTAATTGAAATATTATCCTTCAAGAAAGATAGTTCAGGGAGAACCTTTCCAAACTCAAACCCTGAATCAGTCTATGACCAAGACATAACTCCTTCCTCAGTTTCAAGAAAAGACTATGTGACCAGTTCAGAAAAATTCACTCAAATCACCCCACCGAAATCTGAAATCAAGTTAAGACTCTTTGATTCTGATCTGAGGATCAAGGTTACACAATTCAGGAAATTCTGTTGGAATTCAGACCTGCGATCTAGAAGTATTGGGATACGGATTTAAGATATACTCATTAAATTCAAAAGAAAATCAAAACTGAAAACTTGCATAGAAACCCTGTTTTCTTAAAGGACTGTCTTACGCCAGAATGCTGGTGCCAGAATGCTGGAGGGAGCATTTGGTATATGTGTTTTTCTAAGGGAAGTTCGGTTGCAACAGCTGGCGGGGAGTGTTCAAAGGATGGCTCAAGCCGCAAAAACCTGTTGACCAGCCTTGGTATGGTGAAAAATGGTGTGCTTCCGGTACGATGGGCGAGGGCCGACGAAACAGTCCTGAGTGAAGTGCTAGGACACCTAAGGAGGATCCTGGAGGGTTCTGACTAGGCGATGCACGGGCTCGCGGTGCTTAGGACACCCATGCGTATGTCGTGGAAGATATATATTGTATGATGGACCAATGTTTATTGTAATCTATTACTGGATCTCGTTTGCTGACCAACTGGTCTCAACAGAGAGTCCAGAGTGATACTATTTTTTACGAGAAACAAGGATTGAATGGAAATTTTGAGTTATGACATCTGTAACCAATAATTGTTTGTCAATGTATTGTTTTATAAGTTAAAGTTTAAAGAGGAGTGTGTGTGTATCTGTATTCTAAAGTAAAAGTTAAGAAAGGCATTAAATTATGGGTGGGTGAGTACTTGTCTGGTTCTACCAATTCAAGTGGTTGGGCGGTGGCTAACCCATGGGCCGGATGGGGTTAGGTTGGAAATCAGTAGAGTTTTAATAATAAAATTGATTAATAGGAATACGTTTAGAACTCGAGTAGTTAAATAAAAGCCTGAAGACTTCTCTAATGAATAGATCAACGGCTGTGCATGATTCAATTAAGAAAAAAGCGTTGATCCCTTCAAGTTAAGTCTGTAATAGTTTCCCTTCTATCTGGTTTATTCAGATGAAGGTTAGTTCAGTATCTTGACTTCATTAGAAAAATTCATTAAGAAAATAAAAATGGTGGAATCGTCCCCGTTTTCTGGGCATGGGAAATTTTTCCGGTTTCGGTTTTCGGAATGACCACCAACTTAGTCTCGTGCCCAGACATTCAAGGGCGAAGCCCCGAGAGGGAAACCCTGCCCCGCGCATGAGGGAGCTGCTTTCGCTATGCTAGCTACCGAGAATCCGGTGTGTGGAGGGGGCAGTGGGATCTCAAAATCTAGGAGGGTGGATTGTTTGGCTCAAGAGGCTCGTAAGTGGGTCCTTTGACAACTTCCCCCCTCATCCCCTTCTTCAAAAATTTCCATCAGGGTTAGCTGACGAGTGTGATTCGTGGGGTAATGGGGGTTGAGGTGGGAGTATTGGGGTTGGTAAGGACATCTCTAGTATGCTAAGGATTCCTCTTTGGGCCAATTCTTGGCCCAAAGAGGAATCTTGGTTTAGGGTTAGCTGACAAACTGGTGTGACTCATGGTAATGGGGGTTGAGGTGGGAGTACTAGGGGTGGTAAGAGCATCTTTGGTACCCTAAGGATTCCTCTTTGGGTAAATTTTTGGCCTGGTTGAGGTGCATTGTGAAGCACAAGTGCTTGAAAGACCAGCAATTGCCTTCGGTTTGCTGGCAGGGCTTGAGGTAGGACTCGGGCAACCCTTTGCTGATAATAATTTGTGATTTCATGAGACTGCCCCATCTTTGGCAATATGTGTAGTAGAGGGTGGGATGTGATCGTAGATGTGGAGACTCCATGGTGCTAGTATGGTTAGCCTGACAAATTGGGCACCATACTAGCTCCCTCTTAGGGTAGAGATGGGGTTGACCAACTTGATCCCGGCTTTGGATGGTTCTCCAGTGTTGGATCATTTGCTGCATTAAGGAGGCTAGCTGTTCAACCTATTGTCCCAAGGTGGACTCCTTTCTTTTTCCATCAGATCTGGTGTTGGTGGTTTTGAATGAGGCTTCTAATGTATGCTCGTGGAGTTCTCAGGATTACGTTCCCTTGAAGTTATCCTCGAAATCTACAACACTCCTGCACAGCATTGCCCGAAGGAGGTATGGGCCAAGGCATACAAAGAATTATGTAGGGGCACGTCATCTGGGCCTTCCAAAAATCTCCCAATTAGCCTTTCGCTAGAGAACTTGTCTCTAGCACTATAACGGGAGTGGAGATATCTTACCCTGTTGATGTAATCTTGGATGGTTTCACCATCCTTTTGTTTGACATTGTGTAACTGCTCAACAAGATTCCATCTGGTTCCTTGATGGGAATATCCAACCTTGAAGGCCTCTTTCAAGGCTTCAAAGGTGGTCTTATCTTCTGCCTTCAAAGACCTAAACCATTGGCTAGCTTTGCCATCTAGGGTGAGGCCAAAGGCACTCACCTTGACTTGGTCATCGCGACATGGCCGAAGGCTTCACAGATTCGATTAAATATCTCTACGTGTGGTATGGGGTATCCAGTCCTATCAAACTTAGTGGATCAGTTTAGAGATGTTAGCGGGTTTGTTCAGCTCTTATGTGGGACCTTGTATAGGTTGAGATGCTGCTGGTGGGGACGTGATTCCAACAGCTACCCCCCTCCCTATTTCCATGGCTATCCTTAACATTTCAAGGGTTAGCCCTACCATGGCTGGAGAGCGGGTACTAGTTGGGGAACAATAGGTGGAGGAGCTGGGCAAGGTTGGATAGTAGACCATCGAGGGTCCTTGTCTCATGGGAGGATTGGGCTATGCCTAATATGGCCCCATATGGTACCCTATATATGCTCCCCGAGGTGGTTATTATTGGTATATTGTTGCTCGAAGGCTGATATGATGGGGCCAGGTAGGCCCTTTCTCTCTGATAGGACGTCTCGAGCCCTTGGAGAGCTAGTACTTGTCCTGGGTTTAGCATTGGTCTCCAAAATGGTGGATGAGTCTGGGTATTTTTGCTCTAGGATTTAGAAGTAGTGTGGGCTCTCTTTCTAGTTGGTTTTCCATACCTCTCTCCCCTAGGATGTGGCTTGTCTGATTGTGTGTTTGCTAGGATAAAATTTTGGAGTCTCGAACAAAGGCTTCTTTGTGAATTGGTAGGGGAGGTAGGGTATTGCTCCAAGACAAGTGGTATGTCCATGCACTAAGCCTCAAGTCCTATCTCTCTAGGTCAGGAGTAACTAGTCCTGTGCTGGGATGATCTTCACTCTCACTCGTGCTGTAAAAGACTAGCATCATTTGGCTCCAAGCTGTGTTGACCGATGGGTCTGACCTTATGAGCAAGGGAGCATCATGAGAGTTTATATCGTTGAATAGAGGGGTGTTTCGCACCAAAATTCCCGAGCGTAGGTGTATAAATGTGTGGAATAGCAGTGCTGGAGCCCCCTATGGAAAGTCTGCTTTACTTTGTGTGTGTGAATGCTTTTTTGGGAATGGTACGGCCGTATGCTTTCAAGATGGTACGGGCGTATGCTTTGTTAAGAACATGGGTGTACACTTCATAAGGAAGGGGCATGGTAGAGATGACATGAGCGTACACTTTCCATAAGACATGGACATGACTACAAGAAGGAATGGACGTGCGCTTGTGAAAGATGAAGGAACGGGCGTGTTAAAGAGCATGGCAGACAAAATGGTATGGGCATGGCAAATGAGTGTACGCTTGTAAAAGATGAAGGAACATGCATGTCAAAGTTGCCACGGGCATGTAAAAGAAGATGGTACGAGTGCCACAAGTGTGCGCTTACTGTGGCAAGGAAGAAGGAACAGGTGTGGCAAAGTAGATGTTACGGGTGGCAAAGTTGCCACGAGCGTGCGTTTGTTGTGGTAGGGAAGAAGCAAAGGGTGTGGCCAAGTTGCCATGGGCATGGCTTCAGGGAAGGAACATACGTACTCTCCAGATAGTATGGCCATATGATTTAAATGGTATGGCCGTATGCTTCTAGTTCATAGATATTTTTACTGGTGTAGGTGTTGAGACACTCACCTACTGAGATTCCTTGACAGTGCAGCTATACCCCTTGTTTAATGATCTTTATGCTCAATTAATGTAGATTATTCCTTTTTGAATGCCCTTTGCCAAATTTAATGCTGGATATATCAAAAGATTTGCTTTGGAGAAAGGTACAGGCATGGCAAAGTTGCCACACGGCCGTGGCACTGAGAAGGGTACGAACGTACGCTTCTCAGAAACCCTTATAGAGTATGAATTTTGCATACTCTTCTCCACATATTTCTACTGATTCAGGTGCTTTCTAGATGTTTTTTTGAGTTTTTTTATTTTTGTAGGAGGCTAGAGCTAGTCCCTACCTACTTGATGCTGCCTACAATGCATAAGAATACCTAATTAATTGAGATTAATTAGAAGATTAAGCTACCTAATTAGGTAGCTAGTCTAGCTACCTAATGATTCCTATAACACATAAGAAAACCTAATTAATTGAGATTAATTAGAAGATTAAGTTATTTGTGCAAACTTAACAAATGTTGGAACAAAAATAAAAAAGTGCATGAATCTCAAGAGTAAAATCAAGCACCTACTTGTGTCTCCCACATCTCGATGAAGTCTTTGACACTCCAATGCTCCATTGATCTCCATTTCTCCATGATAAGAGTAAAAAAAATCAACAAATAAGCAAAAAACACTTACAACATGATGTAACAAATGGTGGATTTGTAGTCTAGCTAAGCAATGTGAAGACTCTAGCAAAATGAAATGTATGGAGGACCCTAAGCTAAATTCTTATCCCCGCGGCGCCAAAGATATACCAAAACATACTACCTTACATAAGAGATGGAGAGAATAAGAGAATGAATCCATACAAGGGTAAATTCAGAGACCTGAATTTAGCCAACCCTACTGAGCATTAACTTCCCTATGTGTGAGGCCGCTAGGGGCTCACTCCACCACCACTTGTGTCACCCAAATGGAGATCCACAAGCTAGGTAATGAGGAGAGAAGAATGGAGCTATGGAGATCTCTACCTCTACTCAATGCCAATGTGCATGCAAGAGATCTTGAGAGAAAGACAAGAGAAGGGAGAGGAGAAGAGAATCTAGATTAACAACATCCAATCTATGCATACACAACAATCAAGCATTCACAAACACAAGCATGCAACCATAAGCGAGAGAGAGAGAGAGAGAGAGAGAGAGAGAGAGAGAGAGAGAGAGAGCAAGACTCAATTGAGACAAATGGGATTGTCCCCTTTCATATTCCATAAAATCATTTATATACATGAGCTCACTTTTTATAATGGCCGGTCACCCATCTTCAATTAGGGCTCCAAATTTGGCTTCCTAGCTCTATGTACATCTAGCTCACTTACGAATGGCATTACATAAGCCATAAGCTTGGTCATACCAAAAGATATCTTTTATCAATAAGCTCTTTGCACAATTACAAGAAGTGTGACCATGCTTGAAAAATGATGTTAATCGGAGTGGTTAATAGTTCAATAAAAATATATACGATTGAGATGGTGTGGAAGGTGGGGGTTGAGATAGGTCTTATAAAAAGATATTAAATTGAAGCAAGTAAAGAGCCAAGGTACGATTAATGAGGGTAAGGTTATCCACACAAGAGACTAGCTCATGGTTGTCAAGGTGTCGAGGTTAGTGGCCTATGAGATAAGCATGTCAAGCTTCTTTTGGTCATGCCCTTCCAATGGGGTATTATTTGAGGCAAGGGTTTCCAACTTATGGATTTCATTATGTTCTTGGCTAATAAGGGATTCTTTATGGTGGAGGAGTTCTTTATAGGCTGATTCTCTAGCAGCCCCTTTGGTCATAGCTTGGTTATACTCCTCATGGAATTCAGTGAAGGCTTTGGTTGCCTCTATGGTTGCTACAAGGGTGCTACAAGTGCAGCATCACACTCCTTTGCAAATTGGCTAGTTGCATAGACTACTTGTGGTAGCATCACACTCCTTTGCAAATTGATTAACCTCATGGACTGCTTGGGCTTCTTTGTCTTTATCTTGCTTGAGCTCATCTAGGAGTTAGTCTTTTTGGGCACTTGGCATGCTGCAGTCTTGAGAGTGTCTCTAGTTCTTGGTACGACATCCATGTCCTTGTTTTGTGAGTGTGAGCTAGCTCCTCTTAGGTGGCTTCAGTGGCCATAAGGTCATCGTAAAACCACTTGATTTTTTGTTTTTCTCTCTTGAGCTAGGCTTCTAGTTTGGCAATCTTCTCATGTGCAGCTTGAAGAAATTGTTCAAGCTGGCAGTGTTGTCTTTATGACACATAGATCCCGATATATGAGATCATGTTGTTTTGCTGGAGGATGTATGTCTTTGAGCTTAACCCATTGGTGATGATAATTGATTATTGAAGTGCTTGGGGGAGTTTTCATGGGCCAAGTGGCAAGTCTTGTGGGATTAGATGGTCCATTAGAGAACAATCTATGCCATCCTTGAGAGTCTCACTCACAAAGGTGGTTATATAATGGTCCCAAAGGAGAAAGGCTAATCAAAGCAAATGTGGTAGAGGTTAGAATGATTTAGGAGTGGTTGACAAATTTGTGGAGGGTGGGGGGAGCCTATAGGTGACTCTCTTTGATGGGCATCTTTATCTTGGGCTCTGGACACCTCACTCGAATGTGGGTCCATGTGCAAAGCAATTATGTGGCTCAAACATATCATTTGTGGAGTTGATAGGAGCTTCCTCTTAAGTGGATTGTGAAAGGGGGATTGTGGTAGCCGGAGGTGACAATTTTGGGTGGAGTGGTGTGAGAAGCATGTTGGGAGTTAGAGGATCCTCCATTGTTGGCCTTGGTAGATGGCCTTTGAGATCTCGTTTGTGCTCTTTGGGGAAGGTTAGGGCGTGCAATTTTCAAAGAGACACTACATCATAAGCCGAGAATGTTAGGAAGAAAGCATTAGGTGAGGCTAGGTGAGGCACAAAGGGAAGAAGTTTTTTTCCAATGGCATGCCAAGGCTCTTTGTGAGAATGTAGGCACAATGTGGAAGTAAAGGACCTTTGAGTATATGTGGATCCAAGGATGGAAGATTTTTTCCCAATGGCATGCCAAGGATCTTTGTGAGAACGAAGGCATAATGTGGAAGCAAAGAATCTTTGTGAGCATGTTGATGCAATGTACCTTGACTTTACTAGTAGGTTCGTGTTGCATGTTCTTACATGAGCTTTGGAGTTAATAGGTAAAGGCTTCGTTCCGATTTTTATATTGTGGTAGCACTCAATGTAGCACATGGTGGTAGCACTCAATGTAGCACATGGTGAGAGGGATCCCCATTGTGATTGGACTTCTGAATGCTATATGAGTGTCAACATCACCTTACTAACATGGTGGAAAACACATGCTCATGCACACACAGCCAAGGTCACATGTATACATGACCATGGAGGAGTAAGAGATATGGATCAAGAACAAGATAAAACATCATATTGTATTCCATTGTCCAATTTGGATATAAGAGGGGCTTTATATAGCCATCCAACCATGTGACTCTTAGGATACCAATGTGACTATTGGGCTCCCATAACCTCCACAAGATCTTAACTCCCCACTAGGGGTATTCACACCCAAGATAATGCCAAAATGCTAGGGGGTGTTCACACCTCTCTTCCCCTTTGTTTAATTGGGGGTGTACTATCAATGCCAAGTACATCATGAAAATGTGTGAATCAGTGGGCTACTAGAAGGTATAATGCAAGCCATTTCAAGTCATACAATATAATGTAGGACCACATAAAATTGATGGTAGACCAAGGAGATGGTGGGAATATAATTTCCACTGATCTGATGAAGAATCCACAAGTATATGCCGATGAAGAATCTCATCCATGGGCACTCAAGTGTGCTACCATTTGTGTCGGGTGAAGCCATGTCAACCCCATCATAAGTCAATGTAGGTGATTTGATGTAGCCACATGCTACTTCTCCATGTGTCTGATGTTAACCCATTCCTAGGGTTAACAAGAGCAAATACCATTATCTTATATCAAGGAGTCAAGGTAGATACACCAAATGGTCATACATGCAAGATATGAAACAATGGTGTCCAAATCTATAGCTTGGATGGGTGCCCGTAAAATGGTCCTATGGAATACTTATGGTGATTTCCACTTCAAGAGCGTGTGATAGTAAGTTAGGATGAAGTCCCAAGTGATGTACTTCATGGATATATTATGAGATAAGTCATCGTGGTAGCATTAGGCCTCTTATGAGCCTAAAATGCCCGATTGATGACAGTTTAAGTGAGTGTGAACACTTATGGCCATGTATATAAGTGAATATCTCTCATAATACACAAAACTCTTCCATTGTGCAATAGAGTCTTGCTCTTGCTAATCCTCTTGCTAATCTCTCTCTCTAATGCATGATGCTAGTGAGTGTGTGTGACTGAAGTGAGGTGAGAGGAGGGACGAGTACACGTAGTGCAATGCGGCAGTGTGACAACGTTCATGGGAGGCACGGTGGAATTGCTTCTCAAGGAGTTTTAGAGCTTGGAGATCTCAAGGGTTATGAGCTCCGCCATTGGAAAGATGCTCATGACAGTTGCGGTTCACCAGGTAATCTCTTGTTGGATGTGTTTCAAGGGGGGTTTAGGTGAGCCATAACATTTTTGGCAAGGAGCTATAGATCTTGGATACCTCAAGGGTTGGAAAGATCCTCTCATTACAGTTGCGGTTCACCAGGTAATCTCTTGTTGGATGTGTTTCAAGGGGGGTTTAGGTGAGCCATAACATTTTTTGCCCCACTCCCTTGGATTTTTCCATTGTTTTCCTCTAATCTACACATTACCCATTGCTCATTGTCTTGATTAGTAGTTTTCCATGAAAAAGAGGTGGTTTGGATGGAGATTTATGTGTGATTTGGTATAGAATAGCTCTCTTTTTTGTTTTATAAAGAATGTCTTTTTGCTTAATTTTTAGCTTAAAAAATCATTGTTTTTGTTGTTGTTGTTAATATGATTGTTAATGTTCCTAGGGCTTGCACATAGAGTGTTTTAGGCTTTGTTTGCTTCCATTGCATAAAAAGTGCAATAGAATGCGATGTATAGTGATTTTTAGCTCTCTTTAGGGTTAAACATAGAGCTCTCTTTAGGGTTAAACATAGAGCTACAATCATTAATTTTTGTTTGATTTGTGTGTTTTTGTTTGATTGTATGCATTAGATTGTTAGCAAGCATTAGGATAGTTAGTCATTTAAAAAATTTCTCAAAAACTCTTGAAATTGACTAATCTTTCTTAATTAATTGGTTTTTATTATTAAGGGGTGATTAATCCAGTCAAGAGGCAAAAAGAATAGAAAATGTGTTTTTTTGTAAGAAGTCAAAATTAGTGTTTTGAGAGCATCTAGATGCATCAAAACACTTAATTACATCAATTGGAGGAATTTCCCTCTCTTTAGCTTAATTTTGCATAAAGAGAAGAGGCTAGAGTTAAGAGTTTAATTCATCTCTAATTATAGATTAATTTACACATTAGTTAATGCACATAGCTTAGCAATTCCATTCTCCCAACGATGTGCTCAATGGTGTGAATTAATTAGTGGATTAGTGGTTAATTAGAGCTCTTAGTTAGTCCAAAAGAGGGAAGGATTAATTCCTAATCACTTTTTTCCATAACTCATTAAGGCTAATGAGCATTGAATAAAACTTTTTTCCTAATCACTTTTTTCCATAACTCATTAAGGCTAATTAAGCCTTTCAATGTAGAGACTTGACTATACTGTTTGTAGCAGTTTCTTCAGAATTTTTTGTTTTTTGAGCCGGGGTCAGAAGTGAGCGCGTTTAAGACGCGAACAGAGAAACGCTTTCTGTCAGAATCATACTCTTTGCATGCTGACCATTTTCTCATGGGTTTTTGCTCCTGATTTCCTTTTCTTGGCTTGTGCAGTCAGAGAAACTTTCTTATAAGAGAACTTGAACATGTACATGTACAAAGGTTTTAAAACTGGATTTTTCAACAGGTGCTCTCTTTCCTTTGTAATTTGATCAATATGAGGTGAGACACTGAAGTCTAGTCTCCCTAGTGTAAGATGTTGCTAATACCTTCTTTTCTTTTGTGTGTGTGTATGCCAGGCGACCTTGGTGATGATCGCCAGTCACCTGTTTGAACAGGTTTTTCTGGTTTGTCTCCTCATGAATGACTTGTTCAAGTATAACAGGTGATAGCTTGATGACCCTACAGATGGAAAATCTGAAGAAATAATTGTGGCCTATAAAAAAATAGAATCTTGAAATCTCTTCAGTCATTTCTATGTAGAATGCTCTCGATCGAATGTATTATTGTGGCTTATTCTTGCTAGATGGTGGTAGGAACTTGCATGAAGCTGTGAGTGAAGGATTACTTGGGAGGTACTTTGTCACAACAGTTGCCTAGTACTATAGTCACAAGAAATATAATGGTTTTTGTAGTTTTGTCCGTAGACCTGAGGTTTCAAAAATCAATATTTTCACACTGAAACACACATATACATGCACTATGCATGTGTGCATAATACATTACGCAAGCCCACCCTCACACATAGACACATCTTTCATAATATTTGAATATTATCAAGAAGAAGATTAAGAGGAGGAAGGGTCAGAAGAAGAGAGGAAAAATAGGAGAGGAACAGAAGGAGAAGAGTGGATGCACGAGATGACGAGGTTCTAGGATTGTTGCTGAGCACTCACAACACGCTACACACAAATGGGCTGTAGATGGATGTGCTTCAACACCTTTGGGGGTGTGTAAATCTCAATTGGGGGTGCAAATACGTGAAAAGAAAGGCACACAAGGCAACGTGAAAGTCTCTGAAAGTTTTGCTTGCAAAAAAATACCAAACTAGGATGAATTGCCTACAATTGAGGTTTTAAAAATGTTTTGGATGCTAAATGTTCCATAGGGTTGAAATGACGAAGGTTGTTTTTGTTACAATGCATAATTACGAAAACCAATGTCTGCCAATATCAATGTGTGTAGCTCATTGAATGACCCACCTTTAAGTAGGCTGTGCTATGTGGTTTGAGCTCTTAATGATACAATGAAAATATTTGGATAAATTATTACTCTTGAAAATAATAATAGCAAGGAGCTGTGTTGTGATATTTAAACCAAGTTTTGTCAGGTGTACAACTACTTGGCCATGGCAATATCTCATAAATGGAGTCTTTCAGAATAGTAGGTGGTGTCTAGTCAATAAAGATGTGGTTGAGTAGATCTCTACTAGGAGCTCGTGAAGTTGACCACAATTGTCCATTGTTTGGTGGTAGACTATCTGAACTTTTACATTAGTTAATGAAGGACTTTATCGAAGGTGTTGGTGATGACGTACTTTGTTGTAACTTCAATGTATTATAACTTGTGTACTTATCTTCTAATGGTTTTAGGGATGATTTGAGAACTTAACTCATCAGGTAACCACATTGTAGGTTAACATAGTTTCGCCTGCCCAACTTATCATAAGGCCATCTTATCTGCTCAACTGGGCACTTAATCTTTGTAAGATGGAGCTAGATTATTTAAAGCAACCTCACGATGTGCTTAATGTCAAAAAGGGAGAGTGTACGGACATAGTGTACATAGTTGTTTAAGACTAGTAATGGAAGTCAAACTATTTTTAACTTTGGTTGGGTTAGTGTGAAAACTAGTCACTTGTATGTAAGTCATTTTTGACAATGGTCAAGATATGATCATTCCCTTGTAATAGTTTACTTGTGAGCTCTTCGTCTTGCTTGCTTGCATGCTTTTGAATCTTGCTTGCTTGTATGCTTTTGTATCTTACTTGCTTGTTTGATGGATGCATGTTAGACAGGTCTGGTTGTAGGTCTTCTAGCAATGTCTTCATGTTTTTTTTCCTTGTTTATGTAAGAGAGACCCAATGCGAAGGACTTATCTTCTTGCCTCCATCTAAGCACTAAGAGCTCTCTCTTCATCCCTTTGGTAAAAAGCATTTCTGTGTGACAACAAAGTGAAGACATGGTGGACAAGCTAGTGCACCTCGCGATAGAAAGTTGCGCTTGTGGTGCAAAGGCAAGGCCGAATGATACATGTTTAAAGATAAGCTCTTGACGTGAAGATAGGGCTTAGCTTCTAAGCTATTAGGATCATCCCTTATTTTACCCGATGTTAATTAAGATATCACACTCTTGAAAACATTATGTTTTAGAGTGTTGGAGGTGTTTGTTTGTTGTGTTTGATTCGAATTTAAAGTTTATATTGCATTGAGGTATTTTATCTATTCTTAAAGAGAAGCCTTGGTTTTTGCATAAAGTTGCAGCCCGTAGAGGCTTAGATTTAAGTAATTGGATCTAAGGATTAGCTTAGCATTTGTGATAATGAGTGGACTCCAAAATATGAGCATTAGGTACCACATTAGGTTGAATTAGAGTGACCTTGTCAGTTTTTGTCCATGTATTTTATATTTTGTTCATGTATCTTGGAATTGGGGTGAAGTAGAAGACATGTTAAACCATAAAAATAATAATTAAAAACGCTTAACAGTTGCATCACAATCATTAACTATGATTAGGACTCAACACCAAGATTGACGGTTGAGGTTGAGGACATGGTGAGGGAAAAAGAAGATGGTGGAGGCTTCGCTGTGAAGGAGATTGTGTTCTAGCAGGAGCATGGTGGTGAGGGTAGTGTGGGAAGCACAAGGTATGAAAAAGGTGGATGTGGGAATCTTCTCGTCCCTCTCGATGAAGATGTTGTGTTGGAGCACGTGGAGTTCACTATATGTTAACCTAGTATATCACGTGTGTTTAAGGCCTATATCTAAAACTCTGTATTTGTAGATGTTGCATATTTATATTTAACCCTTTTTAAATACAAATATGTAACTTTTTCAATACAAATATGTAACTTTTTTAAAAAAATCCTATTAATGACACCCTTTTGTATATAAATTTCTCAAAAAATTAAATAAAAAATGTCCTTCTGTGGAACTCAGGTGATAGATTACATACTATGTAAGTGAATCCCTTGAGTGTTGTAGGAGGCTGAGTTGGAGGCTCAAATGCTATTCAAGGCCAGGGGGGGAGGGAAGATGAGGTTTGAGAGGTTAGTAGCTGCATCCATGCAACTATTAGACCTTCCTCTCTATTTCACAAGCCACATGGTCTTGTTGTGGCCTAACTTTCATTTCTATAATGTGTTGTTCAAGTTGAGCTATGGTTTGGTCCTTTGCTTTGATCTCCCTTCAAAAATCTTTATGCTGCACAGACATTTGGTTGTGGACCTCGTCCACCACGAGCTGTTTCCTGTTGCATGCCGTGGTCTCGACTCTCTAGAGTGCAATAGTAGCTTGGGTGAGTTCTTCTTGTGTTTGCACTATGGCTGTCCTACCTCCCACCACTTCCAGCTTTTCGGGGGAGTTCCAACCACGAGACTAGACATGCTCTTCGGGGGCCTGGTTGTGCGACTTGCCCCAACTGCCATTGGTCGTGTTGGTGTGTCTATCAAGTTTGTTTCCAGAAACTCCACAGAGGCATCGATGGGGTAGTTGTTGCTTGATCCAGTCCTTGCTTTTTGAGTTGAGGGGAGTTTGTAGGGGAAGGATTTTGTGGGGCGTGCTGAGGAGGAGGCTTGCTCGGGGTGGTTGCACCTTGGTACCTATTTGGTTTAGGGAGCTCTTCCCATCCTTCACAATAGTGATTGACCTTGGTGAGGACAATGGCTGCTGTAAACTTGTTAGCTAGTTTTGCATAGAAGGTTATAACAAAGTTAATTAAGCTAAATTAAATTTTACTTTTCCCAAGCCCAATGCTTGTCACATCAACTTTTGGAGCTTTCACACTACCTATTTTCCTATTTCAAGGAAAATTCCAAAGAATTGCAATTTTCAGATTTTTGGGTGCAGAAAATTGATTTTTCAGGGCTCAAAGAGGCTTAAAAAGACCAAATAAATGCCAGAAAATTTCAAAATAATTTCTAAAAAATTCTAAAAATTCTTAAAAATTATTACAGAGGTTTAGCCAAGTTTTCAGAATTGTTTGAGTAGTGTTCAAGGTGCATAAAATTATTTTCAGCATTTCGACTAGCCCAAGTCTCCTAAATCACTCGGAATTGCTCGGGACTTGTGCAAAATGAAGGGAATTCGACCCAACCATTGAACCAAAGTCTTTGTTCAGTTTCAACACAAATTGATTTTTGGGAGAATTGAGATAAGTACAATCATTTGCTTTATTTACATACATCAAATAATATCAATTTTACTTATTTACATTCTTTGCATGAGCACTATGGCAAATTTTCCTATTTTACCTTCAATTCAAGAGCAACTCCAATCTCTACAACAACAAATTGTAGAAGAGAGAGAGATGCGAATTGAATTGGAGCGACAGCTCCTCACGAGTCGAAGGCGTAAGCGTGACTCTTTGCCATCTTATGATGACAAAGACGACATCATCCAAAGAGCTGTCAATACTACACTTCAAGCACAAAATTCACGGAAAGATTCTAAAATCAGTCGTAAAGCTTTTTCATTTCAAAATTATGATGGCAAGAAAGATGCTCGAGTCCTTTTGGCATGGCTTAGTCAATTGGATGACTACTTTTTGGGGGAAAAATTTTCCGAGAAGGACAAGATCAAATGTGCGGCTAATCACATGGTGGATAGCGCAGCTTTATGGTGGAGCGTCATCAAGCAAGGACGTGACAAACCGGATTCATGGAAAAGGTTTCAAAGGCTAGTGAAAAAGCATTTCTTACCTTCACAATTTAAATCTAAAGCTAGGCATCAATGGGATACATTGAATCAACTTGAAAAAGAAAGCATGTCTCAGTATGTGGAGAAGTTTTGGAATACATATTACTATACAGGTACAGGTTGTGGAGAAAGTCAATGAGAAGGACCAAAAGAGGAAATTCATTTCAAGCCTTAAGCCTACAATTAGGGCCGATGTGAATATGTTTAAACCTTATTCACTTTCTATAGCTATATCTTTGGCAACAAATTTCGAACGCAAAAATGGTTTTCCTAGAGAGGGCAAGTCATTTGAGAGTAACCACTCTAAACCTTTTTCTAAACCTTTTCATGCTTCAAGAAATTTTCATAAGACAGGGTTTGACAAAGGCAAGGAGATGGTCAAAGGCGAATCAAATTCAAAGAAAGTCAACGGTGGCAAGCCAAAGGTCCTCCAATCAAATGTTTTTGATGTCATAAAAAGAAGGACATATAGCACCAAATTGCCCAGAACGTGCAAAGAATCCGACACCTGCGGCACGAGTCAATATGCTTGAAGGGGACGACAATGAAGATGAATCGCTCAAGCAAGAGGGTAACTCTGACCCTGACTATTCACAGAAGCAGAAGGTAAGCCTCAAGCTCATTCGCTACTCAAAATAAAAGGAAAAATTAATGAGCATGAAGTTATTGTTTTGCATGACGATGGTAGCACTCATGACTTTATTTCTGAAAACGCAATTAGAGCTTTAAACATTCAACCTTCACCTACACATTATAGAGTTAAAGCTGCATTTACTGGAACCAAGTATAATTGCATGCAAGAGGTGAAAGGTTTAACTTTAAGCTTCAATTCCTTAACAGAAAAAAGGGATTTCTTAGTTGCACCTTTACAAGGCGTAAATGTAATATTGGGTATGCCTTGTAGACATATGTACAACCCTATTATAGACTATGATACACATAGCATTTGTGTAAGGAAAGACAATGAAAATATTTTCCTCCAATGTTTAGTCAAAGGAGAGACGAGCCCTTTATTGAGTCATACTCAAGCAAAGCGCGCTCTTAGAAAAAGGGACAAGACTTATATGGTTTGGGTTAACTAGCTTAGCGCTGAGTTTAACACATCCAAAAGTCCAAAACTTGATCCTTATATCTCCAAATTCAGGGATTGTTTTATGGAAGATTTACCTCCTGTAAACATACTTAGAAAGGGTGCTAGAGGCATGTCTGCTATCAATAAACCACACCCCTATGCTTATGATCGATGGAGATCTTGAAGTACCTCACAAAAAAAGGATAATTACAAATTCATTAGCACATCTGAATATGAGTTACATGTCATCATTCAAGTCATACGAATTTTGTGCTTGTTTGTGCGAGTGAAAAAAAAAAACATACATAAAGCACGGCGGGGAGTTGGTATAGTTCTCCCCAAAATTTTATAAACATGAGGGAACGTGCCCTTCCCCTATTTCCCAAATAACACTCGGTATTGAAAGTGGACCGAAGATACACCTTTAGTGTTCAAAGTGGCCATTAGTTTGTTCGAATATAAAAGAGAGAAAAATAGACTGCGATACTGAAGTAGGTGCTGCGACAAGTCTCGTGTGATATTGTTTCATGAAAATTGATTAATGTAGGGCTACAACCACGGTCGGTGCGCCCGAGTTGTCTTCGACCTCGTAACCAAAGCCACAATTTACAAAAAAAACATCCAAATCAGGAACAAATTTAAGAAGCAAGCAAAGCTTCTCCTGGAAAGTGGCTATCGACGTAGTGGTTCTCCAATTAGCACGGGATTGTTCTTTGTACTCGATCCCGTGCCCTTTTGGTTGTACCCTCGCATCTTCCCAATCTCAGTCTTTACCCCCGAGAGCCCCGCCTCCTTCAAGCAGTCTCGTCAATACACAACAAGCGAGAACGGGTAGCACACAATAGTAGCAAAATCCCCGAACTGGCATAGCTGGGAAGGTGCATGTAGGTGGTCGGCGGGCGGTAGAGTGTAGCTGAGGAGCAAAGCTACCATGGTGTAAGCCAGTCTAGGAACATCGTGTGAGGAGAAGCCTGATCAGAATACCGTGGGGAGGAGACCGTCCTGAGGCAACCTCCTCAAGGCCATCGACGTCCCCAAATGGCTTGTCTTGTCGTAAGGTGCATGCCTGAGCAGTCGTGCACAAGTCGACCTGATCGTGCAGACCGCCTAATTATGCTATGGTCGTGGATGTTTATTTGCAGGCCCCTATGTCCAAGATCAGTTTAGGCATTTCCTCTACAGTCGAGAAAAGCTGCCAAAATTGTCGTTTGTAGCTCAGGGGGGAAGGGCTCAGCTATGGGCGCACAAAGAACCAGGCACGCCTTCAGTTAGCAAGATTCGTTGGGACTAAGGAAGGACTGACTGTGCAACAGCGAGGAAGGATGAGACTGTAGGCACAGACAGAGTTGCACGACTGTGTACCAGCGATGGAAAGATCAGGGAATTACCTTGCAGCGTGTGTGCACCTGCTGCGTAGCACAGTGGGAAGTATGCATGGGTTTAACGCTAGGGACCAACTATCCCTCACGTTCACCAGATGTTGGGTCTTATTTTGGTTAGATTAGTGAACATGGGGTTCTTATAGAGAAAGTGTGGTATACTTATGAGAATTTGGGTCTACACATGCACGTATATATGGACTTATTTAACCCATGGGAAAGATTGCTTGAAGTGGATAAAGGATAAAGATGAGGGTGATGGCTAGATGGAGTGTGTTTTTTAAGGGAGCTTTTGCTTGCAACTCTTCTCTCTTAAAAATTTCTCCAATCCCTTCATTACTACCTCCTCCTATCGAGCTCCTATCTCCTCCTACTACCTCCACCACCCACCACCTCTTAGCCCAGCCCACTTTCTCCCCTCTAGCCCAACTTAGCTCCTCCCTTCTCCCTCTCCCTCTCTCTCTCTCTCTCTCTCTCTCTCTCCCCCTCTCCCACTCTCTTTCCTCCCTCTCTCTCTCTCTCTCTCTCTCTCTCTCTCTCTCTCTCTCTCTCTCTCTCTCGATCCCTCTCGAACCCTCTCCCACCCTCTTCCCCCTCTCACTCTTTCTCCCTTTCCCACCCTCTCTCTCTCTCTCTCTCTCTCTCTTCCCTCTCTCTCCCCCTCTCCCAACCTCTTCCCTCTCTCTCTCTCTCTCTCTCTCTCTCTCTCTCTCTCTCTCTGCCACACATGTATATATACATACATACAACACAGGTGTATGTGTGTGTATGCACATATATAGATATATGTGTGAGTGTGCACGTGTATATATAGGTACTATATACACATATTTTATTATACATGTATTTATATATATACATACGCATATTTTATTATACATATAGTATATATGTATTATTTTATTATATTTTTATAAAATAAATGTGATTTGTTATAGTATCTATTCTAGCCACTTTTTAAAAGACTAGAATTTGATAAAGCTTATTATAAAGTGGTAGACCTGTATAGGCGCCCACCACCTTAGCTTAAGGTAGGTGCCCTGCCACGTGGGCTACAATGGTAGCCCACACATGCATGCTCACACAAAGCTCCGAACAATACATGTCATACGTCTCTCTCTCTCTCTCTCTCTCTCTCTCTCTCTCTCTCTCTCTCTCTCTCCAACAAACTGGTTTGCATGATGCAAGGAACCGTGTTGGTGATGTAAAGGAGGGAAGAAGGCTAAGGGGTGCAATTTTTTGTCATTAACTTGACGTTGCTTCATGGACTATAATAGTAATTATATGCATACACTAATAACATAATTGAAGAAAGCAAAGAGAGAATGAATTGAATACTTATAATTTGTATATTATATACATTCCTTAATCTAATGGCATGATCGATGGGAGATGTAGTCAGAATGAAGGACTTTTCACCATCCACAATCCTATATATGTAAGGTGTCGAGTCGACGTGAGTGACCATGGGCACACACCTTCTAAAAGTGAGGGGATTAATATTGCGTCCCACCGTTAGTGTGGGCAAACCAAAGTTTTGAAGATACTCACAAGTATTCTCTTCAAGGATAGAATTTAACAATGACTCTTGAACTTGAGTTGCATTCTAGGTCATTTCCTCGAATTAAGCAATAGTAGTGCAAGGCAGGATAAGGGTTTAAAAAAATATGGCCAAGGCCTTTTTCTTTCCTGAAGCCATGGCTATCACAACCACCATAAGCATCATCATCATCACCTAGATATGGATTATAATGGCCATGCTCTAAAAAAAATAGATGCCCAGAGGATGCGGTGTTGGTGGGCATCTTTGCATACACAATAGGTAAGAGCTCCAGTACACATAAGAATATAGGCCATGGCCATCATAACCACCATAAGCATCATCCTCATCACTCAGAAATGGATTATAATGGCCATGGCCTCAAAAACAAAGATGCCTAGATGAGGCCCTATCAATGCAGCCTCCTTTGGACTTCTTTCTTTTTGTGAGAGCATACTCATCATCTATGGTGTTTGTGATGGGTTTTCATAGGTTCTTTTTTGTGATGAATATGGGATGATGATGTGTCTATGATGGGTTGTTACAAAAAAAAAATGGCATGA
Organism: Cibotium barometz; assembly: GCF_041138505.1. Lineage (NCBI taxonomy): Eukaryota > Viridiplantae > Streptophyta > Polypodiopsida > Cyatheales > Cibotiaceae > Cibotium > Cibotium barometz. Next base: position 6,609,196 of record NC_141070.1, read on the forward strand.
GGAGGCCATGCTAGCCTTTGGTAGTTCAGCAGCAGCAGAGCATTGCCGAGCACAATATTTTGTAAAAATCCTCTTTGCAACTCTTCCTTCTATTATGCACTTAAGATATGCGCAACCTCCTCATGCCTTTTTTTTTGTGAAAACCCTCTTTGCAACTCAGCCTTCTAGCATGTACTTAAGATATGTGTTGAGAAAAATTTAAAAATTAACCTTTTCTCAAAATAGAAAATACAATATTAAGGTTCATACCTTCAAAATGCTAAGGTTGAGACCTTCGACGAATGTATGCCACATGACCGCAAGCACCTTATTTTTCTATAGTTAAGGTTGTCCTGTTGCTATACTTTACCGTCTTTCACCTTCTTTCATTGTTGTGAGGGCTGTAGCTTCATGTGCTCCATACTATTTGCCTCTCACTTATCTTCTTCCTCAAGGCTTTGACTTTCATTTTGCCACTTGCAATTGTAGCAGTGGAAATGCTCAGGATTGAAGAAGGTGGTGGTGATGATTAAGATGAGGAGGGCCGATATGTAGGTGACGGTGTGATAGGAAGGAAAAGGAAGATGATAAACATATGGCAGAAACAAGAAGTGGAGGTGATAAGCAGGGCCTGGGGGTAATAAGCTTGGTTGTGTTGAAGTAATAAATAGGTGGAAGAAAGCGATAGGGAGATAAGTGTAAAGGGTGGATAATGAGTGCAAAAAAGGAAGGGAGGGCAAATTGCATGGGAGGCTAGGAGCCTAGGATGATGTGGCCAGATATCCGGGAGGGTGAGTAGCGGTGATTAGTTCAGCGGGTGCCCACCCAGGTGGGGATAACTGATAAGTGTATGAAGGGATAAGCACTAGTGGGGGCAGGCTATGAAGTGTTGGGCATTAGGCATGGGCAATAATACATTTGCGAGCAACCGGCACCCAATGTGAAGGGGTGAGGACGCGGTCGAAGGACGCTGAGTGTGGGCTGATCGAGTGCAAAGATGAAGGTGGTGCCAAAGAGCACAAGGAAGAGATAGGGAGTGGGTTGAGTAAGCCAAACAAGAGCAAGTCTAGCATGAAGACACATGAGCAAAGGGAATTATCCCACATTGATGTACAAGCCCTCCTCATATAAAAGAGGGCCATTTCAAGCAATGAATTATATCACTTATATAAATCTCAAGTCTTTCTATGAGTACAAGTTTCAATCTTGTAACCTAATTGTACTTGAGTCCATTAGCACTATTTACTCATTGTAAGCACTCTTAGGCTCCATTCACCTTAGATTAGTCATATTAATCATGCTTAATTAGTTTATATTAGTGTCTAATTAGGAAGTTATTTTGTCCCTTAGGAGAGCTCAATCCATCATTCTCAACATAGCAGCTCAGTAACTTTCATTACATAGGTAGAAAGAAAGAAGAGCATTTGACGACATCAGTAGTACAACACATCGCAGATGCTCATTGAGAAGAAAACAGTCATTGCCCGCTAGCTAATTAGAAGAACTTTTTATTTTATTATTATAAAGTAATTCCTCATACCTGAGGGATACAAATACCTTCCCTCTTTAAGAACCAGAGAACTATCACGTATCTCAACACTCTTGTTATAAATGTCATATGAAAGTGTTTCTATCAAGAGAGTGTCCAAGTCAGAACACCTATGATATAACTCTCCTATTGGATCATATCCTCTACCAAATGCACAACTATGAAATTAGCTCTAAAATAGGTCAATTCTTTCTAGGACTATACCTAAAACTACATCTTCAAGTTCTAATTCTTAAGGGAAACTTGGGTTGATATACTAAAGATAACCTGTTCACTATTATCACTACTCACTCACCTTAGATTAGTCATATTAATCATGCTTAATTAGTTTACATTAGTGTCTAATTAGGAAGTTATTTTATCATCAGGAGAGCTCGATCCATCATTCTCAACATGGGATCAAAGCTTAGGTCTAGCTCTCTTAGTTTATGATTCAATTCATTAGGAAGAGATTAAAGACTCCATTAGTAAAACTGTTTGATTAGGGAGTGATGAAGATTTGGATTAGATCTCTCCTCACCCTTCTTTATTTGAATTTTTTGAAATAGGGTTTCAAGGATCATTTTCTTTCTGTCCTCTTGCAAACAGGGCCACAGCTTGGCAACAAGCGAAGTAAGAATACATAGTGTGCTTGCAACCATATCACAATAGAGAACCTGAGCAAGCGAGCGAAGAAGAAATCATGTCTACAAAAGTGCAAGCTTGCAAAAGCAACTGCCTACCGCATAAAAACCAAGCAAGAGCATGGTAGGGAGAGACACTAAGGCTGCACGAGATAAGCTACGCAGTAAGAGACTGAGAAGATGAAGGAAAAGATTGCAGGAGAGAAGAAGAGACTAGAACAGGTGCACATAAAGTCTCTAGAGAAGAGCCATAGAGCAGTGCGACGCTCGCCTCTGAGCAGTGCGTGATGAGAAGATATGAGCTATCTACAGCAACACTGCAACAACTTGTCATTTAGACACTGTTGTCTGTCAACATCCATCTTCATCAAACAAAGCAGAAAACTGCGGGCCTCTCTGCCACCATTAGCAGCGTCAAGCTCCACACGATGAGCAGATCAAGTGGGCACAGTATCAAACATGCAGCAACAAAGCAATCATAACCTGTAGCAATAATAGCACGACGACCTCCACTACAGCACATATCAGCCGAGTAACATTCTTCTCCATGCGGCCAAGATAAGAGCTATTTTAAATTTTTTCCTTTTCTTAAAAACCAAGGTCCTAAAAGTATTGGTGGAAAAAGCCTTTCATAAGAGGTTGTTCACATGGGCATGTCCTAAATTGGCATGGGACCATCAACGAGAATTTTAACTCATCATCATCATCAATTCTCACGTGGGCTACATTAAATCCTTTTCGCAATATGTCTAACAGTGTGTAATTTATTAAAGTCATCATCAATGACATGCTCTTCATCAAACAACCTCGGCATCGACAAACTCTTAACAAAAATTATCATGTTGTAAGCGACTAAATGAGCACGCTAATGCATGTACATGTGAAAAAGAAGCATACAACCCGTGTAAATGCCGCAACCACATGAGTAGGCCAACGTATGTGTGCAAGCCATAAATGCAAAAGTGCATCTAGTCCACATTAAAGGAGAAAAGACTAAGAGCCAGGAAGTATTCAGCAAAGTGAAGAAGGACACATCATCAACATGACCAATAAAGGAGCTACTAGCTACTACCCTAACCTAATAAATCATATGTTGTAAAAGCCACCAAATGAGTAGGAAAACTGATATGCAAATGTAAAACACTCAACCATCAGAGAGTATCCAAATGTTGCACCCTGGGGGAGTGAAAATAAACCCGACCACCTCTAAAGTAGCCTATGAGCTAGGGAGTAACCAAGCCAAAGAGCCTCTAAGTTACCCAACCAAGTTAGAAATGAGGGGGGGGGGGGGTGACAATATGTTGTAAAAACTGACAGCCAACCACCTTGAGTAGCCTAAAGATTTGGCACCAAGGTGGGGTGTTGAGAAATGTGGTGCGAAAGAGCACACGGAAGAGATAGGGATTGAGTTGAGTAAGCCAAACAAGAGTAAGTCTAGCATGAAGACACATGAATAAAGGGAATTATCCCACATTTGATATACAAGCCCAAGGGTGTGCCTCCTCATATAAAAGGGGACTATTTCAAGCAATGAATTATATCACTTGCACAAATCTCAAGTCTCTCTATGAGTACAAGTTTCAATCTTGTAACCTAATTGTACTTGAGTCCATTAGCACCATTTACTCATTATAAGCACTCTTAGACTCCATTCACCTTAGATTAGTCATATTAATCATGCTTAATTAGTTTAGATTAGTGTTTAATTAGGAAGTTATTTTATCTTTAGGAGAGCTCAATCCATCATTCTCAACACAGCAGCTCAGTAACTTTCATTGCGCAGGTAGAAAGAAAGAAGAGCAATTGACGACATCAGTAGTGCAACACACCGATCAGATGCTCATGAGAAGAAAATGACCATCGTCCGCCAGCTAATTAGAAGAATTTTTATTTTATTATTATAAAGTAATTCCTTGTACCTGAGGGATACAAATACCTTCCCTCTTTAAGAACCAGAGAACTATCACATATCTCAATACTCTCGTTTATAAATGTCATATGAAAGTGTGGAAATGTATCAGTATGAACTTTATTACTGGATTACCTTCACTGCAATCAGGTTACAACTCCATTTTCGTGGTAGTTGACGGACTAACCAAAGTTGCCCATCTGATCCCAGTAAAAGAAACCTACACTGCAGTGGATGTGGCCAGAGTGTTCCTCAAAGAAATCTTCAGATTGCATGGCCTACCCAGGAGAATAGTAAGTGATCAAGATCCCAAGTTTACTTCAAGGTTCTGGACTGCATTTTTCGAAGCACTGGGAACTTTCTTGGATCTCAGCACAACTTATCACCCTGAGACCGATGGTCAAACTGAAAGAGTAAACCAAGTAATCGAAGATATACTTCGATCATACTGTGTGTGGCAAGGAACCCAAGAAGTGGCTAAGCTATTTGCATCTTGTCGAGTTTGCCTACTCACCGAAGTATCGGGATGAGCCCTTTTAAAGCTCTATATGGACAAGATTGCTTAACACCATTAACTTGGTCCGACCCATTGATTAGGGTCGAGATGTCCAGACAGATGCTTGACGACATGGAGCAGCAGATGCAGTCAATTCGTAAAGATATTAAAGTTGCCCAGGATCGACAGAAATAGTATGCTAATAAGAAGAGGACAGACAGAAAGTTTGAAGAAGCAGATATGGTCTTCATTAGAGTACGGCCCAAAAGAAGTTTTCTATCTCTTGGGAAGTACAAGAAGTTATCCCCCAGATATTGTGGGCCATATCTGATTACAAAGAAAGTAGGTGACTTAGCCTACGAGCTTCTTCTACCTCCTCATCTCAAAGTTCATAATGTATTTCATGTAAGCCTTCTAAAGAAATATGTGCCAAGCCTAAATCATGTGCTTGATGATGAAATCCTAACCTCTTCAACCCAAGGGCAGATGGAACTCCAACCTGAAGAAATTCTTGATGTTTGAGAAAAGATTCTCAGGAACAGAATTCTCAGAGAATTATTAGTAAAATGGAAGTTCTATCCTTTTGAAGATGCCACCTGGGAGAATGAAGCCGATCTGTTTGCAGGATTACCCCCAGTTTGCGAGATGATGACATCTCGCGTTTTTTAAGTGGGAGAGAATGTGAGATTCCTCCCCAGCCTCTCAAGATGTCCAGCATCCTCCCCTGTAATCAAATCCCTCTTCAGAAATATAAAAGATCTTGTTTCTACCAGTTTTGGCCTAGAGAGAGAAAATCTTCTAGAGAGTGGTAATTCAAATTTTAAATATTTTTAGATAGAAAAATATCTCATCTTATTAAAATAAGTTCCCCTGAAACAGAAGTTCAAAAAGATTTTCAGAAGGTGCATTAGAAATTAAGTATAATCTGTACAAGAGGCATTATCCTAGGGGTGAAGATTTTTTCAAAATTTTAAATTAAGGTTCCTATGGACCAATAAGATTCATCCAAATGTAGGGAGGAGATAAATGAAGAAATAAAAGAAAAATCTCCCAAAAATGAGTAAATACTCACATAAGATAAAGAGTTGACTAAGGACAAGGTTAATAGTTAAAAAGGAGAGATATTTAGAAGTAATAATGCATTTTTGACACCTCTTCATGGGGGAATTCCCCTTATGAAGGAGGCGCCTGTTTCACATGCTTGAATGAGTTTTAAACTCCCAAAAAATGAGATATTTTTATCTCTCCTCTCTCCTATTTCAACTAGATCCAAAAAGTGAGCAAAACTGACCTAAAAATGGTCAAAAATTGACCAAACTGATCTGGAAAATTCTAGAATCAGTTGGTTTGGTTAGAAGCTCAATTTTTCCTATAAATAGAAGCCCTCCCCTTTGTTGAAACTCAATAGTGTTTTGCATTGTTACCCTGCCTCTCCCAAGTGCCAAAAACAGTGAATTTTACTCATAATTCATTAGTTTTTGACCTTTCCTCTTCTAAAAGATTGGTGGCCACTCTTGTCTCAAACCAGAGTTGAACCCGCCAAAGGAAAGCTCTCAAATTATCTATGTAAGTTAGAGATTCTTCTCTTTCCCATTCATTTTATGGTTTTTTTTTATGATTTTTGTCTTCTCTACATGTTGCAAATGATGTTATGCCTCATTGCAAAAGGCATTCCCCTCTCTACATGTAAGTTAGAGATTCTTCTCTTTTCCCATTCATTTTATGGTTTTTTTAATGATTTTTTTCTTCTCTACATGTTGCAAATGATGTTATGCCTCATTGCAAAAGGCATTCCCCTCTCTTCTCTAGTAAATCCAACCATTCTTTATCCTAGGTGAATGATTAATGAATAAAATCAAGTTTTTCATAATGTTTCTCTTAAATAAGTAGAAAAACGTTACTTTAGAATGATTTAAGTACTCTTGATGCATCTCTAATTAATTTTAGAGACTTAAAATTTAAAAAATGGTCAGTCATACAAAGGAGGTTATGGCAATTTTTAAAAAAAATTGAAAATAAGTATTATCTTTCATTATTCTAAAAGAGTAATCCTTATGATTTCTATATTCTAAAGTGTCATTTTCATGCATAGAAGATGCATTTTGATTATTTGTATAAAAGAAATTTAGTTTTATTATAAAAGTATTACTTTCATTATTATTGATTTTTATGCATAAAAGTATGTATAAAAGATTATTTTTTTATTATAAAAGTGTTACTTTTATCATAATTGATTTTCATGCATAAAAGTATACATAAAAGATTATTTTTTAATTCATGCATAAAAGATTATTTTTTATTATAAAAGTGTTACTTTTATCATATTTAATTTTTATGCATAAAAGTATATATTTTTTAATTATAAAAGTGTTACTTTTATCATATTTGATTTTCATGCGTAGAAGTATGCATAAAAGATTATTTTTTAATTATAAAAGTGTTACTTTTATCATATTTGATTTTCATGCATAGAAGTATGCATAAAAGATTTTTTTTTATTATAAAAGAGTTACTTTTATCATATTTAATTTTTATGCATAAAAGTATGCATAAAAGATTATTTTTTATTATAAAAGTGTTACTTTTATCATATTTTATTTTCATGTATAGAAGTATATATAAAAGATTATTTTTTATTATAAAAGTGTTACTTTTATCATATTTGATTTTCATGCATAGAAGTATGCATAAAAGATTTTTTTTTAATTATAAAAGTGTTACTTTTATCATATTTGATTTTTATGCATAAAAGTATGCATAAAAGATTATTTTTTTATTATAAAAGTGTTACTTTCATCATAAATGATTTTTATGCATAAATGGTTGTATAAAAGAAATTTTTTATATTAAAAGAGTGATTTTCATCATAAATGATTTTTATGCATAAATGGGTGCATAAAAGATATTTTTTATATTAAAAGTGTGATTTTTATCATAAATGGTTTTTATGCATAAATGGGTGCATAAAAGATATTTTTTTATATTAAAAGTGTGATTTTCATCATAAATGGTTTTTATGCATAAATGGGTGTATAAAAGATATTTTTTTACTAAAAGAGTGATTTTCATCATAAATGATTTTTTATGATAATAAAAGTGTGACTTTCATCAGAATCGGATTTTATGCATAATTAGATGCATATAGAATCTTTATAATTAAATAAAGGTTCTCCTTAATCCTCTATTTAATTTTTGCAAAAATTAAAAAAATGAATAAGTAGATAATATGTGAGAAGAAATGCTACCGTTTTATATTCACTAAGATGGTAATGAGAAAAGTCAATTAAACTATCGAAGTCGGAGATTGAGATAAATGATTATTTTATTCCTCATAAAAAATTCATGTTTTAGAAATCTGTAAGCAAATATTCGTCGAACGAAATTTAGAAAAAGAGAAATTGAAATAGTACCTGTTGAGAAAGATAGTTTAGGAAGAACCTTTCCAGACCCAAACTTTGATTCTAACTATTGAGACCAAGACCTAATTCCTTCGTCAATGACGATGTGCTCAGTTCAGGAAAAATGCACTCCACCACCGAATCTGAAACTAAGTTAAGACTTTTGATTTTGATCTGAGAATCAAGTTGACAGAATTTGAGGAATTCTGTTTGGAATTCAGAAGTGGATCTAGAAGTATTGAGATACGGATTTAAGATTATTCATGGTTTTCAAACAAAATCAAAACTGAAAACTTGCATAGAAACCCTGTTTTCTTAAAGGACTGTCTTACGCCAGAATGCTGGAGGGAGCATTTGATACTGTGACTCTTCTCTCTTTCTAAGATCTATGGCAAAATAGCTTTCTCTTACAGGGCTACAGCATACTATTCTTTCTCTAAAATAAAAGCTATGGAGTTTTAGTCTCTTCCTCCGAAAGACCATAGCAATCTAAGCTTATTAGAACATAGAGTCTTCTAATACCTTCTCTTACGATTGAAATCATCCAGTCATCCCCAAGCTTTATCTCCTCTTACTTTTTCAAGAGAGTGTCCAAGTCAAAACACCCATGATATAACTCTCCTATTGTATCATATCCTCTACCAAATGCATAACTATGAAATTAGCTCTAAAACAGGTAAATTCTTTCTAGGACTATACCTAAAACTACATCTTCAAGTTCTAATTCTCAAGGGAAACTTGGGTTGATATACTAAAGATAACCTGTTCACTATTATCACTACTCACTCACCTTAGATTAGTCATATTAATCATGCTTAATTAGTTTAGATTAGTGTCCAATTAGGAAGTTATTTTATCATATCAGGAGAGCTCGATCCATCATTCTCAACATGGGATCACACCTTAGGTCTAGCTCTCTTAGTTTATGATTCAATTCATTAGGAAGAGATTAAGGACTCCATTAGTAAAAGTGTTTGATTAGGGAGTGATTAGGATTTGGATTAGATCTCTCCTCAACCTTCTTTATTTGAATTTTTTGAAATAGGGTTTCAAGGATCATCTTCTTTCTCTCCTCTTACAAACAGGGCCAAAGCTTGGCAACAAGCGAAGTAAGAATACATAGTGTGCTTGCAACCATATCACAACAGAGAACCTGAGCAAGCCAGCGAGGAAAAAATCATGTCTACAAAAGTGCAAGCTTGCAAAAGCAATCGCCTACTGCATAAAAACCAAGCAACAGCATGGTAGGGAGAGACACTAACGCTGCACGAGATAAGCTGCATTTTTATTAATGGAAAACGAGGCGTATGTAGTAAGAGACTGCGAAGATGAAGGAAAAGATTGCAGGAGAGAAGAAGAGACTAGAGCAGGTGCACATAACAGCTCTAGAGAAGAGCCATAGAGCAGTGCGACGCCCGGCTCTGAGCAGTGCGTGATGAGAAGATATGAGCTATCTACAGCAACACTGCAACAACTTGTCATTTAGACACTGTTGTCTGTCAACATCCATCTTCATCAAACAAAGCAAAAAACTGCGGGCCTCTCTGCCACCATCAGCCGGTGTCAAGCTCCACACGACGAGCAGATCAAGTGGGCACAGTATCAAACATGCAGCAACAAAGCAATCATAACCTGTAGCAATAATAGCACGACGACCTCCACTACAGCACATATCCATGCGGCCAAGATAAGAGCTATTTTAAATTTTTTCCTTTTCTTAAAAACCAAGGTCATAAAAGTACTGGTGGAAAAAGCCTTTCATAAGAGGTGGTTCACATGGGCATGTCCTAAATTGGCATGGGATTCATCATCAACATAGGCACCATCAACGAGAATTTTAACTCATCATCATCATCAATTCTCACATGGACTACATTAAATCCTCGGAACGTGTCCAACAAATGTGTAATTCATTAAAGTCATCATCAATGACATGTTCGTGCATTAGCGGCCAAATGAGCACGCTAATGCATGTGCATGTGAAAAAGAAGCATACAACCCGTGTAAAAACGCCGCAACCACATGAGTATGCCAACGTATGTGTGCAAGCCATAAATGCAAAAGTGCATCTAGTCCACATTAAAGGAGAAAAGACCAAGAGCCAGGAAGTATTCAACAAAGTGAAGAAGGACACGTAATCAACATGACCAACAAAGGAGCTACTCGCCACTACCCTAACCGAATAAATCATATGTTGTAAAAGCCACCAAATGAGTAGGAAAACTGATATGCAAATGTAAAACACTGGACCATCAGAGAGTATCCAAATGTAGCACCCTCGGGGAGTGAAAATAAACCCAACCACCTCTAAAGTAGCCTATGAGCTAGAGAGTAAGCAAGCCAAAGAGCCTCTAAGTTACCCAACCAAGTTAGAAATGAGGGGAGTGAAAATATGTTATAAAACTTGACAGCCAACCACCTTGAGTAGCCCAAAGATTTGGCACCAAGGTGGGGTGTTGAGAAATGTGGTACGAAAGAGCACGAGGAAGAGATAAGGATTGAGTTGAGTAAGCTAAACAAGAGCAAGTCTAGCATGAAGACACATGAACAAAGGGAATTATCCCACATTTGATGTACAAGCCCAAGGGTGTGCCTCCTCATATAAAAGGGAACCATTTTAAGCAATGAATTATATCACTTGCACAAATCTCAAGTCTCTCTATGAGTACAAGTTTCAATCTTGTAACCTAATTGTACTTGAGTCCATTAGCACTATTTACTCATTATAAGCACTCTTAGGCTCCATTCACCTTAGATTAGTCATATTAATCATGCTTGATTAGTTTAGATTAGTGTCAAATTAGGAAGTTATTTTGTCATTAGGAGAGCTTAATCCATCATTCTCAACATAGCAGCTCAGTAACTTTCATTGCACAGGTAGAAAGAAAGAAGAGCAATCGATGACATCAGTAGTTCAACACACCGATCAGATGCTTATGAGAAGAAAATGGCCAATACCCGCTAGCTAATTAGAAGAATTTTTTATTTTATTGTTATAAAGTAATTCCTTGTACCTGAGGGATATAAATACTTTCCCTCTTTATTTACCAGAGAACTATCACATATCTGAACACCCTCGTTATAAATCTCATATTAAAGTGTTTCTATCAAGAGAGTGTTCAAGTCAGAACACCCATGATATAACTCTCCTATTGGATCATATCCTCTACCAAATGCACAAATATGAAATTAGCTCTAAAATAGGTCAATTCTTTCTAGGACTATACCTAAAACTACATCATCAAGTTCTAATTCTCAAGGGAAACTTGGGTTGATATACCAAAGATAACCTGTTCACTATTATCATAGGTAGATCCTAACCAATCAAATGATCTCTCACTAAACATGTGCAATGTTTCACCAGATTTGATATATCCTTCCTTCTACTATTTAACAAACTAAGAAACTTCAAGTCTGAATTCATCCTAGCACTGTGTTAAGGTAATCATGATGTAAGCAAAATCTATCAACATTAACACACTCTACTAGAATTGGGTCTCTTGAATCTGGGTCGAACTAACATGATTCCACTAGTAAATACCTCGCTACATAGCTTTGGATAATAGCCATAAAAGTTGCTAACCTAAAAATTTCCTCGTCTAATGCATGGCCTGTGAAATAAATTTTCCTCATCTGAAAATATTTTCTCGCATGTGGCTTCAAGAATGCTTTTCTTGGATGGTTGTGAAGTTTCTTGGTGAGCTCAATATTAAAGGCATGCTTGTACCCTTGGAATATAAAATTTTAGCTTTGATTAGCACTACAAAACCTAAACTTAGGTTCACTCTAGCTGGGTTTTAATAGCGTATGAGGAAACCAATACTTTCATGTTTTTTTCTAGGTGATGGGGTTGGTGTCATTTGTTCGCTTAAATGCTCTAACTTGTATGTTAACTATAGTGTTATTATACTTGCATGTACATGTTTAGAAAGTGTAGCTATTTCGTTCTTTTTGGAGGTTGTTTGGCAGGTTTCCCCATTTATGTAGTGGCCAACAAAGCCACACTTGAATACGGCTAAGAGGATACTCAGATATATAAAGTCCATAGTACACTATGTTAGGTTTTAAGCCAATATTACACTATAAAATTGGTTGCAGATTTAGGTGATCTTGGTCCTACTATGTATAGGCATATTGTAGGGAGTTTGATTTGCATGACTATCATTAGGCCAGATTTGAGCTATGATGTTGGGTTAGTGAGTCTATTTACGATGCAGGGCCCAATGAAGCCACACTTGAATATGACTAAGAGAATACTCAAATATATGAAGTCTATAGTACACTATGAATTTTTTTATGAGGACAAAGTAAACGTATGAGTGCATGGATATACAGATGTAGATTATTAGGCTGGTAGTATCTTAGAAAGGAGATCTACTAGCAGCTTCATGTTTTCTTTTTGCAAAGAGGCTAAGTATAGGGGAGTTGCTATGGCAGCATGTGAGGTAGCTTGGTTGGCAGAAGCTACTGATAGATATGATTAAGCCCTTGGATAGGGCTATTGTTATACATTATGACAATATGAGTAGCAACCCAATATCTCATGCTACGACGAAGCAAATTGAGGTATATTATCACTTTGTGAGGGAGAAGGTTTTAGGTGACATGGATTTGCTGTGTCTCACATAGGATCAAGACGTTGACATCTTCACAAAGGTATTGGGTAGAGAGAATCTCCGCGCAGGATTAGAAGCTTACTTGGAGTGCAAGGTATGGAGCTGAGCTTGAAGGGGAGTGTTAAGATATCAAGCTCAACCAATGTCGATAGGATACTGGTGACATGCTAGGATGACAGCTCCGCACTTACACCACTGTCATGGTTTGTAAGATTATGATAGATATGCCTCCAATCATCCAATAGATGACTGGCTTTATGATAGTCACATTTGGATTATTAGATTATTGCATAGTTATAGCAACCAGCTTATATAGTTAGCTTCATAGCATAGACCAACTTTTGTATGTTATATTAAGGGAGTAATTTCCCTTATAGTATGTACTCTTATCTCTTTATAACAATGGTTGTAGAGAAGAGAAGAGAATAGAAGAAAACTCAACCACATCCATCTCTCCTATGTGCTTGTCTACTCTTGTGTGTGTGTGTGTGCTTGTCTACTCTTGTGTGTGTGTGTGTTAGCTTACAAGAAGCTTAAGCTCATCCCCTCTCGTTTATTCTTCTCAACATTCACCATGCCTGGTGAGATAATCATGGATTGCTTTGCTGGGACTATGAATATGGTAAAAGCATGTTGAGAATTATATCCCCCGTTACACAGCATCTTGGAGGTTAAGATTTGTGCATCTTAGATGGCATGCAACAAGTGTAGAAAGTCCTTGAGGACCTTGGAGCACACATGCATCAGGATGTGGAGTCTTTAAAAAGCATACATCTACCTCCACCACCACAAACAATAGGGGCCCATTTCATTATAGATCCTCCACCACAAACAATAGGGGCCCATTTCATTATAGATCCTCCACCACAAACATTGGGCCATATTGCTCCACTATTCATAGATGCTTGCGGCTCCAATAAACCCTTCTCCATTTTTTCATGTACAATATCACCATTTTAAATGGCTCCACCTTATAATAAGGCCATGAGACCTCCAAGAACTTAAGCATATTGATGTATCATGACTTTTCAATCAACTATTTCAACTTAAAAGATGCTTTTTAATCTTTGCTTACTATAGCAAAATGGTGATGTATTTAATTTAGCAATCTACTATGTTATTTTGAAAATGTGTTTTTAAATATTTGGTTTTATTTAGTATTCTACCACTTGAGAGAGAGAGAGAGAGAGAGAGAGAGAGAGAGAGAGAGAGAGAGAGAGAGAGAGAGAGAGAGATATTATTGAGTGAGGTAGAGAGAGGTAGAGGGATAGAGAGGGATAAGGTCTAGAGAGAGAGAGAGATATATATATTATTGAGTGAGGTAGAGAGAGGTAGAGGGATAGAGAGGGATAAGGTCTAGAGAGAGAAAAAAAAGACCTAGAAAGAGAATGAGACATTGAGATTTTAGAAAATTGCTCTCGCAAAACATAATCCCTCTAATTGGGATGCCTTTTAACCATTTAGCTGTTATTTTTAGCTAGACCAAGAAATGCTTTTCAGTTTATAAGTCTTAACTATGGCAAAATAGGATAAGTTTTGGCACAGAGCATTGCCATGATATGTAGTTACTATGACTTAAACCATGGGTTAGACCGATTAAGACGATGTTTTATGGATCAATGGCTATTTTCAGGTAATTTGAACTAAAGTTTTCTTGGTTTGTGGTCTTGAGAAAGCCTTACTAAGGTCAAAATTTGGAAAGGCTTTGCATACATGTTCAAAACATTAGGAACTTCAAGGTTATCAAGTTTGATCTCAAAATAAGTAGCTGAAGAGTACCTTGCACTAGATAGCCAAAGGAGAAACACTTAGTCAAAATTTAGAGTAGCAAAAAAGCATTTCCATACCTTCTCTGAAAGACTTGATGTGCATGTTTTTTCATGGATGCAGTCTACATATAACTAACATTAGTTATATGCAATATTAACCAATTCTGACCAAACTGAGCAGATCAAAGATCTCCAGCATGCAGTCTGGGTTATGCATTGGAAAAAGAGCAATTTTAAGCACTCTCGAGCATTTTTTTCCCATGCTTGTTAAAAAAAGGACCTTCTTAGACTTTTTTGGTGGTTGCACAAGGTCATATGTCGGTAAAACTTTGTTGATACTTGATGTATATGAGTTCTCGTGCAAATTTAGGACTCATATTCATCAAGTATATTTGCATATATACTTTTGTTAATCTTTTCTTAACCATGCCTTGCATATCATGTATACTCATATACATCAAGCAAAACTCATATACATCAAGTATATTTTATGTCTACTTTTGTTAATCTTTGCTTAACCACCTCAAACTCATATATAAGGCATGATGTATACTTGTTAATATTTTGTTTGAGGTGGTTAAGCAAAGATTAACAAAAGTAGACATAAAAAGCCAAATTTTTTTGAGACAACTCCGAATGAGGCCTTATGCTCATTAGTTTATAACATTCTTTTGTAGGAGTATTCTATGGTAGTTATTCAATGCTATATCAATTTTTATCCATTTCTTGCTAACCAAGACTAACCAAATATAAGTCTAGGCAGTTCAGACAAAGTTTTTGATTTCCATTTGCCTGATTCAACAAGGGGCCTAAAGGGGTTGGACTATTGCATGCTCTCATACAATGGTCTCTAAGTATCTAGACTTCATGTATATCAAACCCCCAATACTTTTGAAACCATATGCATCGTTTTCTAGTTAATAAAAGTGGCCTCTCTCGGCATAGGTTTGTCAGCCTTAGCTCGAAACATTTATCCACCTACTCTTTGAAAAAATTTGGTATGCCATCAAATTGAAGTTTGCTAGTAGGGAGGCCTTCTAATAGAAGTGATTCAACTAGTTCTTCTTGCTAACCAAGACTAACCAAGTATAAGTCTAGGCAGTTCAAAAGACAAAGTTTTTGATTTCCATGCGCATGATTCAACAAGGGGCCTAAAGGGGTTGGACTATTGCATGCTCTCATACAATGGTCTCTAAGTATCTAGACTTCATGTATATCAAACCCCCATTACTTTGAAACCATATGCATCGTTTTCTAGTTAATAAAAGTGGCCTCTCTCGGCAGAGGTTTGTCAGTCTTGGCTCGAAAAATTTATCCACCTACTCTTTGAAAAAATTTGGTATGCCATCAAATTGAAGTCTGCTAGTAGGGAGGCCTTCTAATAGAAGTGATTCATAATTTTATGAATTATTTCTAAATATCATCTACTCCAAGCTGACCAAACACCACCTATGATGATAGGTCAAGGGTATGTCATGGTAAATGCCATAAATTCTGGTTATGGAAGCTTTTTTCTTTCCACGCCTAGTGAAAAGAAGGCCCAAGGGACCTTTGATGAGTGCACAACATGACACATATGTTTACAAACATTCAATTTGGTATGCCATCAAATTGAAGTTTGCTAGTAGGGAGGCCTTCTAATAGAAGTGATTCACAATTATATGAATTATTTCTAAATATCATCTACTCCAAGCTGACCAAACACCACCTATGATAGGTCAAGGGTATGTCATGGTAAATGCCATAAATTTTGGTTATGGAAACTTTTTTCTTTCCACGCCTAGTGAAAAGAAGGCCCAAGGGACCTTTGATGAGTGCAAACATTACACATATGTTTACAAACATACATAATTTATACATATCAAACCTCCATTAATTTTGACATCATATGCATTATTGTAGGCAAGCAGATGCAGCCTTTGAACCTCGGGGGGTCACTATATGTAAATCCTCTATATCACGTGCGTTCAAGGCCTATTTAAAAAGTCCCTTATCTGTGAATTTTTTAGTGAATATAATGTATCCTTTCCTATTCAAATCTGTAATTTTTTTTAAAATACAATAAATAAATCCCCTCTGTAAATATATTTCTATAAGTTTTAAATATTTAAAATATCCTTCTGTTGAACCCACGTGATACTTACATATTTATACGAGTGACCCCCTCGAGCTTTGAACAAAGGTGTCCCCCTCTTGGCTCAAAAATCCATAAATTTCTATATCAATTTGTGAAGGCCTTCTGGTAACCTTTTTGTAGTGAGCATTTATAGGCATGTTATTCCAAATTCTATTCACCCTTGTATCAAGTCCTGACCAAAATTGAGAGGTATAAGGTAGCTTGTTCAACAGGCATCTGGAAGCGTTTGTGGCTAGTAGTGCTTGGGAAAAGCCAACATGAGGCCCATCTAGATTTCCACACAATAAGAGCAAGCCCTTCCACCCACTAGAATCTCATAGGATTATATACATTTGCTTGATGCCCAAAGATAATGTGTATTTGACCTCCAATATTTTTGACATCATTTGATGTGTTTTTTGAGCTCTCAAAACAAAGAGGCCCCTGAACAAAGATTTGCATGTGAACCTTAGATTTTGTATGACTACTATGAAAAACTTTTCTGGAAAAGTCAGCGCCGTCTAGAAAGACACAAGCTCAGGTACAAATATTATAGATGTTTATTGTATCAAATCTTATGCCATTTGGAGCACCTTAAGTCACTCTATCAGGCTTAAATTTAAAATTTCATGCAAATTACATGGTAAGCAACCAAATGCCACCCCTTTCTTTCAAGATTTCCAAGCCTGAGAAAAAGGAAACTTCACCTACTGTGATGCTAATAGGCAAGCATATGGATGTTAACAAGTATGTGGACATGGGATATATCAAACCTACACCCAATTTGACATCATTTGTATGTTCTCCACCAAGATTTTTAGAAGGTCTAAGTAGGATCTCCACTTTTGGCATTGTCTTGATAGAGGAGTGGATGTGCGGGCTGATTGTGCAATTCATCACTACAAAATGGAGATATTAGGTGGGGCTATGGTGCTATAGCACTAGATTTGGTAGGTGCACTACCATCTCTAGGATTAGATGATCCTTTTCAACAAACAGCATATCTGCTGTGCCGTCGTGAGTCTCGCAGGCTCGAGGGCACTTTCTTTGGCCATCTCTTGTTGTAGACTTCTTATGATTACATCCCTTTTTCTCATTTCTACTACATGCAAGGAATTTGTATTTCTTCTATTAGCCTCAAGGCAGTTGACCTCTACTAGTTGCTTTTGCAAACCTTGAAGTGCCGACTCTTTCTCCTTCTATATTGTGTTGATGGCCTAGTATTTTTTGGTCAAGATTGCCTGGTTAGCAAAGAGTTGGTGGGTCGCGACCCTACCAAGCTTTATTGCATGCCCAATTGGTCTACATTTGGGCTTAGAAATGTGTTCTCCCCATCTCCTTGATGGTTGTAAGCAATGCATCTTTAGATAGAGTCTCATGCATCTGGGCCACCCTTAATATTATTTTCTCTTGTAAGATTGGGATTTTCTCATACATCTTTAGATAGAGTCCCATGCATTTGGGACACCCTTAATCTTATTTTCTCTTGTAAGATTGGGATTTATTATGTAGTTTCTATATCCTTTTATGCCTATACAGTGTAGGTGTGGGAAAGTTAAGTCACAAAATGTTGGATCAACTCTATACATCCAACTTGGATGTCCGTTTGTCCAATTGCCAATTAAAGCATGGCTTAGTCACCTAACTAGCACTTACATCTTTTTCCATCCACTTGGTAATTTGCTTGGTGTCGGAAATTTCGGACACGGAATCACCTACCTCTATAGCTGTCCATCTAACAGCCTTGGAAAACACCACGAACTTGGGGCACCACCAGCACACTTGCTGGAACACTTCTCACACAATTCACCACACCACCCACACCAGAAAAACAGCCAAAACAGGGACACCATAGTCAAAGCAAACACCCAGCAAAACACATACACTTCCACTGTGTGCATGACGAGGTAATCAAAGGCTGGCACAAAGTGCGCTGTGAGAGTGTAAACCCATGGACTACACTACCAAACACGTCAATCACGCCTTCTCCTGCAAATCAACACACATAGGATACCAACACACACCATAACCAGATACATCACCAATATCATTCATCCCTGAATTCCCAACCAACACTTCCATACAAGCTTCTTCCGACAGAGAAGCTTTTACTCACACAACCTTACAAACACTCTGGCTTGGATTTACTGCCAAGAGAATTCAACCACGGCCTCACTGCCTTTGGAACTACAACCTTGCGTCTGACAACCAAGCTTTTTCAACCAGAACCAGGTACTGCACACACCAAAAGTCTCTCTGCATCACCCGCTCAGAGAACTGCTCCCGCCACAAGGCCTTCCCCTAAGAACTGGTGGCCCTGTAAAACAAAAGAACCCCTGCCCTCAACTCTCTGCATCCAGAGGCGGCCACCTCCACACAATACAGCCATGTAAAGAGCTCTCTCTGTCATCGGCAGCCACCAGCCACCATAGGCAACAAAAGAACAGTCCCAGGCGGCCCTCTCAAACAATCACCGCTTCCAAAGGAGGCTCTCTCCACACGTCGGCACCACCTCCCTTCTTTTCTTGCAGTGGGCGCCACCTCCATTGCTGTCTTCTCCTGTGCTACCCTGGCTTCGCTGCTGCAGTTGGCGACTTCGCCCCCCTCCTCTTCTTCGCTACCAGCCACTTCGCTACCAGCCACTGCTAGCCCCAGCCTGTCGTCGTCGACGTCCCCCAGTCGTCGCCAGCAGAGCAGCTGCAGCCAACACCAAAACTGGTCGCCCAAAGCTCCCAGAGGCGGCTCCTTCACCTCGTCGCCCAGAGTTGACTTTCTTGTTTCACAGCATCAGTAGCCGCCACCTTGGACTCCTGCTTCGCTGCAGTCGTCGACACCACATCTTGCTCTCTTTGCTTCGCTAGAGTCGATACCACCTCTTCCCTACTGCAGCTACTGATGCGTACAGAGCGACACCCCCCACAACCACTGCTCCAACCAGAGGCGCCAACCAGAGGCGGGCCTCTCCCCTCGCTACTCCTCTCTTTTCTTCGCTTTGCTGCGGACCCTTTCTTCTGGAAGAACCCACCTGGCCCAATTTAGTATTTTCCCTCCATTGAATGCTCTTGCGCCACCTTTCTCCTGCCATGCACACGTCCATCATCACCTTCCTTTTATGCTCCTTCTAGATCTTGGATATTCCTTACTCCTCATACACATTATATTGCCCCCCCAACAATTAGTTGCCCCCATGCTTCCATGCACACCTTCGAATACAACCTACGAGTGCCCACTCTATTTTGGGACGCGTACACATACGGAGTTACCGAATGGCTGATACCACCTCCAGCAGACCACGCTCCGGACAAACCTGTACAAGCCTACTACCAAGCCATCCACCTTGTACATCTGCCAAGGCATTCCAGGGCAAAGCTTTATACATGCCATGCATCCCATATGTACACACATCCACCCTGTACATCTGCCAAGGCATTCTAGGGCAAAGCTTTATACATGCCATGCATCCCATATGTACACAAGCCCAAAACACCTTACAGAATTTTGCCTGACACTTGGCAATAGATGTTGCTAAGATTTTTCACATGCATTCTCCTTATCAAGGTCTATAGGCATGCTAGGTTGCACTTCAACCAGACATTGGTCAATGAAAGCCTAATTTAGTAGCCAGATGGGTGATGGTAAATTAAACATGATTAATGAGGTTAATTATTAATATAATTCTTAATCCAAGATTCCCAATGCATCTCCAACTCTTGCACACTTTCTATAATTTTGAGGGTTTTTAAAGCTTTTTACGATTCTTTGGGCTATTTTCATTATTTTTAAGGGTTTTTATAAGCCTTTTAAGCTAAAATATGAGTTTTTTAATTAGAAAACTCATTAAAAAAGAGTATAAAAGGAGTTGACCTGATCTAGAGAGCTGTTTCCCCCCTTGTTTGTTGCATCTTTGATTCATTTTTCCAAAAAGCCTCGCTACATCATCCCAAGAGATTGTAATAGCATGGATTATTTGAAGCTATGGGCTGATTGTTACACCTTTGGATCACAAAAAACTAGGTTCCTACTTATGGAGCTTGCATCAAACCTGATTTTGCATCTTTCTCACATTTTCAAAGTCCAATTTTGCTCCAAGTAAGCCAAAAAACTAATTTTCTATGCTTTTAAGCTTTGCTTTTTAACTCTTAATTTATAAAATATTTATTTTTAAACAAAAATCATGGCTAAAAATAAAATTTCTTTTTCTTTTTCAAAAAATATTATTTGCATGCTTTTCCACTTCAACTTTTTTTTTTTGGCTTTTATGCCAATTTCATCTGATTTTTTACCATTTTGGGATAAATGAACTTTTGCAAAACTTGTAATTAAGCATAAATTACTTAATTACTAAATTAATCATGATTTTTTATTCAAAAGCTTGCAAATAGAAATTTACATTCCCATTCCCTTTCCACATTCATCCCTATTGAAATCTTATCTAGAATAGGCAAGGGGAGGTATTTTTCAAAGTTTTGAAAAATCATTATCAGTCAAAAATTGGAAAGTTCCAAAATAGTATCGGAATACTACCAATTTTATCAATCAATTCTACATCTGTGATCGCTAATTGTTAAGACTGATCGACTGCTTATCTTACAGATACCATTGAGCTTAGTCTAATGCTCAAAATCTCTGACATGAATAACAAAATGATCTTTCTTTTCCCCTTTAAACATCAAGTATCTATCTTGATGTTAGGTTTATCTCTATGCATTTGATTAGCTTCTTTTCTATGTCTCTAGCCTACTTGTTTCCTTATGGCTATTAGCTTCTTCTACCAAGTTTTCTTCTTTATCTCTATGTTCTAAATTTTATCGATTAGCCTTTTCCTTCCTAGTGATGGATTTTTAAACTTCTACAACCTTCATGCTTGTAGTTATAGAATGAACTTGACACCATATCAAGATATGCATGTTATTCTAGGGCTGTCTTGAAGGCCTAATCTATAGCCATACTTGACAATTGATTAGTGCACTGAGGGCTTCTCTAAGTGCTTCTAACACAAGTGTGTGTTTTTAGAAGTAGCACAATACTTCTAAAAGCTGCCTAATGTGTGTAATGTTTGTGAATTAAATTTGCATTTTTGGTTAATAAATCCTAAACACAACCGTGATTACCAAATGTAGACAATGGAAATTTTTGCTTTGAGTGGTATTTTGTGAAGTTATTGGAAAATACCTTTCTAGTAGCTACACAGAGCTACTTGGTGCCACTAGTGTGTGTGGTATTTTGTGAAGTTATTGGAAAATACCTTTCTAGCAGCTACACAGAGCTACTTGGTGCCACTAGTGTGTGTGGTCTACTTTACACTTTGGTTGTTGCACTTTGATAGTGAATACTCAGTTACAATTAAAGGGGATTAAATCTTTGTAATTGATTAGGTATTTCATACCTATAGGAGACAAAGTAGGTGATGATAACATCTTGCCTTGAAAGTTTGTAGTCCCTTGGATCATTTTCATTAGTTATCGGTAGAGAATAGATTGCAAGTGTTGGAAGCTTACCATCTATACAATTGATATTGCATCAATATTATAAAGCATAGTGCCTGGGTTGCTTAACACTTGGAATGCAATGCCTATCTTGATGCATTGAGGATAGTGAATGCTTGGAAGTGTATACCCAATATTGATATAGCTAGAGCAATGCATCAGATTGATTGCCCAATAGAGGACTACCTTACATAACATTATCAATTGACATCATGGCCTCAGGATCAAGCCGCCCAATATCCAAAAGAAAAAAGAAGGTACAGGAGCCTACATTGGAGCCTTATACCATACCTAGACAAAGAAAACTTCCAAGCCATGGGAGGAAGTATCCTCAAGCTTCACTTCTCAGATACTCTCACGAGGCAAGACTATGCATGCAGCGTGCCAACATGGGAGTGCCAAAAGTTAGCCCTAAAGAATGATGAGGCAAAGGCATGCTATCGATAATAAAGCTACCACCATGGGGAATGGACCTCAAGAGGTGTTGTGAGGCCATATCCACTTATGACTAGAGGTGTGGATGTGTAGCAATACTAGTACATTTGAAAAAGAACAAGAGAAGCATGTCATAAAGATCACCTAAGAGCCAATCATGAGGGAAGCCGTGAATCTATCAAAAGTCACCAAATATTGGGATTTAAAGAGGATTAGCAAGCCCACAGAAAAGGAAGAGTGCTTTAAGTAAGACAAGAAAAAACCCCATGTGGATGAGATCCCCCTGCCATGTAGGCTCTACTATGCTTACTTATCTTTTTAAAAGCCATATAGAGTAACCTAAGATGATGTGAGCCTTCTCTCATTAGATTCAAAAAAGCCTTAAAAATGCCAGAACCCCTAGCAAGCTAAGGAAGTCTTTACAAACTTAATTCTTTGTGAGGTCATAAGGATTTGCAAGCTAAAGAACCCAAAGGAGTCATACTTGGGAATAGCACCATTACTAACAAGAATAATATACCAGGGCATGGATGCAATAAGAAAGGTTACCCCACTACTGCTGAGGCCAGTTAACCCAGCTCCAAAGGTGGACCAATGCCACAATGAACCCCTATAAAATATTCCAAGCCCGAGCACAAGAGGAAGCAAGAAGGTGAGGGATAAAAAAAAGTAGAAAAAGAGAAGAAGGAAATTGTTTGTCACCATGGATATGATAAGGGCAATATCATTGATAAATTAGCTTCTGAGAAAGACACAAAATTTGAGCCAAAGTCTAGGAAAGAAAATAAAAAATAAAAAATCAACAAAAAGAGACTCTTGCCAAAAAGGAATCTAAAGAGCCTAAAAAGCAAGAAGAGGAAATCCCAAGCAAAGCCATAGTAAGCACACAAGAGAGCACCCCAACCCCTTTGCAAATATTAGGAAAATTCAAGACATTATCAGAGAACGCAAGGGTAACACTATTAGAACTTGGGGAAGGCTCAAGTGACACAACCACCTCAGAACCTCAATGGTTGTATAGAATCAATTATCCACAGTACACTAAAGTTACTGCATGCCCACAAGGCCAAGGTGGAGCAATATGAGGCAAGATTAAGGAAAGTAAAAGTGACCATTTCAAAATTGAATACAAAAAATCTGCCCATAGAAGAGTCAAATTCAATTCTATTATCAAAACATGAAAACCTTAAGGATGCATACAATAGGAAGCCCTCTTTGAGGCCACACATAGAGCCGATACACTTCATAACAATCTAGATAAGCCTAATGTTTCATAAAAGCAAAGCAAGAAGTCATCTCTAAAGTTAACATTGGACTTGGCCAATGTTAACATTGGACTTGGCCAATGTTAACATTGGACTTGGCCAATCTAGATAAGCCTAATGTTTCATAAAAGCAAAGCAAGAAGTCATCTCTAAAGTTAACATTGGACTTGGCCAAAGGTGATGGCAGGGCCACTTATAAGTCAAAGATGAAATAATCAAGAGGGTGGAAGAAGAGGTGGCATCCCTCAAGTAAAAGAATGCTACAAAACCCCTCAGGGGTTCACTATAAGTAAACCCTCTTATTCATATGCGTTCAAGGCCTATTTTAAAAATCCCTTATCTATGAAATTTTCATGAATAAAACATACCCTTTTTCTAGTCAACCTATGAATTCCCCCTTTAAATGGTACCCTTCTGTATGTAAAAAATGTGTAAAAAAAGGATTTTAAAAATCCCTTGTGTTGAACCCACGTGCTATGCTTACATATTTATGAGTGACCCCTCCCAAGCAAAACCCTCAACATTGTCTTTCCAATCCTCAAATAAGAACAAGGAAAAGGAGGTTGTTGTAAGCTAGATTTCTCATCAATGCTATCATTGGCTTTACGCTTAAGCTTATAAACCCACTTTGTACCAATGGCCTTTTACCATAAGGAGAATTTGCTAAATATCAAGTGCCATATTCAAGGATTGAGTCATATTTATCCAGCATGACCTATATATATTGATCATTTTCATGTGCTTCCTCGAAGAAAGCACGTTTCTCTTCATATATTGGCAATGAGAGCATGATTCACAAAAGAATAAGATGTATGATGAGAACCTGCACATGTCCTTCTAGGAAAATGAGTAGCTGATTTGCTATCCCGTAATGTTTGCACCGGCCATTTTGGGATATTCTTGGATGCTTATATGGCTTTGTTTCCTCATCCATTATATCACCTACAATTGTCTCGCCAATAGGCTAATCTATGGACTAAAATTGGAGCTGATTTTTAGCTAGTTAATGAGCTAATTTACAATACCTTGTTGAACATTCATTTTCTCCACATATGGTTGTCCAATATTGTACAAAAGGTAGGAGTGTATCAAAGATGACCTATGAGCATATGTTTGCATAAAAGCATGGGCTGAATTGAGTTATCAACAATGATAACATATCTACTCTCACTAAAATCTACCTTGTGGCTAGAAGTTAGAGTCTATACCCTTTTCTCTTTGAGCTGTATCCCATAAAAATGCATTGTACTCCCTTATCATCTAGCTTAGGCACAAGAGCATAAGCAAGACAACCGAAAACATGCAAATTAGACACATAGGACTACCTCTATCCTTCCAAGCTTCATAAGGGATAATTGTCTACTATAAGGCCTTGGTAGGGCATCTGTTTAGCACATAAATGGTTAACATAATTGCATCTAACCAAAAAACATGAGGTAAATCCTTGCCTTCTTTAACCACATACAATGTGCCATCTCCATGAGAGATCTATTATTCCTCTCGGCAGCACCATTTTGTTGAGGTGTGTAAGGCATTGTGTGATATCCCTCTGCCCCCTCTACGCACTGGACTCCCAGTAGTAGCTGACAGCGGAAGTAGCCCCCTCATGCGCGGGGCAGGGTTTCTCAATCGGGGCCTCGCACGAGTGTCCGGGCACGAGACTAGGCTGGTGGTCACTCCGAAAACCGAAATCGGAAAAATTTCCCATGCCTGGAAAGCGGAGACGATTCCACCTTTTTGATTTTTCTTAACGAATTTTTCTAACGAGATCAATTCTAAACTATCCTTTACCTGAATAAATCAGATAGAAGGAAACTATCACTGATATAATTTGATCATACTGAGTGATTTCAATGCTTTTTTCCTAATCAAGATCAGGCAGCACAGCCGTTGATCCACTCAGTTGAGAAATTTATCAGGGAATTAACTAGCTACTCGAATCCTAGCATAATCCTAGATTTTTCAGTTTGATTATTAAAACTCCACTGATTCCAGCCTAACCCCATCCGGCCCATGGGTAGCCACCACCCTGCCGCCACTGGAATCGGTAGATCCAAACAAGTACTCACCCACCCATAATTGAAATGCCTTTCTTAACTTTAGCTTTAGAAAACAAATACGCACACACTCCTCTTTAAAACTTTAATATAAAAAAAACAATCCGTTGACAAACAATTTACTGGTTACATATGTCATACTTCAAAATTTTCATTGAGTCTTTGTTTCTCACAAAACAGTATCACTCTGGACTCTCCGTTGAGACCAGCGAGTCAACAACGAGATCCAGTGATAGATTACAATAACATTGGTCTGTCATACAATATCTTCCTCGACATACGCATGGGTGTCCTCGGCACCGCGAGCCCGTGCATCGCCTGGTCAGAACCCTCCAGGATCCTCCTTAGGTGTCCTGGCACTTCACTCAGGGACCGCTTCGTCGGCCCTCGCCCATTGTACCGGAAGCGCACCATTTTAACCATACCGAGGCTGGTCAAGACCTCGGCAGGCTTTGCCGCGTGAGCTGTCCCTCGAACGCTCCTCGCCAGTTGCTGCAACCGAACTTCCCTTAGATAAACATATATGCCAAATGCTCCCTCCAGCATTCTGGCGTAAGATAGTCCTTTAAGAAAACAGGGTTTCTATGCAAGTTTTCAGTTTTGATTTTGTTTGAAAACCATGAATAATCTTAAATTCGTATCTTAATACTTCTAGATCCAGGTCTGAATTCCAAACAGAATTCCTCGAATTCTGTCAACTTGATCCTCATATCAAAATCAAAAGTCTTAACTTAGTTTCAGATTCGGTGGGTGTTTTGAGTGCATTTTTCCTAAACTGAGCACATCGTCATTGACGAAGGAATTAGGTCTTGGTCAATAGTTAGAATCAAAGTTTGGGTCTGGAAAGGTTCTTCCTAAACTATCTTTCTCGAAAGGTACTATTTCAATTTCTTTTTTTCTAAATTTCGTTCGACGAAAACGAATATTTACTTATAGATTTCTCTAAAACATGAATTTCTTATGAGGAATAAAATAATCATTTATCTCAATCTCCGACTTCGATAGTTTAATTGAATTTTCTCATTACCATCTTAGTGAATATGAAACGGTAGCATTTCTTCTCACAGATTATCTACTTATTCATTTTTTCAATTTTTGTGAAAATTAAATAGAGGATTAAGGAGAACCCTTATTTAATTATAAAGATTCTATATGCATCTAATTATGCATAAAATCCGATTCTGATGAAAGTCACACTTTTATCATCATAAAAAATCATTTATGATGAAAATCACTCTTTTAATAAAATATATCTTTTATGCACCCATTTATGCATAAAAACCATTTATGATGAAAATCATAATTTTAATATATAAAAAATATCTTTTATGCACCCATTTATGCATAAAAACCTTTTATGATGAAAATCACACTTTTAATATAAAAAAATATCTTTTATGCACCCATTTATGCATAAAAACCATTTATGATGAAAATCACTCTTTTAATATAAAAAATTTCTTTTATACAACCATTTATGCCCAAAAATCATTTATGATGAAAGTAACACTTTTATAATTAAAAAATAATCTTTTATGCATACTTTTATGCATAAAAATCAAATATGATAAAAGTAACACTTTTATAATTAAAAAAAATCTTTTATGCATACTTCTATGCATGAAAATCAAATATGATAAAAGTAACACTTTTATAATTAAAAAATAATCTTTTATGCATACTTCTATGTATGAAAATCAAATATGATAAAAGTAACACTTTTATAATAAAAAAATAATCTTTTATATATACTTCTATACATGAAAATCAAATATGATAAAAGTAACACTTTTATAATAAAAAAATAATCTTTTATATATATTTCTATACATGAAAATCAAATATGATAAAAGTAACACTTTTATAATAAAAAATAATCTTTTATGCATACTTTTTTGCATAAAAATCAAATATGATAAAAGTAACTCTTTTATAATAAAAAAATAATCTTTTATGCATACTTCTATGCATGAAAATCAAATATGATAAAAGTAACACTTTTATAATAAAAAAATAATCTTTTATACATACTTCTATGCATGAAAATCAAATATGATAAAAGTAACACTTTTATAATGAAAAAATAATCTTTTATGCATACTTTTATGCATAAAAATCAAATATGATAAAAGTAACACTTTTATAATAAAAAATAATCTTTTATGCATGAAAATCAAATATGATAAAAGTAACACTTTTATAATAAAAAAATAATATTTAATGCATACTTTTATGCATGAAAATCAATTATGATAAAAGTAACACTTTTATAATTAAAAAATAATCTTTTATGCATACTTTTATGCATAAAAATCAATAATAATGAAAGTAATACTTTTATAATAAAACTAAATTTCTTTTATACAAATAATCAAAATGCATCTTCTATGCATAAAAATGACACTTTAGAATATAGAAATCATAAGGATTACTCTTTTAGAATAATGAAAGATAATACTTTTTTCCAAATTTTTAAAATTTTTTGCCATAACCTCCTTTGTATGGCTGACCATTTTTCAATTTTTAAGTCTCTAAAATTAATTAGAGATGCATCAAGAGTACTTAAATCATTCTAAAGTAACGTTTTTCTACTTATTTTAAGAGAAACATTATGAAAAACTTGATTTTATTCATTAATCATTCACCTAGGATAAAGAATGGTTGAATTTACTAGAGAAGAGAGGGGAATGCCTTTTGCAATGAGGTATAACATCATTTGCAATGTAGAGAAGACAAAAATCATAAAAAAAAAAACCATAAAATGAATGAAAAAGAGAAGAATCTCCAACTTACATAGATAATTTGAGAGCTTTCCTTTGGCTTGATGGTTTGAGGGTTCAACTCTTGTTTGAGACAAGAGTGGCCACCAATCTTTTGGAAGAGGGAAGGTCAAAAACTAATGAATTAATACCAAAGCTTGGGTTCCCAAGTGCATCACAAAGTCCCCTAAGCTTACACAAAGAATAAAGCCTCAACACCAAGCACATCGGCCACCAAAGTACAATGTTCGTCAAAGATGGGTGCCTGTGCATGTACTTCAACAACAAGGATACTATAATGGTAATTCCATAATATGGTTGCCAAAATCAAACAATGTGAAGAAAACCTCACCATCGACTTCAATCCTAACAACTTCACCTAAAGTTCAACAAGAATGGAGGCCTAAGCAATAGCAAGCAAATCACTCAACCACTCTCCTCCGATCAACACCAACACAAGAGCTTGTCTGTTCAAGAAAACAATCAGTAGTCTTCCCTACTACCTCGACATCATTTTAGCAACAAATTCAAGAATCAATACAAAGACTTAGGAGCACATCAAGAACAAAATAACAATGCTCTTGTCACCCCTCTGGAAGTGAGAAATGAGCACACAAGAAGCTGTTGCTTGCAAATCATGACCTAGATGACCCATAAAATAAAATAAAAACTCGAGGTCAAAACCTGCAAATTCACGGAATTCCATCTCACGAAATTACAATTCATGGAGTTCCATTTCACGGCTTAAGAACCAGCACTTTCACGAATTAAGCCATATCCACAATAACCACTATATATTTCTTAAGCTTATTGATTACTATTCTTTGGCTAAATTAATGTAGCAACTGCTCTAGGAGTATGAATCACTAGAGAACATTTGCACCAAAGCCTCAACAACTTCCAAGTACATCTTTGGATGGGTGGCCATGGTGGCAAAATCCTGGTCAATGATACAATCCATCGCATGGAATTTTCCTTCAAATTACAAACCTCAACCATCTTCACAAATCAATGATCTTTAATCCTTAGTGAAGATATCTATATTAGCCTTACAAGTTGACGTAGTTCTTTCAATCCTCACCAACAAGTGGTTACTTCAACACAGAGCTCAATAAGAGTCTATATGACTCAATTCTTGTACTTCATGTAAATCTACTTCATAAGAGCACTTAAATATGCATAAAAACATAAAAAGAAGAAGAAGATAGGATCAGATCCTACTCAATAACATTTGACAAGAATCGTGCCACAAAAAGGGACATCATCACAAGCTAATTACTTCAAATGATGAATGTCGCTTCAATGAATCAAATGAGGAACTGAGAATCACCATCTTGTTCTGATAATTAAGTCTACGTTCCTCCAGATCCTTCTTTCTTTTCTCTCCCATTATTAACATCTCTTAGTGTCCCCACTAACAAAATCACATGTAACCTTGCTGATGATTTGCCAAAAACAAAGTGAGCAAAAAAAGGGCTCACACAAATATAAAAATGCAATCATTCGTAAAAAACCCCACCCACCCCGTTAGGAATTCCCAATACACTACTAACTTATTTATCCATTAACTAGCTTTTCTTATTCCTTCCGAAGGAACAAAGACCATTGAATGTCATTCAACATCAAAGTCATAAACAAAGCTTTTTCATTCTCCCCACGTAAAGGTCTTCAACGCGATCACGCGCGGACGCGATCGCCATCAGGAAGGGGGGAATATTAATCCAATTCTAGGATTAACAAGAGCTACTGCCATTATCTTACATCAAGGAGTCACGGTAGATACACCAAAGGGTCATACATTCAAGATATGAAGCAATAGTGTCCAAAGCTACAACTTGGATGGGCACTCGTAATGGTGTAACGGAGTATTTATGGTAATTTTCACTTCAAGAGCATGTGGTAGCAAGTTAGGATGAAGTCCTAAGTGATGTACGTCATGGATATATTATGAGAGTAATCATTTTAATAGCATTAGGCCTCTTTTGAGCCTAAAGTACCTAGTCGGCCATAGTTTAAGTGTGTGAACACTTATGGCCATGTATATAAGTGAATTTCAGTTGAGTGCATTCTTTCTTGGAATACTGCTTTCTATCCTTGGGGTGCCGTCTTGGTCCCTTGCTTGTAGCATGGATTTTTTGGCTGGATTCCCATGAGATCTTGTCTGTATCATAATACCCTTGGGCTTGAAGCTGGGCTTTGTAAATCTACTGTTGACATACTGGATACTTTTGTTGATTTGCTTCTGGTTTCCTTATATGGAGATGAGGTTGTGACATCGACAACCTTTTTTTTTGCCTCTACTTTCTTTGGTACCGGCGGCTCCTTGTCACACATTATTGCCTATTTTACTTTATTTAATTGACTCCATAATGGCATGGTGATGGTGTCCTTGCCATCATTGAGGTGTGCTGCCCAATCCTCCCCTTGGATGTGACATTTATTAGCGCAAATCCAGGATTGTCCAAGAATCACCTCTTCCTCCATGGATCCTGTAGGTATGACAAATACCTTTCCAACCAAGGGATAATTTCTGATAGAAATATTAGCATTAAAAAATTCCATGGTTTTCATAGTTGACAAATGCTTCCTGCAAACTTGTGTATTAGAGGCCTCAAGGTGAGGTTTGCCTAGAGCTACTTATGTTTCATAGGAGATCAAGTTATGACTTGATCCCATATCAATTAATGCAATGCTTTTAGTGTGACTCTCTTTCGTAGAAACTTTTACACTAAGACGTGCAAGCTTAGACATGTAGGCTCAATGTCGAGGTCATTCTCGTAAAGCAAGGTCAGTGAAGCCATGTTCACATGTAGCATTTTTCCCTAGAGTCTCTGTTTTGCCTTGGCTTCTTCTAGAGCTTGTCTATTTTTTTCTTTGGTTAGCTGCTTCTTTTGTTTTAGAAGATGCTCTTGTGCAATCATTTCCTGGTGTTAGGGGTCCATAATACTTTTTGAGTTTTCTCCCATTGGTGTATCCTTCCATTTTGACTCCCTCGATGGTTTCAATTTAGACTGACCCTTGAGGGATGATTCTGGACACTCTAAAAGGTCCTAGTCCTCTGTATTTGAGTTTTCTTTTTCTTAGTGCTTCCAACATCATACAGGAGGACAAGGTCCCCCATTTTGAGTTCCTTGTGTTTGTGGTTTCCTTATATGGAGATGAGGTTGTGATGTGGGCAACCTCTCTTTTATGACCTCTTCTTTCTTGGTACTGGCAGATTGTCACATGTTATTGCCTATTTTCCTTTATTTAATGGACTCCATAATGGCATGGTGATGGTGTCCTTGCCATCATTAAGGTGTGCTACCCAATCCTCCCCTTAGATGTGACAAATATTAGCGCAAAATCCAAGATCGTCCAAGAATCACCTCTTCCTCCATGGATCCTGGAGGCATGACAAATACCTTTCTAACCAAAGGATTATTTCTGATAGAAATATTAACATTACAAAATCCCATGGTTTTTGTACTTGACAAATGCACACTGTGAACTTGTGCATTAGAGGCCTCAAGGTGAGGTTTGCCTAGAGCGACCCATGTTTCATAGGAGATCAAGTTATGACGATCCCGTATCAATTAATGCAATGCATTTAGTGTGACTCTCTTTCATAGAAACTTTTAAACTGAGACATGCAAGCTCAGATGTGCAGGCTCAATGTCGAGGTCGTTCTCATAAACCAAGGTGAGTGAAGCCATGTTCACATGTAGCATTTTTCCTTGGAGTCTCTATTTTGCCTTGGCTTCCCTTGCCTTGGCTTCTTCTAGATCTTATCTATTTTTTTCTTTGGCTAGCTGCTTCTTTTGTTTCAGAAGATGCTCTTGTGTGATCATTTCTTGGGTTAGGGGTCCATAATACTTTTTGAGTTTTCTCCCATTGGTTTATCCTTCCATTTCTACTCCCACAATGGTTTCAATTCGGGTTTGAGGGGTGATTTTGGACACTCTAAAAGGTCCTAGTCCTCTGTATTTGAGTTCCTTTTTCTTGGTGCTTCTAACACCATACAGGAGGACGAGGTCCCCCATTTCCAGTTCCTTCTGTTCTAGGTTATGGGTCAAACCAACGTTTTCTTCGTTGTTTCTCGACCATAAGCCCATGTGATGCAAATAGCCTAGTTTCATCAGGTTTTTCCAAATTAACCAATCTCTCAGCTAATGCATTTTCAATAAGCCTTTCCTGTACTGCAATTTGTAGGCTTGGAACTAAAAACTCCATTGGCATTACCGCATCAATGTGATAAGCTAGACGGAAGGGAGTATATCCCTTCGCTACCTTATATGATGTACGATAAGCCCATAGAGCTGTAGTCAGCTTGTGTTCCCAATCCGTGTGACTGGCTTCTAAGGTTTTGGTCAAGATAGCATATAAAATCATGGTGGTTCTCTCTTCTTGACCGTTGATGATTTTGCAATGTACTACAAGGAATCCTGTAAGTAAGTGTTCAATCACCTCATTTAATGAAATGTGAACCCCGATCACTGAATAATAAAAGTGGGAAACCAAATCTAGAAATTATTTTTCTCGTATAAGAACTTGGTTGTGGTTTGAGCATCAGCTCGTTTAGAGGCCCTCACCTCCACCCACTTTGTGAAATAATCTATGGCCACGAATCTGTGGCCACGATCACACATCTGGCTTGTGACGAATGCACTACCGGACTAATGGGTCCAACAAAATCAATTCCCCATTTCTCAAAGGGTTGTCTAACAATTACAGGGGGGTGAGTGGCATCCCGTCTTTTTGTAAGATTCCTCCTCAGTCTGAATAATGAAAAAGCTTTTACCTCAATCCCCTGTAATCATTCCCTATTTGAGAATGCAAGAAAATATTATTTTTCCTTGTTTTTGCCTAGAGAGAAGAAAAATTCTACAGAGAGATAATTTAATATTAAGATATTTTAATATATAAACATTCTCCTGATATCTAAAATATATTTCTCTAAAACAAAAGTTCAAAATAAATTCTCCAAGGTGCATTAGGAATCAATAATAATGATATAAGGGACCTTAGCCTAAGGGTCTAGATTTTTAAAAAAATTTGGATTATGGTCTAATTAAGGGCCAATAGGATTAATCCAATTGTTGGGATGAGATAAATCCAATGAATAAAAGAAAATACCTAAAAATGATTAAATGCTCACATAAGATGAAGAGTTGACTGAGTACAAGGTTTATTAGTTAAAAATTAAGAGATATTACTAAAAAAAATGAGATATTTTGGAGGAATGATGAATTTTTGACACCTTGGTAAGGAGAAGGGGACTTTTGAGGTAGGCGCCTCCTTCATGTGTGGAAGGGTTTTTAATTCAAAAAATTTATGATATTTTTATCTCTCCTCTCTCCTGGATCAAACTGGATCAAAAGGGGAGCCAAATTGGTCCAAATCTTATCCAAATTCTGTCAAACTGGAGCTGGAAAATTCGAGAACCTAGTTGGACTCAGTTAGTGGCCTCTCTCACCTATAAATAGACCCCCATTCTTTTGTATCCTCATCTGTGAGCTATACCATGCCAGTATTACATTAAAATAATCATATTTTCTATTATCCCTTAAATTTCCTCTACTTTTGGGGAGCTTGGAGCTTCTCTCTCTCTTCAAAAACTCTTGGAGCTCTCTTCTCCACTTACCAAACCAATTGATTGGTTGGGGGCTTCACTTCTAGAAGCAAGCTAATCCTTAAGGTAAGAATGAATTTGATGGTTTTTTTGTTAAATTTTCTCAAATGACTTCTCTTCTCAACTCCTCTCAAGCTTGAGAAGTTTTCTAATTGGTTGTTTTAAATTCAAATCAAGCTTTCCCTAAGAATTTTAATATGTAATCAAGAAAAAGTTAATCTTTATGCTTATTTAGAATGCTTTCTTATGTATATCTCTCTCTCAAAAAGAATAGTCATTCCTATGGCTAATTCTTTAGCAAAAGAATGCTTCTCATTTTTTATAAATTTTTATTTCAAAACCAAGATCTAGGCTTGTTAAGCTAGAGAATAAGAAAATGGTATTTTTATGATTTTATCTTAACAAAATAATGTTTAATTCTTTTAGATTATTTATAAGTAGTTAAAAATTGCTTTGATTGATTCTAAATGTGGAATAGATTTTATGATTATGGTTAAAACTATGATTAAAATTCATAGTTTAGATTTAAGCTTGAAAATGGATCTTCTATCATATTTTCATTACAATGTTTTATTCTTTTAAGAAAATTAAAAATTATCAATAATAGTAGCGAAGCTATGGTAAAATTTTTAAAAAATAATACATATCTTATTTTTATGCATAATGCTAAAAGAGGACTTCCTACCATATTCTAGGATTGGACATCCTATGCAAAAAGAATGATTTTCATCATATTCATGGAAAATAAATTTTTAGTATTTATGCATAAATATTTAATTAAAAGAAAAGAGACATTTTTGGTAAATTTATTTTCATGTGAAAAGAGGAATTCCCATCAAAGTAATTCAATAGTAAAAGAGGAATTTTTGGCATATTTAAAATAATGGATATTTTTATTTAATTTAAAAAAGATAAATTTTAGATAAATTTATTTTATGCATAAGAGATTTTTAAATGATAAAAGAGGAATTTCCATGACATTTTAAATTCAATCATTTAAATATAAAAAGAGAGATTTTAAGATATTCAAAAAAATGGATATTTGTATTTAATTTAAAAGAAGATTTTTTTTGGGTATTTTAAGTAGAGAAAGGTTTAAATTAAATTTTGGAACAAAAGAGGAATTTTCACCATAATTCTACCTAGAAAATTAGGGTTGATAATTAAATTGGTAGAAAGAATATTCTTAGATATTTTAGGTGGCTAAATCACCAAATTGATATTTACCCAAAATTAGATTAATGGAAGAAGAGTATTTTTATAACAACTCGATATTCTCGTATAGAACCATTTCTTAATTTATTATAGTTAGGAAGCAATGAAATTCATAAAGTTAGAATTTTCCTTATAGTTAGAAGTACAGTAGATGTTTATCTGAAGAAAATCCTTCAGAATCACAGATAGAAGTAAACCGAATAATTTTGGTTATACCATGACTGTGAGAATGGTGGCCAGTAAACCACCTGCCCATCTCTTGAATCTGAATCAAGCAAAAACCTCATGATCAATTCCAATTCTTAACACAAAGAATAGACTACCGTTGAATTAGCATAGTTTTTCCTTAACCGAAATCACCAAGAATCTAGTTGGAAATTCAGTCAAATGATCGGTAGATTACCCTGATGAGAGGTCATTGATTCTCATTAAGAAAATCTGGATTAAGGGAAAAAGGTTTTGTGAAACCAATCTCAAATCGGGAATTCTACTTGCATAGAACCTCTATTTTCTTTTAAAGGAATGTTTTACGCCAAGATGCTGGAGGAAGCATTTGGTATGTGTTTAACTAAGGAGAGACTCGTTTTGCAACAACTAGCGGGGAGTCGTTGAGGGAGGTTGCTGCGGGGCAAAACCTGTCGAGGTCTTGACTAGCCTCGATATGATTAAAATGGTGCGCTTCCGGTACAATGGGTGAGGACCAACGAAGCGGTCCCTGAGTGAAATGCTAGTACACCTAAGTAGGATCCTAGAGGGTTCTGACCAAGTGATGCACGGGCTCATGGTTGCTAGGACACCCATGCTTACGTCGAGGAAGATACGGATGAACCAGAAGAATGACTTTTGTGAATGGAATTTTGATATTGGATCTCGTTGGTTGGCTTGCTGGTCTTCAACGGAGAGTTCAGATGATATATTTTGTAAAACGACGGACTCGATATTTTGGAGGATTATGATCAGTAATACTATGATTTCATTGAAAGATTTTTTTAAACACAACCGAATCTGTTAAAATGGCAATTTCATATTGGGTGTGTAAGTGGTATGACTACCTTGAATTTTGCTTGAAACACTGGCTAGGGGGCTTAGAAACTCTTTTCCTCGGTACCCGGGCAAAACAGAACCAAATTTTTATAAAGGAATCCCACCAATACACTGGTTGGGCGGTTGGCGCTGGATCGGGGGATTTTTGTGATACAAATAGTTACAATTAAGTTACGTTAGTTAGAATAAGTCCTAGGAAGACCCTTGTTCTCTGGGAGGGAATCAGTGGTTGTGCCTCGCTAAAGGAGGAAAAAGCGGTGATTCTATGGACCAAGTGCAAGTCTCTTCCTTGATCTGACCATGTGACTTTCGGGTTTGGTCGGATCAATTTGGTTAGTTAAGACTTTGACTCATTAGATCAATTCTCCAATTAGATGATTTTCTTGGTGGAATCGCTCGTGCCTTCCGGTCGAGGGAAGTTTTTTCGGGCTCGATTTCGAAGGAACCCTGCCAGGCTAGTCTCTTGTCCGGATATCCATGGTGGATGAGGCTCCAAGTGTGGATCCCTACCCTGCATGAGAGACTGACGCTGCTTTTGTCGCCAGGGCCCTCAGAGGGGGCATCCCAGAGGGGGCGGGGGTCTCACAGCTGGTATCAGAGCTTTGTTGAAAGCTAATAAGGAAAAATGAATTCTTATCAGAA
Source organism: Cibotium barometz (assembly GCF_041138505.1). NCBI lineage: Eukaryota > Viridiplantae > Streptophyta > Polypodiopsida > Cyatheales > Cibotiaceae > Cibotium > Cibotium barometz. The sequence goes on from NC_141070.1 coordinate 6,646,165, forward strand.
GTTTATAATAAAAACTCAAAAAGAGCATTTACGTATTGTATTTTCATTCCTTAAGCTTCATTAATGAAGATTTTCAATCAAAGAATTTGGTTTTATAGATGGAAGTTCCATGCTTATCCAGTATTCTCGATCTCATCCAATCACAAGATATGACTGCTTTCGCCTTCAAGCATATCATCTCTTCTGCTACAAGTCGAACGAGCCAAGCTAGACTCGCAAGCCGTTTTGAGGATTTATATTTCCCAGACCCAGTGGAGAGACGACATCCCAAGTGATTTGCAGGGTAGTATGTCCATGCCTCGTGACCAGTGCGTGATGCTGAGGGAAAATATCTCGTTGTCCATGATTCTGATGAGGCTAAAAGTGATTCATGGTATTATTTTATATCACCCTACGCCTCGAGATTTCAGACTTTCCTACCATATCTACAAACTTCTTAGTCCCTTTATTCCAAAGGAGAAGATAATAGCTCCCTTGGTAGTGAGAGAACATTTATATCGGGGCATGTCTATAGCCCACAGTATCGCTGTCTTATGCATTTCCCAAGGAGGTTTTGACTTTATGGAGCCGAGATGCTCTATGTACATATTGCAACCTTTATATGAATAAAGAAATGTCTTGTGGAAAATTCTCTGTTATATAAGTGATTGTTTATTATTTGACGAATTGAAGAAACAAGATCTGTTACTCTGACATATGTCATAGATCTCCAATAAGATCGTTTACCTTGTTTAAGCAATTATTTTTACGAAATCAAAATAAAAATTTAATAATGTATCATTTTTGGCAGAATCATGAGGCGAGCGACGAACCGTGGCCGACAGCCAGATCCTCTCACTGATGAGAGAAAGAGCTTGATCCCGACGTTCGCAAGGCTCTTCACAAAACTTAGCCAGGACCCTTCAAAGGTGAAGGGAAGAACTTGGGCGAGGCTGTGGAGAAGTGGGTTGAAGCCATGAAGGAATATTTTGATGTCACCGGATACAACAAGAGGAAAAAAATGGCTCTCGCTTAGGATGAAAATTTTGGAAATAGCCAGGGTGGCATGGAGAAACCATTGCGACACCAACCATCTGGATAGGAATACCCAATCCTCGAATGATCTCAAAGCTTATCTAAGGAAGAGATTTTGTCCCCCTAGATTTTTAGAAACCAAGATGAATGAATTCTTAGAGCTACTCCATGCAAAGCAGTCTCCAAACTCCCTCCCAGAATTGGGAAAACCAAAGAGAGAGAGTTCCACCTCAGACTGTACCAGCTTAAGCCGTCACTATAGCTGAGGAAGTGGAGGAAGAAAAAGGACAGATCTATGCCGCAATTGAGCATCAGGGAAATAATCGTCAATTTTCAGTCCTCTAGACTCCAGCAGAGTACCAGGGTAAGCAATTCAAGCTTTTGATTGATTCAGGTAGCAGAACTCATTCTTTTATTTCCCCAGGATGTCTACGTAAGTTAGTCCTAAATCAAAAATCAGGGAAACCTGTGCAAATGGAATTGGCCAGTGGAAAGATTCTTTTCACACACCTTGAGATAGATCTTATTCAGTTTAGTCTAGATGGGAACGTAACAGAGTGCAAGTTCAGAGTCCTACCCTTGGGAATCTATGATGGAATCCTTGGAATGGAATTGGCTCCATAAGAATCTATGATGGAATCCTTGGAATGGATTGGCTCCATAAGAATCAGGCTGACATTCATTGTCACAATGGAACCATCTCTTTTCTTGACCTTCACGGGAATAAAGTTCAAGGAATTGGAATTTTCGGATCCCCACTACTGCAATTAGTCAAGGCTTCTAAATTGTTAAAAGGGCTCAGAAAGAGGCAAGCTATTTATATCGTTAAGATGAATCCGGTACATATAAAATGCAAGGCTAAAGAACGAGAGTGGTTAAGTGAGTATGAAGATGTGTTCCCAGAAGAGCTAACTGAGATGCCTCCATCTCGCGAAGTAGATCATGAGATCGAGTTAACCCTCGGAGCTCAGCCACCCAGTAAGCCCAGCATGCATACAAAATGCCAGTCCCTGAAGCCATAGAACTTAAGGAGCAATTAAGACAATTGTTAGAGCAGGGATTCGTCAGACCCAGTGTCTCACTTTGGGGTGCACCCGTTCTCTTTCAAAAGAAGAAAGATGGAACGCTAAGGCACTGTATTGACTACAAAGGATTGAATCAATTAACAATTAAAAATAAGTATCCTATCTCGAGGATTGATGAACTTCTGGATCGGTTAAGTGGGACCCAGATAGATCTCAAATCCGGGTACTACCAGATCAGAATCAAGGAACAGGACATCCCAAACACAGCATTCAATACTCGCTATGGGCATTATGAGTTCACAGTCATGCCGTTTGGATTGACTAATGCCCCGGAGACGTTTAATCATCTTATGTAGGATATTCTTAGAGAATACTTAGATGATTTTGTTCTTGTCTTCTTTGTAAAAGGGATCTTTATCCCAGGATTCTGTGGGGGGGGCTGGCCAACTATAAAGAACCCCATAATCAGTTGGATCTAAAGTTGGATTTGAATTATAAATAAAGTGGTCTTTTCACCTGAGCATCTTGGTTAATTTGGGGAAAAAAAAGGGGACTTAACAAGAATTTTCGTATTGATAAGATTATGGATCGAGGTCGTGGTGGTGGGAATGTTACACCCCAACTCGATGAGGAAGAGCTTGACCCGAATGTTCGTAAAGCTCTTCATAGATCAGAGCCTGGACCTTTCAAGGGTGAAGGGGAAAACTTAGGCAAAGCTGTGGAGAAGTGGATCGAAGCAATGGAAGAATACTTCGATGTCACTGGGTACAACGAGAAAAGTAAATTGGCTCGCAAGGCTGAAGATAGTAGAAACAACCAGAGTGGCATGGAAAAACCACTTCGAGAAAACCGTCTGGATTAGAACACCCAGACATGGAATGATCTCAAGACTTACCTAAGGAAGAGATTCTGTCCTCCTGGCTTTTTGGAAACCAAGATGAATGAATTCTTAGAGTTAACCCAGGGGAGCAAAACTATTGAAGTGTATCACCAAGCGTGTTTTCTCTCCTCCTCAAGTACTCGCCATCGCTGGATGAAGAACAGCTTATGGCCAGATTCATTCGGGGACTGAACGAACCCTTGAATATCCTAGTGAAGAATGCCAATCCAGTTTCCATGGCCAAAGCAGTGCGGATGGCGAAGGATTTCACCAAGGCCTTTGATGTCAAGGTCCTGCCGAAGCTAGTACCAGCATCTTTCAAAAGATTTCTAGCTCTGGAAGGTGATTCCAACTTTCCACTGCCTAAGAGACAACAAGGTCAAACTCAAGATATGGGAAGTTCCAGAATGGAAGAAAGGTCTTTTTCTCGGAACTCAATCCCCTGGAATTCAACTTCAAAAGTTCCACCCTTGAACAAAGAAATGAAATTCTATAACTGTCAAGGATTTGGACATCGCAGTATAGATTGCCCAACTCCTTTTGGATCAAGGTTTTTGGGGTAGGGAAGTCAGGGACCAAGATTCCAGACTCCAGCTCCTTCCTTGTTGTAGAGTAATCAGGTTTCTTTCTGTCAAAATCAGGGAAATCTCAGAGGTAGACCCTCTAACCAGCCCTATTCAAGTGATTTTGAAGAAGAAGAGGATAACAAAGATGAAGACGTAGAGGATAACAAACATGAAGACACGGATGACTTCAATAAATCACTATGAGATTAGTGGATTGTGCTGACAGATTGCTGCTGTTTGGCCTTTGACCCAGTGGATCTAATTAAGGGATGACAAATTGAGAACCTGCATAACTGAAATTCCCGTGGAGGAATGTTCAGATAAAATTTTCGGTCTGATGAACCATTATTGTGTTAAGAATATGAACGAAATATTCTCTGGTAATGAGTTTTGTATGTTCTTCTTGTAGAATGGATCTTTATCCCAGGGTTCTGTGGGGGACTGGTGAACTATAAAGAACCCCAGAATCAGTTGGATCTAAAGTCGGATTTGAATTATAAATAAAGTGGTCTTTTCACCTGAGCGTCTTGGTTAATTCTGGTAAGGTTTATTTTCCCTTTTTAAACCTTCAACAACACTTTGATACGTAGATTCAATGGGATCGAGAAAAAGTACCTTCAGTATCAAAAGTAGGAAACCATACTAAAAGTGGATAAGATAAGATGTGAATGGGACTTACAGGTTCGGTCAGATGAGCTCAGTTAGTTAAGGCTTTTGACTACATTAGGGAAAAGTTATCTTGGTGGAATCGCCCGTGCTTTCCGGGCAAGAGAAGTTTTTCCGTTTTCGGTTTGGCAGAATTGAGAAATTAGTCACGTGTCCGGATATCCGTGGGAGAGGCCCCAAGTGTGGGACCCTGCCTCGTGCAAGATGTGCTACTTCCGCTACTAGCACCCCGAATCCGTTGCACGGTGGGGATAGGGATCTTACACATCCGTTGAGGACCACCAAGGCCAAACAACCAGATCTATGCCCGAGTTCAAAAAAATAACTCTAACTCCTTGTTCCATTTTCTTCCCCGACACACGCATGGGTATCCTCGACGACCCAGAGCCCGAGCACCGTATTGTCAGTACCCTCTAGGCTCTTTCGCAGGTCACCTAGCGCTTCACTCATAGGCTGTTTCCTTGGTCCCCCCTCATCAACCGCCGGAAGCTCACCATTTGAATCGAACCAAGGCTGGTCAAGACCTTCGCCGACCTTGCTACATGAGACGTCCTCCATTGACTCTCTGTCAACTATTGCAACTTTATCACTTAGGTCTCCACGACCTCGTTCACAAGATGGTCAAAATTATTCCCCAGCATTCTTGACATAAAACGGTCATTTAAAAACAGGTTTCATAAATACAGTTTCTAACAAACTCTCATCTTTCTACATTGTTCCACATCATTTCTCGTTATTCCACATTCTTCTATATCAATTTACATTGCTTATTCCACATCCAGTCATATGTATTCCCATCGTCCTCATCCATTCTCATCCAATCACATCATATTACATCCATTCTCATCCAATCACATCATATTACATCTCATCACGTCCTCATTCATTCTCATCCAATCACATCATATTACATCCATTCTCATCCAATCACATCATATTACATCTCATCACGTCCTCATCCATTCTCATCCAATCACATCATATTACATCCATTCTCATCCAATCACATCATATTACATCTTATCACGTCTATCCACATCTATCCTCATCACATCACGTCACAACATATCCACATCACATCTCATCCATTCATATCACATCACATCTCATCCATTCATATCACATCACATCCATCGACATTCATTCAGATCCACATCACATCCACATATCATCGCATCACGTTCACATCTATTTATATCACTTCATATCCATTCACATCTACCCCCCAAGTCCACATCACGTCACATCTCATCTATCCACATCATATCTCATCCATTCATATCTAACCAGATCCACATCACATCACATCCATTCACATCTCATTACATCACATTCAAGTCACCACATCTCACAACATCCACCCAGATCTCATCACATCCATTCACATCCATCACACCCATTCACATCCCAAATTCATTCACATCTCGTCACATCCATCCTCATCTTATCACATCCATCCACATCACATCACATTCATTCCATCCACATTACATCACATCCACATCTATCCATATCACATCTCATTCATTCCATCCACATTACATCACATCCACATCTATCCATATCACACCACATCCATTCACAGCTCATCACATTCATCCACATCCATTCAATCATTCACATTCACATCTATCCACATCCATCGATTCATTCACATGCACATACATCAAATCACATTCGATTCACATATCATCACATCTCATCACATTCACATCCACATCCATTTACAATCACATCACATCTCATCACATCACATTCACATCTTATCACAGCACGTTCACATCTTTTCACATCACATTCATATCTTATTACATCACATTTACATCTCCTCTTATCTCATCCAATCACATCACATCCATTTACATCCCATCACATTCATTTACATTCATTTAGATCCCCAGATTGTTCCACATCAATCCATATTACTTAATCCAAATCCAAATTATATGTATATCCATTCTTGACCAGATACATCATTATCCATCCCATCACACCGGATTCATTCACTTCACATAACATCCATTCCTATCTTTCTTAATTTACATTACGTCTCATTCATTCAGATCTTATATTATTCATTCACATTCTGATTCACATGACATCTCATCTCATCCATTCGCTCATATCGACTTCATATCCATTCACATTATTTGTATTCATTATTCCACCTACACATCCACATTCATACATCCACATTCACATCTATATCCATGCATCCACATTCACATTCACACCCATATATCCATATCCACATTCCACATTCATACATCCATATCCACATTCCACATTCACACATCCACATCCACATTCACATTCATACATCCATATCCACATTCCACATTCATACATCCACATCCACATTCACATTCATACATCCATTTTCACATCTTCATTCATACATCCGCATCCGCATCTACATCCATACATCCACATCTACATCCACATTCACATCCATACATCTATATCATACATTCACATCCGTGTTCACATTCATACATCCACATCCACATTTACATCCATACATCTTTATCATACATTCACATCCGCGTTCACATTTATACATCCACATCCACATTCACATCCATACATCTATATCATACATTCACATCCGCGTTCACATTCATACATCCACATCCATACATCCACATTCACATCCATACATCTATATCATACATTCACATCCGCATTCACATTCATACATCCACATCCATACATCCACCTCCACATCCACATTCACATCCATACATCTATATCATACATTCACATCCACGTTCACATTCATACATCCACATCCATACATCCATATCCACATTCCACATTCATACATCTCCATCTATTCCTCGTTCATTTTCATCTATCTGATTCATTTCACATCCTCATATCTATTTATAGAATACAAGAGAATTCTTATTTTTGATATAAGATTTCTCTACGCATCTATTTATGCATAAATTCCATTTTAAGGAGTAACACTTTCGAAATAAAAATCAATCTTTTATGCATCTTCCTATGCATAAATTCATTTTAAATGAGAATGACACTTTTGGATTGAAATAAATTCTTTATGCATCTTTCCATGCATAAATCCAATTTAGTAGGAATTACACTTTTAGAATAAAAGAATTTCTCTTATGCATCTAATTTATGCATAAAATACATTTATGATGAAAATCACACTTTTAATATATATAAAAATAACTTTTCTATGCATATGTTTATGCATAAAAGTCTTTTATGATGAAAATCACACTTTTAATATAAAAAAATATCTTCTATGCATATGGTTTTACATAAAAAATCTTTTATGATGAAAATCACACTTTTAATATAAAAAAATATCTTCTATGGACCCATTTATGCATAAAAATCATTTATGATGAAAATCACACTTTTAATATAAAAAAATATCTTTTATGCATATGTTTATGCATAAAAATATTTTATAATGAAAATCACACTTTTAATATTAAAAAAATATCTTCTATGCATATATTTATGCATAAAAATCTTTTATGATGAAAACCACACTTTTAATATTAAAAAATATCTTCTATGCACATGTTTATGCATAAAAATCTTTTATGATGAAAATCACACTTTTAATATAAAAATATATATTCTATGCATATGTTTATGCATAAAAATCTTTTATGATGAAAATCACACTTTTAATATAAAAAAATATCTTCTATGCATATGTTTATGCATAAAAATCTTTTATGATGAGAATCACACTTTTAATATTAAAAAATATCTTCTATGCATATGTTTATGCATAAAAATCTTTTATGATGAAAATCACGTTTTTAATATAAAAATATATCTTCTATGCATATGTTTATGCATCAAAATCTTTTATGATGAAAATCACACTTTTAATATTAAAAAAAATCTTTTATGCATTAAAATCAGTTATGATAAAAGTAACACTTTTATAATAATAAAAAATAATCTTTTATGCATACTTTTATGCATGAAAATCAATATATATTCCTCGTTCATTTTCATCTCTCTGATTCGTTTCACATCCTCATATCTTTTTATAGAATATAAGAGAATTCTTATTTTTGATTTCTTTACGCATCTATTTATGCATAAATTTCATTTTAAGGAGAATAATACTTTCAAAATAAAAATCAATCTTTTATGCATCTTCCTATGCATAATTCATTTTAAATGAGAATGACACTTTTGGATTGAAATAAATTCTTTATGCATCTTTCCATGCATAAATCCAATTTAGTAGGAATTACACTTTTAGAATAAAAGAATTTCTCTTATGCATCTAATTTATGCATAAATTCCATTTATGATGAAAATCACACTTTTAATATATAAAAAAAATATCTTCTATGCATATGTTTATGCATAAAAGTCTTTGATGATGAAAATCACACTTTTAATATAAAAAAATATCTTCTATGCATGTGTTTATGCATAAAAAATCCTTTATGATGAAAATCACACTTTTAATATATATAAAAAAATATCTTCTATGCATATGTTTATGCATAAAAGTCTTTTATGATGAAAATCACACTTTTAATATAAAAAAATATCTTCTACGCATGTGTTTATGCATAAAAAATCTTTTATGATGAAAATCACACTTTTAATATAAAAAAATATCTTCTATGCATATGTTTATGCATAAAAATCATTTATGATGAAAATCACACTTTTAATATAAAAAAATATCTTCTATGCATATGTTTATGCATAAAAATCTTTTATGATGAAAATTACACTTTTAATATATAAAAAATATCTTCTATGCATATGTTTATGCATAAAAATCTTTTATGATGAAAATCACACTTTTAATAATAAAAAATATCTTCTATGCATATGTTTATGCATAAAAATATTTTATGAATGAAAATCACACTTTTAATATAAAAAAATATCTTCTATGCATATGTTTGAAAATCACACTTTTAATATAAAAAAATATCTTCTATGCATATGTTTATGCATAAACATCTTTTATGATGAGAATCACACTTTTAATATAAAAAAATATCTTCTATGCATATGTTTATGCATAAAAATCTTTTATGATGAAAATCACACTTTTAATATAAAAAAATATCTTCTATGCATAAAAATCTTTTATGATGAAAATCACACTTTTAATATAAAAAAAAATCTTTTATGCATACTTTTATGCATGAAAATCGATTATGATAAAAGTAACACTTTTATAATTAAAAAAAATTCTTTTATGCATACTTTTATGCATGAAAATCAATTATAATGAAAGTAATACTTTTATAATAAAACTAAATTTCTTTTATACAAATAATCAAAATGCATCTTCTATGCATGAAAATGACAATTTAGAATATAGAAATCATAAGGATTACCCTTTTAGAATAATGAAAGATAATACTTATTTCCAAATTTTTAAAAAATTTTGCCATAACCTCCTTTGTATGGCTGCTCATTTTTCAATTTTAAGTCTCTAAAATTAATTAGAAATGCATCAAGAGTATTTAAATCATTCTAAAGTAACATTTTTCTACTTATTTAAGAGAAACATTATGAAAAACTTGATTTTATTCATTAATCATTCACCTAGGATAAAGAATGGTTGGATTTACTAGAGAAGAGAGGGGAATGCCTTTTGCAATGAGGCATAACATCATTTGCAATGTAGAGAAGACAAAATCATAAAAAAACCATAAAATGAATGGGAAAGAGAAGAATCTCCAACTTACATAGATAATTTGAGAGCTTTCCTTTGGCTTGATGGTTTGAGGGTTCAACTCTTGTTTGAGACAAGAGTGGCCACCAATCTCTTGGAAGAGGGAAGGTCAAAAACTAATGAATTATGAAGAGTAAAATTCACTGTTTTTGGCACTTAGGAGAGGCAGGGTAGCAGTGCAAAACACTATTAAGCTTCAACAAAGGGGGTGGCTTCTATTTATAGGAAAAAGTTTGCCTCTAACCAAGCAAACTGATTCTAGAAATTTTTGGATCAGTTTGGTCAATTTTTGACCATTTTTAGGTCAGTTTTGCTCACTTTTTGGATCTAGTTGAAACAGGAGAGAGGAGAGATAAAAATATCTCATTATTTGGGAGTTTAAAACTCATTCAAGCATGTGAAATAGGCGCCTCCTTCATGAGGGGAATTCCCCCATATTGAGGTGTCAAAAATGCATCATTTCACCTAAATATCTCTCTTTTTTAACTATTAACCTTCTCCTTAGTCAACTCTTCATCTTATGTGAGTATTCACTCATTTTTGGGGGATTTTCCTTTTATTCTTCTATTTATCTCCTCCCTACATTTGGATGAATCTTATTGGTCCGTAGGAACCTTAATTTAAAATGTCGAAAAAATCTTTACCCCCAGGATAATGCCTCTTGAACAGATTATACTTAATTTCTAATGCACCTTCTAAAAATCTTTTTGAACTTCTGTTTCAAGGGAACTTATTTTAATAAGATGAGATATTTTTCTATCCAAAAATATTTAAAAACTGAATTATCACTCTCTAGAAGATTTTCTCTCTCTAGGCCAAAACTGGTAGAAACAAGATCTTTTATATTTCTGAAGAGGGATTTGATTACAGGGGAAGATACTGGACATCCTGAGAGACTGAGGGAGGAATCTTACATTCTACCCCACTAAAAAAATGCGAGATGTCCTCATCTCGCAGGTGGAGTATGATCTCTTTCATCTTCTTCTTCTTCTTGTTCAATCACTTCCAGCATTGCTGCCTTGGAAGTGGACGGCCGATTTGGGAACAACTCTCTTTGACTTCCCCTATTCTGAGGTGGAGGTCTTGCATTACTTTGGATTGAAACTGCAGGTTGGATAGAGGGTCTACCTCTGGGATTTCCTTGATTTTGGCAGATAGAACCTTGATTACTCTAGAAGGAAGGCGCTGGAGTCTGGAATCTTGACCCTTGATTTCCCTGCCCAAAAAACCTTGATCCAAAAGGAGTTGGGCAATCCATACTACGATGTCCAAATCCTTGACAGTTATAGCATTTCACTCTCTTGTTCACGGGAGGAACTTCTGAAGTTGAAATCCAGGGAGTTGAGTCTCAGGAAAAGGACATTTCTTCCATTTTGGAACTTCCCATATCCTGGGTTTGACCCTGATATCTCTTAGGCGGAGGAAGGTTGGAATCACCTTCTGGGAATAAAAACCTTTTGAAAGGTGATGGTGCTGGCTTTGGCGGAACTTTGACATCAAAGGTTTTGGCAAAATCCTTCGCCATTCTTACTGCTTCAGCCATTGAGATAGGTTTTGCATTCTTGACTAAAGTATCCAATGGCTCGTTTATTCCCTGAATGAACCTGGCCATCAGCTGCTCTTCATCCAATTGAGGGGAATATTTAAGGAGAAGGGCAAAAGCATGATGGTACTCTTCAATTGACCGGTTTTGCTGCTTTAGTTCCAAGAACTCATTCATTTTAATTTCAAGAAAGCTTGGGGGACAAAACCTCTTTCTGAGGTAAGCCTTGAGATCGGTCCAGGTTTGGGTATTTCGGTCGAGACGGTTTGTCTCGAAGTGGTTTCTCCATGGCACTCTAGCTGTCTCCACTATCTTCAGCCTTGCAAGAGCCATTTTGCTCTTCTCATTGTACCCGGTGACATCAAAGTATTCTTCCATTGATTCCATCCACTTCTCCACACCCTCGCCCAAGTTTTCCCCTTCACCCTTGAAAGGTCCAGGCTGCGAACTATGAAGAGTTTTACGAACATCCAGGTCGAGCTCTTCTTCATCGAGTTGGGGGTTATTATTTCTACCACGACGACCTCGATCCATGTTCCTATCAATGCGAACATTCTTGTTAGGTCTATTTATTCCGATTTTTGATTCAACTGATTCCAGGGTTCTCTAAATAGGTCGGCTCCCACAGAGTCAAGGGGTAAAGATGCTCATATAGAACACATTATTAGTTAACAATTCATTCAGAATTATCTCATTCATATCTTTAACACAATAATGGTCCATCAGACTGAATTTTTCTATCTAAACAATCCTCCATGGGGATTTCAAATTTTCAGATTTTTAATTTATCAACCCTTAACTTGATCTACTGATCAAAATGTAGTAATCTTGCAGCACAATCCACTAATATCATAGTGATTGGCTGAAGTCATTAACGTCATTCTAGCTACGAACATTATCACAGGGACTTGTCCCATTCATCCTCATTGTGGTTTTGCTTGGCTTATTACATTTCAACCAAATTCCAGGAATCATCATTTTTCAATCAAAATCCAAATCAATTCATCAATTCACAACCAGAATTTAAAAATCATGTCAACCACATTCGAATTCATCATCTGGATAGCATTAATGCTTATAATTCCAAGTCTTAGATTTACTTGTTTATACTGCCAGTAAAGAGCTGCAGTTATACGGGTAGTCATGGTCCTTGGAGATATAAGGTAAAGACCATCATGTCTAGGCCTCAAGCAAGTCAGGGATTTCATACAATTGCGGTACTTCCATTTGAAGACCCAATTACCAATTTACGAATTTCAGTTTGAATATCAAATTGTATGAATTTTATCACACAATTACAACTTTTTAGTGCTTCTTGATAAATTCTTCACATATTTGGCTTCTCGGTTGATCCTCATTAGCCAAATTTGCTTTGATACCAACTGTAAGATCTCTCTCCTCCCCACCACGCAACGGATTCAGGGTGCTAGCAGCGGAAGTAGCACATCTTGCGCGGGGCAGGGTCCCACACTCGGGGCCTCGCCCACGGATATCCAGACAGGTGACTAATTCCTCGATTTTGCCAAACCGAACTCGGAAAAACTTCTCTTGCCCGGAAAGCACGGGCGATTCCACCTAGATAACTCTTCCCTAACGTAGTCAAAAGCCTTAACTAATTGATCTCATATGACCGAACCCATAAGTCCCATAGTCAGATAAGGGAAAAAGACTGTACCTGGATCATAGAGACCAACGCTTTTTTCCTCTTTGAGAGGCACAGCCGTTGATTCTTTTCCATAGAACAATTTTTGTTCGGGATTTACTTCATCTATCGAACTAAACAGAATTTGAGTCTCGATATACGGATCCATCAGTCCAGCCTCTCCCATCCAGTCCCATGGGTTAGCCAACCACCCAACCACTGTAGTGATGGGATCCAATTAGGAATTTGGCTAGGTTTTGTCTCGGGTACCAGGGAAAAGAGTTCCCAGGTCCCCTAGCCGGATTTTCAAGCAAATTTAATTCCAGTCACACCACTTACACACCCAATATGAAATTGCCTTTTTCCTAGATTCAAATGTATTTAATTCAGTCATTTAATGAAATCATAGTGTTACTGATCATAAACTTCCAAGTATCCGGTTGAATCTTAATTTCCAATCATTCCTTCATCGGAGTATCTATGGCATCATTGGCAACTAGAACGCTCACCACCTGTGCACTCAAGGGCCTTTTCCATAGTTCCTAGCTCATAGTACGCGACAGATAATCACTTATAAAAATCAAGATGGAATCCTCGTTGAAGATCAGCAAGATCAACCAACAGATCCATATAAGAGAGCTATGGACTCATCAGTTGAGGACCAGCAAGGTCAATCAACTAGATCCATACTCGGTTTCAGAAAACAACTCTTACTCCTTGTTCCAATATCTTCCACGATGCACGTGTGCGTATCTTCGGTGACCCAGAACCCGAGCACCGTATGGTGAGCACCCTCTAGGATCCTTCGCAGGTCACCTAGCGCTTCACTCATAGGCCGCTTCCTTGGTCCCTCATCCACCGTACCGAAAGCTCACCATTTAAATCAAACCGAGGCTGGTCAAGACCTCGGCCGACCTTGCTATGCGAGACGTCCTCCGTTGACTCTCCGTCAGCTCTTGCAACTTTATCAGATAGGTCTCCACAACCACATTCTCAAGACAGTCAAAATGCTTCCCCAGCATTCTTGACATAAAACAGTCACATTCATACATCCACATCCACATTCACATTCACATTCATACATCCATTTTCACATCTTCATTCATACATCCACATCCGCATCTACATCCACATCCACATCCACATCCATACATCCGCATCTACATCCATACATCCACATCCACATCCACATTCACATCCATACATCTATATCATACATTCACATCCGCATTCACATTCATACATCCACATACACATTCACATCCATACATCTATATCATACATTTACATCCGCGTTCACATTTGTACATCCACATCCACATTTACATCCATACATCTATATCATACATTCACATCCGCGTTCACATTCATACATCCACATCCATACATCCACATTCACATCCATACATCTATATCATACATTCACATCCGCGTTCACATTCATACATCCACATCCATACATCCACCTCCACATCCACATTCACATCCATACATCTATATCATACATTCACATCCGCGTTCACATTCATACATCCACATCCATACATCCATATCCACATTCCACATTCATACATCTCCATCTATTCCTCGTTCATTTTCATCTATCTGATTCATTTCACATCCTCATATCTATTTATAGAATACAAGAGAATTCTTATTTTTGATATAAGATTTCTTTACGCATCTATTTATGCATAAATTCCATTTTAAGGAGAATAACACTTTCGAAATAAAAATCAATCTTTTATCCATCTTCCTATGCATAAATTCATTTTAAATGAGAATGACACTTTTGGATTAAAATAAATTCTTTATGCATCTTTCCATGCATAAATCCAATTTAGTAGGAATTACACTTTTAGAATAAAAGAATTTCTCTTATGCATAAAATCCATCTATGATGAAAATCACACTTTTAATATCTATAAAAAAATATCTTCTATGCATATGTTTATGCATAAAAGTCTTTTATGATGAAAATCACACTTTTAATATAAAAAAATATCTTCTATGCATATGGTTATGCATAAAAAAATCTTTTATGATGAAAATCACACTTTTAATATAAAAAATATCTTCTATGCACCCATTTATGCATAAAAATCATTTATGATGAAAATCACACTTTTAATATAAAAAAATATCTTCTATGCACCCATTTATGCATAAAAATCATTTATGATGAAAATCACACTTTTAATATACAAAAATATCTTCTATGCATATGTTTATGCATAAAAATATTTTATGATGAAAACCACACTTTTAATATTAAAAAATATATCTTCTATGCATATGTTTATGCATAAAAATCTTTTATGATAAAAATCACACTTTTAATATTAAAAAATATCTTCTATGCATATGTTAATGCATAAAAATCTTTTATGATAAAAATCACACTTTTAATATAAAAAATATATCTTCTATGCATATGTTTATGCATAAAAATCTTTTATGATGAAAATCATACTTTTAATATAAAAAAATATCTTCTATGCATATGTTTATGCATAAAAATCTTTTATGATGAAGATCACACTTTTAATATAAAAAATATCTTCTATGCATATGTTTATGCATAAAAATCTTTTATGATGAAAATCACGTTTTTAATATAAAAATATATCTTCTATGCATATGTTTATGCATAAAAATCTTTTATAATGAAAATTAAACTTTTAATATAAAAAAATATCTTCTATGCATATGTTTATGCATAAAAGTCTTTTATGATGAAAATCACACTTTTAATATAAAAAAATAATCTTTTATGCATACTTTTATGCATGAAAATCAATTATAATGAAAGTAATACTTTTATAATAAAACTAAATTTCTTTTATACAAATAATCAAAATGTATCTTCTATGCATGAAAATGACACTTTAGAATATAGAAATCATAAGGATTACTCTTTTAGAATAATGAAAGAAAATACGTATTTCTAAATTTTTGAAAAATCTTGCCATAACCTCCTTTGTATGGCTGACCATTTTTCAATTTTAAGTCTCTAAAATTAATTAGAAACGCATCAAGAGTATTTAAACCATTCTAAAGTAACATTTTTCTACTTATTTTAAGAGAAACATTATGAAAAAATTGATTTTATTCATTAATCATTCACCTAGGATAAAGAATGGTTGGATTTCCTAGAGAAGAGAGGGGAATGCCTTTTGCAAAATGAGGCATAACATCATTTGCAATGTCGAGAGGACAAAATCATAAAAAAAAACCATAAAATGAATGGGAAAGAGAAGAATCTCCAACTTACATAGATAATTTGAGAGCTTTCCTTTGGCTTGATGGCTTGAGGGTTCAACTCTTGTTTGAGACAAGAGTGGCCACCAATCTTTTGGAAGAGGGAAGGTCAAAAACTAATGAATTATGAGTAAAATTCACTGTTTTTGGCACTTAGGAGAGGCAGGGTAACAGTGCAAAACACTATTAAGCTTCAACAAAGGGAGAGGCTTCTATTTATAGGAAAAAGTGAGCCTCTAACCAAGCAAACTTATTCTAGAAATTTTTGGATCAGTTTGGTCATTTTTTGACCATTTTTAGGTCAGTTTTGCTCACTTTTTGGATCTAGTTGAAACAGGAGAGAGGAGAGATAAGAATATCTCATTATTTGGGAGTTTAAAACTCATTCAAGCATGTGAAATAGGTGCCTCCTTCATGAGGGGAATTCCCCCATACTGAGGTGTCAAAAATGCATCATTTCACCTAAATATCTCTCTTTTTTAACTATTAACCTTGTCCTTAGTCAACTCTTCATCTTATGTGAGTATTTACTCATTTTTGGGGGATTTTCCTTTTATTCTTCTATTTACCTCCTCCCTACATTTGGATGAATCTTATTGGTCCATAGGAACCTTACTTTAAAATTTCAAAAAAATCTTCACTCCCAGGATAATGCCTCTTGAACAGATTATACTTAATTTCTAATGCACCTTCTGAAAATCTTTTTGAACTTCTGTTTCAGGGGAACTAATTTTAATAAGATGAGATATTTTTCTATCCAAAAATATTTAAAGACTGAATTATCACTCTCTAGAAGATTTTCTCTCTCTAGGCCAAAACTGGTAGAAACAAGATCTTATATATTTCTGAAGAGGGATTTGATTACAGGGGAAGATACTGGACATCCTGAGAGACTGGGGGAGGAATCTTACATTCTATCCCACTTAAAAAACGCGAGATGTCCTCATCTCGCAGGTGGAGTATGATCTCTTTCATCTTCTTCTTCTTCTTCTTCTTCTTCAATCACTTCCAGTGTTGCTGCCTTGGAAGTGGATAGCCGATTTGGGAACAACTCTCTTTGACTTCCCCTATTCTGAGGTGGAGGTCTTGCCTTACTTTGGATTGAAACTGCAGGTTGGATAGAGGGTCTACCTCTGGGATTTCCCTGATTTTGGCAGATAGAACCTTGATTACTCTTGAAGGAAGGCGCTGGAGTCTGGAATCTTGACCCCTCATTTCCCTGCCCTGAAAACCTTGATCCAAAAGGAGTTGGGCAATCCATACTACGATGTCCAAATCCTTGACAGTTATAGCATTTCACTCTCTTGTTCAAGGGTGGAACTTTTGAAGTTGAAATCCAGGGAATTGAGTCTCGGGAAAAGGACATTTCTTCCATTCTGGAACTTCCCATATCCTGGGTTTAACCCTGATATCTCTTAGGCGGAGGAAGGTTGGAATCACCTTCTCGGAATAAAAAACCTTTTGAAAGGTGATGGTGCTGGCTTTGGCGGAACTTTGACATCAAAGGCTTTGGCGAAATCCTTCGCCATTCTTACTGCTTCGGCCATTGAGATAGGTTTTGCATTCTTGACTAAAGTATCCAATGGCTTGTTCATTCCCCGAATGAACCTGGCCATCAGCTGCTCTTCATCTAATTGAGGGGAATATTTAAGGAGAAGGGCAAAAGCCTGAAGGTACTCCCGATTTTCCTGCTTTAGTTGCAAGAACTCATTCATCTTAATTTCAAGAAAGCCTGGGGGACAAAACCTCTTTTTGAGGTAAGCCTTGAGATCGGTCCAGGTTTGGGTATTTCGATCGAGACGGTTCGTCTCGCAGTGGTTTCTCCATGCCACTCTAGCTGTCTCCACTATCTTCAGCCTTGCAAGAGCCATTTTGCTCTTCTCATTGTACGCGGTGACATCAAAGTACTCTTCCATTGATTCCATCCACTTCTCCACAGCCTCGCCCAAGTTTTCCCCTTCACCCTTGAAAGGTCCAGGCTGCGAACCATGAAGAGTTTTACGAACATCCAGGTCGAGCTCTTCTTCATCGATTTGGGGGTTATTATTTCTACCACGACGACCTCGATCCATGTTCCTTTCAATACGAAAATTCTTGTTAGGTCTCTTTATTTATGATTCAATCCGATTTTTGATTCAACTGATTCCAGGGTTCTCTAAATAGGTCGGCTCCCACAGAGTCAAGGGGTAAAGATGCTCATATAGAACACATTATTAGTTAACAATTCATTCAGAATTATCTCATTCATATCTTTAACACAATAATGGTCAGACTGAATTTTTCTATCTAAATAATCCTCCATGGGGATTTCAAATTTTTAGATTTTTAATTTATCAATCCTTAACTTGATCTACTGATCAAAATGTAGTAATCTTGTAGCACAATCCACTAATCTCATAGTGATTGGCTGAAGTCATTAACGTCATTCTAGCTACAAACATTATCACAGGGACTTGTCCCATTCATCCTCATTGTGGTTTTGCTTGGCTTATTACATTTCAACCAAATTCCAGGAATCATCATTTTTCAATCAAAATCCAAATCAATTCATCAATTCACAACCAGAATTTAAAAATCATATCAACCACATTCGAATTCATCATCTGGATAGCATTAATGCTTATAATTCCAAGTCTTAGATTTACTTGTTTATACTGCCAGTAAAGAGCTGCAGTTATACGGGTAGTCATGGTCCTTGGAGATATAAGGTAAAGACCATCATGTCTAGGCCTCAAGCAAGTCACGGATTTCATACAATTGCGGTACTTCCATTTGAAGACCCAATTACCAATTTACGAATTTCAATCTGAATATCAAATTGTATGAATTTTATCACACAATTACAACCTTTTAGTGCTTCTTGATAAATTCTTGACATATTTGGCTTCTCGGTTGATCCTCATTAGCCAAATTTGCTTTGATACCAACTGTAAGATCTCTCTCCTCCCCACCACGCAACGGATTTAGGGTGCTAGCAGCGGAAGTAGCACATCTTGCGCGGGGCAGGGTCCCACACTCGGGGCCTCGCCCACGGATATCCAGACAGGTGACTAATTCCTCGATTTTGCCAAACCGAACTCGGAAAAACTTCTCTTGCCCGGAAAGCACGGGCGATTCCACCAGGATAACTTTTCCCTAACGTAGTCAAAAGCCTTAACTAACTGAGCTCATCTGACCGAACCCGTAAGTCCCATAGTCAGATAAGGGAAAAAGACTGTACTTGGATCATAGAGACCAACGCTTTTTTCATCTTTGAGAGGCACAGCCGTTGATTCTTTTCCATAGAACAATTTTTGTCTGGGATTTACTTCATCTATTGAACTAAACAGAATTTGAGTCTTGATTTATGGATCCATCAGTCCAGCCTAACCCCATCCAGTCCCATGGGTTAGCCAACCGCCCATCCAGTCCCATGGGTTAGCCTAAAACGCCCATCCAGTCCCATGGGTTAGCCAACCCCATCCAGCCCCATGGGTTAGCCAACCACTGTAGTGATGGGATCCAATTTGGAATTTGGTTAGGTTTTGTCCCGGGTACCAGGGAAAAGAGTTCCCAGGCCCCCTAGCCGGATTTTCAAGCAAATTTAACTCCGGTCACACCACGTACACACCCAATATGAAATTGCTTTTTTCCTAGATTCAAATGTATTTAATTCAGTCATTTAATGAAATCATAGTGTTACTGATCATAAACTTCCAAGTATCGGGTTGAATCTTAATTTCCAATCATTCCTTCATTGGAGTATCTATGGCATCATTGGCAACCAGAACGCTCACCACCTGTTCACTCTCAGGGGACTTTTCTATAGTTCCTAGCTCATAATACCCGACAGATAATCACTTATAAAAATCAAGATGGAATCCTCGTTGAAGATCAGCAAGATCAACCAACAGATCCATATAACAGAGCTATGGACTCATCAGTTGAGGACCAGCAAGGTCAATCAACTAGATCCATACTCGGTTTCAGAAAACAACTCTTACTCCTTGTTCCAATATCTTCCAGACGCACGTGTGGGTATCTTCGACGACCCAGCCCGAGCACCGTATGGTCAGCAACCTCTAGGATCCTTCGCAGGTCACCTAGCGCTTCACTCATAGGCCGCTTCCTTGGTCCCTCATCCACCGTATCGGAAGCTCACCATTTAAATCGAACCGAGGCTGGTCAAGACCTCGGCCGACCTTGCTACGTGAGACGTCCTCCGTTGACTCTTCGTCAGCTCTTGCAACTTTATCAGGTAGGTCTCCACAACCACATTCTCAAGACAGTCAAAATGCTTCCCCAGCATTCTTGACATAAAACAATCATTTACAACAAACAGTTAACAAATACAGTTTCTATAATGAACTCACATCTTTCCAGATTGTTCCACATCAATCCATATTATTGAATCCAAATCCAAATCATATGTGTATCCATTCTTGACCAGATACATCATTTTCCATCCCATCACATCGGTTCATTCACTTCACATAACATCCATTCCTATCTTTCTTAATTTACATTACGTCTCATTCGTTTAGATCTTATATTATTCATTCACATTCTGATTCACATGACATCTCATCTCATCCATTCGCTCATATATCGACTTCATATCCATTGACATTCATATTTGTATTCATTATTCCACCTACACATCCACATTCGTATATCCACATTCACATCTATATCCATGCATCCACATTCACATTCACACCCATATATCCATATCCACATTCCACATTCATACATCCATATCCACATTCCACATTCACACATCCACATCCACATTCACATTCATACATCCATATCCACATTCCACATTCATACATCCACATCCACATTCACATTCATACATCCATTTTCACATCTTCATTCATACATCCACATCCGCATCTACATCCATACATCCACATCTACATCCACATTCACATCCATACATCTATATCATACATTCACATCCGTGTTCACATTCATACATCCACATCCACATTCACATCCATACATCTATATCATACATTCACATCTGCGTTCACATTTATACATCCACATCCACATTCACATCCATACATCTATATCATACATTCACATCCGCGTTCACATTCATACATCCACATCCATACATCCACATTCACATCCATACATCTATATCATACATTCACATTCGCATTCACATTCATACATCCACATCCATACATCCACCTCCACATCCACATTCACATCCATACATCAATATCATACATTCACATCCGCGTTCACATTCATACATCCATATCCACATTCCACATTCATACATCTCCATCTATTCCTCGTTCATTTTCATCTATCTGATTCGTTTCACATGCTCATATCTACTTATAGAATACAAGAGAATTCTTATTTTTGATATAAGATTTCTTTACGCATCTATTTATGCATAAATTCCATTTTAAGGAGAATAACACTTTCGCAATAAAAATCAATCTTTTATGCATCTTCCTATGCATAAATTCATTTTAAATGAGAATGACACTTTTGGAGTAAAATAAATTCTTTATTCATCTCTCCATGCATAAATTCAATTTAGTAGGAATTACACTTTTAGAATAAAAGAATTTCTCTTATGCATCTAATTTATGCATAAAATCCATTTATGATGAAAATCACACTTTTAATATCTATAAAAAAATATCTTCTATGCATATGTTTATGCATAAAAGTCTTTTATGATGAAAATCACACTTTTAATATAAAAAAATATCTTCTATGCATATGGTTATGCATAAAAAAATATTTTATGATGAAAATCACACTTTCAATATAAAAAATATCTTCTATGCACCCATTTATGCATAAAAATCATTTATGATGAAAATCACACTTTTAATATAAAAAATTATCTTCTATGCATTTGTTTATGCATAAAAATATTTTATGATGAAAATCACACTTTTAATATAAAAAATATATATCTTCTATGCATATGTTTATGCATAAAAATCTTTTATGATGAAAATCACATTTTTAATATAAAAAATATCTTCTATGCATATGTTAATGCATAAAAATCTTTTATAATGAAAATCACACTTTTAATATAAAAAAGTATCTTCTATGCATATGTTTATGCATAAAAATCTTTTATGATGAAAATCACACTTTTAATATAAAACAATATCTTCTATGCATATGTTTATGCATAAAAATCTTTTATGATGAAAATCACGTTTTTAATATAAAAAAATATCTTCTATGCATATGTTTATGCATAAAAATCTTTTATGATGAAAATCACGTTTTTAATATAAAAATATATCTTCTATGCATATGTTTATGCATAAAAATCTTTTATGATGAAAATCAAACTTTCAATATAAAAAAATACCTTCTATGCATATGTTTATGCATAAAAATCTTTTATGATGAAAATCACACTTTTTATATAAAAAAATAATCTTTTGTGCATATTTTTATGCATGAAAATTATAATGAAAGTAATATTTTTATAATAAAACTAAATTTCTTTTATACAAATAATCAAAATGCATCTTCTATGCATAAAAATGACACTTTAGAATATAGAAATCATAAGGATTACTCTTTTAGAATAATGAAAGATAATACTTATTTCTAAATTTTTAAAAAATTTTGCCATAACCTCCTTTGTATGGCTGACCATTTTTCAATTTTAAGTCTCTAAAATTAAATAGAAACGCATCAAGAGTATTTAAATCATTCTAAAGTAACATTTTTCTACTTATTTTAAGAGAAACATTATGAAAAACTTGATTTTATTCATTAATCATTCACCTAGGATAAAGAATGGTTGGATTTACTAGAGAAGAGAGGGGAATGCTTTTGCAAAATGAGGCATAACATCATTTGCAATGTCGAGAAGACAAAATCATAAAAAAAAACCATAAAATGAATGGGAAAGAGAAGAATCTCCAAATTACATAGATAATTTGAGAGCTTTCCTTTGGCTTGATGGTTTGAGGGTTCAACTCTTGTTTGAGACAAGAGTGGCCACCAATCTTTTGGAAGAGGGAAGGTCAAAAACTAAAATTCACTGTTTTTGGCACTTAGGAGAGGCAGGGTAACAGTGCAAAACACTATTAAGCTTCAACAAAGGGGGAGGCTTCTATCTATAGGAAAAAGTGAGCCTCTAACCAAGCAAATTGATTCTAAAAATTTTTGGATCAGTTTGGTCAATTTTTGACCATTTTTAGGTCAGTTTTGCTCACTTTTTGGATCTAGTTGAAAGAGGAGAGAGGAGAGATAAAAATATCTCATTATTTGGGAGTTTAAAACTCATTCAAGCATGTGAAATAGGCACCTCCTTCATGAGGGGAATTCCCCCATACTGAGGTGTCAAAAATGCATCATTTCACCTAAATATCTCTCTTTTTTAACTATTAACCTTGTCCTTAGTCAACTCTTCATCTTATGTGAGTATTTACTCATTTTTGGGGGATTTTCCTTTTATTCTTCTATTTATCTCCTCCCTACATTTGGATGAATCTATTGGTCCATAGGAACCTTAATTTAAAATTTCAAAAAAATCTTCACTCCCAGGATAATGCCTCTTGAACAGATTATACTTAATTTCTAATGCACCTTCTGAAAATCTTTTTGAACTTCTGTTTCAGGGGAACTGATTTTAATAAGATGAGATATTTTTCTATCCAAAAATATTTAAAAACTGAATTATCACTCTCTAGAAGATTTTCTCTCTCTAGGCCAAAACTGGTAGAAACAAGATCTTTTATATTTCTGAAGAGGGATTTGATTACAGGGGAAGATATTGGACATCCTGAGAGACTGGGGGAGGAATCTTACAGGATGAGTCTATGGCTCTTTTATATGGATCTGTTGGTTGATCTTGCTGATCTTCAATGGAGAGTCCATCTGGATTTTCTTATGTGATTATATTTCTGGGTACTATGAGCTAGGAACTATTGAAAAGGCCCCTGAAAGTGAACAGGTGGTGAGCGTTTTGGTTGCCAATGATGCCATAGGCACACCGATGAAGGAATGATTGGAAATTATAATTCAAGATAGATATTTTAGAGGATTATGATCAGTAATACTATGGTTTCATTAAAAGATTGTTTTAAAGACAACGGAATCTGTGAAACGGGCAATTTCGTATTGGGTGTGTAAGTGGTGTGACTATCTTAAAGTCTGCTTGAAGCTTCGGCTAGGGGGCCTGGGAACTCTTTTCTCTGGTACTACCTGGGGCAAAACATAACCACATTCCTAAATGGATCCTATCACTACAGTGGTTGGATGGTTGGCTAACCCATGGGATTGGATGGGGTTAGGCTGGACTGATGGACCTAAAATAAGACTCAATTCTGTTAAGTTACAATAGTTGAAGTAAATCCGAGATAGTCCTTGTTCTATGGAAATGAATCAACGGCTGTGCCTCTTGATGAGGAAAAAAGCGTTGGTTCTATATGATCCAAGTACAAGTCTCTTCCTTGATCTGACCATGTGACTTATGTTGAAATTTGAGCATAATGATGAGCTATGGTGGATCAAACACTAGAATCAACATCATTAACAAAGTGATTAGCAAATAATTAAGACGTAATTAGTGGGTAATTAGCAAATAGATTAATGTAGGCATGGATACTCAAAAACCACCAGCAAATTCTCATTAGGGCTATGCCTCAATTTATAGAGTTTACATCAAGCATCAAATCCCATTGATTTCTCCATGATTCACTCCCAGAATATCTCCACCTCTTGCCTGATTCTCTCCACCTCTTCTCTTTTCCCTGAATATCTCCCAGAATAACTCCACACTCCTAAATTCTCTCATGCTACCCTTTATTCTCTCCCAGTAGATTCTTCTCACCTTTTCACAGGTTCTTTCACAATTACTCAATCTCTTTTACAGCCTCTAACCAAGGGCTTGTTCCCGCACACACCCTATTCACTTGTATTTTCAACACCTCCCCTCAAGTGAATAATCCTAGCACACCTGGACCCTATACCAAGTTTCCCTCTTACTTGATAGCCCGCAACCAGTGCCTCAAGTCCCTAAACTCCATAGTCCTTGACACTCTCTCTCTATGTGTCCAAGGCTACTATAAGTGCCTGCGACCTTGACTAAAGTGCTCACACATACATCTACCACGTGGCCTACATCATCGGTGGCTCAGAGGTGGTTTTACTTTATTGGGGCAGGTTACATTGGGTTGTGGGGTCTCTCTCTCTCTCTCTCTCAGAAAAGATGATCCGACTCCACTTCCTTTGGAGCCTCCATGAAGTTTGCCGATGTCGTTCCTTCTTCACTGGGTTTGCTATAGCAGTCTCTCGCCATGTGTCCTGGCTTTCCACATTTGTGGCAAGTGAAGGTCCTCCCTCCTACTCTGCCTCTTCCTCGTCCTCATCCTCGAGAGAATCCTCCTCGGGTGAAGAATGCTTTTTCCTCTCCTGCTGTTGAGTCGAGCCCTTTCTTTTCTTTGCCTCTGCTCTCTTGCTCTAGTAGAGTTGCTTCTATCTCGTGTATCTTCAATTCAAGTACATTCTTTAGTGTTGCTATAATGTTTTCATAATCTCCTTTGTCCACACTCTTCAGAAGTACAGCTAATGCCTCATCATCTTCTACCTTTTTGCCAATAGCTGCCAGCTGTTGCTTAATGCTTTTATATTTGTTCAAGTGTGTGATTAAAGGTTCACTTTCCTTCATGTCCAATTTGTAGAATTGCATTAACAGATTTATCTTTGATTTTTTGCTTGTGTACCAAATAATTTATTGAGTTCATCCCATGCATCTTTTGCCCATTGTATCCCTGTGATGTGATGAATGATTTCATCATTTAAACTGAGTGCAATAAGTCCCAATGCTTTTTCATTCCTGCTCTTCCACTCATTTTCCCCTCTCTCTGGGCATTCATCTCTCCCTTCAACTAATCCCCACAGATTTTTCCTCATCAGCAAATACATGGTTTTTGTCTGCCATGTATAAAACCGTTCCCCATTAAATTTGGCTATTTCCTGTGCTGAACTCATGGTGGTGATGTGAAGGGGGTCTTACCTCTTGATCCAATTTCAAGATTCAAGGGCAGTGTCTACCCTTTTACAACTCAATCTGGTGTTTAATAGATGATTACAATAAATTTATCAGCATAAAATCACCAGAAATTACACTAAATCAAGGGTAACCAATTTGTACGGGATGGTTGGAGTATCAAACCAACTCCGAATTGCAATCTGAAGCTATAGGGATCTGTATCAGATACCTAATGGGTTAATTTGAACCCTCAATTGTACCAAAGTATAGTGATTAGCACTGATTAATCATTGATTAGTAAATTAATGCTAATCATTGATTAATTAGTGATTAGCACTGATTAATCACTGATTAGCAAATTAATGCTCTGTTTTGTGTGCAAAAAACAGAGTATGCGGGGAGTCCAGATCTGGTGCCTTACACTTCAAATGAGCTCAAATGCTTTCAAAGGCATCAATAGCAATGAGTCTAGTAGAGGATTAAGCCAAGAAACACAAGATTTGACCAAATATTGAAAGCTTAATCTCTGTTTTACCAAAGTCACCTGCAGATTTGATAAAGAGCTTGGATCTCGCTGTAGACTTGATGAAACTAAATTCTGTCTTCACCAGATTGTAGAGCATGCTTGAAAACCCCCGGGGCTAAGAGGAATTGAAGCAATTTGATTTGATGAAGCTGCAATGTTCATTTTCCTCAGAAAATTTTGCGTTGGAAAAAACACGAAAATCTCCTGAATGCGTCGGCGGTTTGCTGCGTTTTTTGCATAGGCTGGAGTCCAAAGATGTTAGCTAGCTATGGTTAGAAGCTTTTGAGCTATTGTTGTGTGTGCAAGATGAATGGAGTCCTCCACCACTGGCTGGGGGTGAAGGGGTGAAGTGAAAAATAGTTAAAATTTGGATTATTTCTTAATTATCTACTAATCTTGATTAATTAACTAATGGGCTCATAAACCTGATGGATTCTCGGCATGGCTCTGATACCATGTTGAAATTTGAGCATAATGATGAGCTATGGTGGATCAAACACTAGAATCAACATCAGTAACAAAGTGATTTCAAATAATTAAGACGTAATTAGTGGGTAATTAGCAAATAGATTAAGACATAATTAGTGGGTAATTAGCAAATAGATTAATGTAAGCATGGATACTCAAAAACCAGCAAATTCTCATTAGGGCTATGCCTCAATTTATAGAGTTTACATCAAGCATCAAATCCCATTGATTTCTCCATGATTCACTCCCAGAATATCTCCACCTCTTGCCTGATTCTCTCCACCTCTTCTCTTTTCCCTGAATATCTCCCAGAATAACTCCACACTTCTAAATTCTCTCATGCTACTCTTTATTCTCTCCCAGTAGATTCTTCTCACCTTTTCACAGGTTCTTTCACAATTACTCAATCTCTTTTACAACCTCTAACCAGGGCTTGTTCCCGCACACACCCTATTCACTTGTATTTTCAACAACTTACGAGTTCGGTCGGATCAGTTTGGTTAGTTAAGGCTCTTGACTACGTTAGAAAAGATTTTTCCCAGTGGAATCGCCCGTGCTTTCTGGGTGAGGGAAGTTTTTCCGGGTTTGGTTTTGAAAGAACCAAGGGATTAGTCTCTTGTTTGGATATCCATGGGTGAGGCCCCAAGTGGGAGACTCTGCCTTTTGTGCAAAAGTGCTACTTTCGCTACTAGCACCCCTGAATTTGTTGCACGGAGGAGGCAGGGATCTTTCAGTTCAATCCACGACTGCTTGGATTTCAGTTCAATCCACGACTGCTTGGATTTTAGTGGGGTCAAGAAAAATCCCGTCCTTAGATACTATAAATCCCAAGTATTCGACATGGTCAGTAGAGAAAGTGCACTTGCTCTTCTTTGAAAAGAGTTGGTGCTTCCTTAGGATCTCTAGGACTTTGCGCACATGATCTTCATGATCAGCTACATTCTTGGAGTATACCAAGATGTCATCAAAGAAGAGAAGAATAAATTTATCCAAGTATTCGCTAAGAATGTCCTACATGAGGCAATTAAATTTTGTTGGGGCATTTGTCAGTCCGAATGGCATGACTGTAAATTCATAATGCCCATATCAAGTATTGATGGATATCTTGGGGATATCTTGATCCTTAATTCTGATCTAGTAATATCCAAATTTGAGATCTATTTTTGTGAACATTTGGGTTCCACTTAACCGATCCAAAAGTTCATCAATCCTAGGGATAGGATATTTATTTTTGACTGTTAATTGATTTAATCCTTTGTAATCAATACAGAGTCTTAACGTTCCATCTTTCTTTTTCTGAAAGAGAACGGGTGCACCCCAAGGTGAAATACTGGGTCTTATGAATCCTTGCTCTAGCTGTTGTTATAACTGTTCCATGAGTTCTATGGCTTCAGGAACTTGCATCTTGTATGCACACTGGGCTATTGGCTGAGCTCCAGGAGTTAGCTCTATCATATGATCTACTTCACAAGTCAAAGGCATCTTGGTCAGCTCTTGTGGGAATACATCAGCATACTCACTTAGCCATTTTAGTTCCTTAGCCTTACATTTTCTATCTATTGGATTCATTTTAACGACACAGATAGTTTGCCTCCTTCTGAGTCCCTTCAGCAATTTAGAAGCTTTGACTAACTGTGCAGAATTGGGGATCTAGAAATTCCAATTCCTTGAACTTGATTCCCATGAAGGTCGAGGAACGAGATAGTTCCATTGTGACAGTGAATGTCAGCCTGATTCTTATGGAGCCAATCCATTCCAAGGATTCTGTCATAGATTCCCAAGGGTAAGACTCTGAACTGGCAGTCTGTCACATTCCCATCTAGATTAAACTAAATACAGTCTGTTGGTGTGTGAAAAGAATCTTTCCACTGGCCAATTCTACTTGCATAGGTTTCCCTGTTTTCTGATCTAAGAATAACTTATGCAAGCATCTAGGGGAAATAAAAGAATGTGCCTGAATCAATCAAAAGCTTAAAGTGCTTACCCTTGTACTCTGCTGGAGTTTGAAGGACTAAGAATGTGGGATCCCTCTGCCCCCTCCGTGCGCTTGACTCTTGGTAGAGCTGACAGCGGAAGCAGTCCCCTCATGCGCGGGGCAGGGTTTCTCACTAGGGGCCTCGCCCACGAATGTCCGGGCGCACGAGACTAGGCTGGTGGTCACTTCGAAAATCGAAACTGGGAAAATTTCCCATGCCTGAAAAGCGGGGACGATTCCACCTTTTTTTTAACGAATTTTTTTCTAACGAGATCAATTCTAAACTATCCTTCACCTGAATAAAGCAGATAGAAGGAAACTATCGCTGATATAATTTGATCATCTGAGTAATTTCAACGCTTTTTTCCTAATCAAGATCAGGCACAGCCGTTGATCCACTCAATTGAGAAATTTATCAGGGAATTAACTAGCTACTTGAATCCTAGCGTAATCCTAAGATTTTTTAGTTTTATTATTAAAGCTCCACTGATTCCAGCCTAACCCCATCCAGCCCATGGGTTAGCCACCACCCTGCCACTGGAATCGGTAGAACCAAACAAGTACTCACCCACCCATAATTGAAATGCCTTTCTTAACTTTAGCTTTATAAAACAGATACGCACACACTCCTCTTTAAAACTTTAATATAAAAAAATAATCCATTGACAAAAGAGATATGATCACAGATTTCATAACTCAAAATTTCCATTCAATCCCTTGTTTCACAAAAACAGTACCACTCTGGACTCTCCGTTGGGACCACTGGTCAGCACAACGAGATCCAGTAATAGATTACAATAATCATTTCGTCAACATACATATATATATCTTCCTCGACACACGTATGGGTGTCCTAAGCACCGCGAGCCCGTGCATCGCCTGGTCAGAACCCTCCAAGATCCTCCTTAAACACCATATTGGGGAATATGGGAATTTCCCACAAGTTTGGGACACATGGTCAAAAGTTTGGATTAACCATAACTTGAACACCACTAATCCAAAATGAGCACTTTATAGCTCTTTAGATTCCATTTTTCAAGCGCTTTCCAACGATAGGTCATATGATAGGGTTTTGAGAAACTTACAAACATGTTATCCATGTCCCCTTTTTTAAGTATTCAAAAATGGGAATTGGGAAATTCCCAAATTCACTAATATGGTGTTCTTAGGTGTCGTGGTACTTCACTCAGGGACCGCTTCGTCGGCCCTCGCCCATCGTACCAGAAGCCCACCATTTTTCACCATACCCAAGCTGGTCAAGACCTGGGCAGGTTTTTACCGCGTGAGCTATCCCTCGAACACTCCCCGCGAGCTGTTGCAACCGCACTTCCCTTAGATAAACATATATGCCAAATGCTCCCTCCCAGCATTCTAGCGTAAGACAGCCCTTTAAGAAAACAGGGTTTCTATGCAAGTTTATAGTTTTGATTTGGTTTGAATACCATGAATAAATCTTAAATCCGTATCCCAATACTTCTAGATCTAGGTCTGAATTCCAAACAGAATTCCTTGAATTCTGTTAACTTGATCCTCAGATCAAAATCAAAAGTCTTAACTTAGTTTCAGATTCGGTGGGTGTTTTGAGTACATTTTTCCTGAACTGGGCACATCGTCCTTGATTGAAACTGACGAAGGAATTAGGTCTTGGGTCAAATAGTCTGAATCAGAGTTTGGGTCTAGAAAGGTTCTTCCTGAACTATCTTTCTCGAAGATACTATTTCAATTTCTCTTTTTCTAAATTTTGTTCGACGAATATTTGCTTACAGATTTCTAAAACATGAATTTCTTATGAGGAATAAAATAATCATTTATCTCGATCTCCGACTTCGATAGTTTATTTGAATTTTCTCATTCCCATCTTAGTGAATATGAAACGGTAGAATTTCCTCTCACATATTATCTACTTATTCATTTTTCTAATTACGAAAAATTAACAGAGGATTAAAGAGAACCCTTATTTAATTATAAAGATTCTATATGCATCTAATTATGCATAAAATCCAATTCTGATGAAAGTCACACTTTTATCATCATAAAAATCATTTATGATAATCACTCTTTTAACATGAAAGAATTTCTTTTATGCATATGTTTATGCATACAAATAATTTATGATGAAAATCACTCTTTTAATATAAAAAAATATCTTTTATGCACCCATTTATGCATAAAAATCATTTATGATGAAAATCACACTTTTAATATAAAAAATATATCTTTTATGCATATGTTTATGCATAAAAATCATTTATGATGAAAATCACACTTTTAATATAAAAAATATATCTTTTATGCATATGTATATGCATAAAAATCATTTATGATGAAAATCACACTTTTAATATAAAAAATATATCTTTTATGCATATGTTTATGCATAAAAATCATTTATGATGAAAATCATACTTTTAATATAAAAAAATATCTTTTATGCATATGTTTATGCATTAAAATCATTTATGATAAAAATCACTTTTTCAATATAAAAAATATCTTTTATGCATATGTTTCTGCATAAAAATCATTTATGATGAAATTCATTCTTTTATGATCAAAATAAAATTTCAATAAGCTTCCTTCTATACATAGAATTTAATTCTAAAGAAAGTAACACTTTCTTTTTATAAAATATTTTTACTAAGCATTTTTCTATACCTAGGATGAAAAATAACACTTTAAGAATACATATACGATGGGAATTACTCTTTTTGAATAAAAAAGTAAAACTTATTTTTCACAATTTTAGAAAAATCATCTACCCATATCCAAATCTCATCACATCACATCTCATCCATTCAGACCACATCACATCTCATTCATTTTATCTCACATCTCATTCATTCACATCTATCCCGATTCACATCACATTCATTCATATCCATCACATTCACATTCATTCATATGTACGACTTCTCACATCTATCTATACATTCATATCTATCACTTCACATCCACATATATTTATGACACATCACATCTCTTTGCATCACATCACATTCTTTCACATACACATCTATATCCATTCTTTCACATACATCCACATCCATTCTTTCACATACTCATTCGCATCCATTCTTCACATACACATTCACATCATATTCTTTCACATACACATCTATATCCATTCTTTCACATACATCCACATCCATTCTTTCACAAACTCATTTGCATCCATTCTTCACATACACATTCACATCGCATTCTCTCACATACACATTCACATCCATTCTTCACTTATACATTTATATCCATTTTCAACACATATCATCTACTCATATCCCATATCATTCATTTACATCCTAATTCACATGACATCACATCTCATCCATCCATTCATTCACATCCATTTGATTCACATCACATCCATCCATCCATTCATTCACACTTATCTGATTCTCATCACATCTCATTACATCTATTCACCTCACATCTCATCACCTCTATTCACATCACATCCATCCATCCATTCACATCTATCTGATTCACATCTCATCTCATCACATTTATTCACCTCACATCTCATAACCTCTATTCACATCACATCCATCCATCCATTCACATCTATCTGATTCACATCACATCTCATCACATCTATTCACCTCACATCTTATCACCTCTATTCACAACCTCTATTCACATTACATCCATCCATCCATTCATTCACACTTATTCGATTCTCATCACATCTCATTACATCTATTCACCTCACATCTCATCACCTCTATTCACATCACATCCATCCATCCATTCATTCACACTTATCTGATTCTCATCACATCTCATTACATCTATTCACCTCACATCTCATCACCTCTATTCACATCACATCCATCCATCCATCTATTCACATATCTATCTGATTCACATCACATCTCATCACATCTATTCACCTCACATCTCATCACCTCTATTCACATCTATCTGATTCACATCACATCTCATCACATCTATTCACCTCACATCTCATCAACTCTATTCACATCACATCCATCCATCCATTCACATTTATCTAATAGAATTTAAACATAGAATTTAAGACAATTCTAATTTTGATATAAAGATTCTTTACGCATCTATTTATGCATAAAAATCAACTTCAGTGGGAATAACACTTTTATAAAAAATCCTTTTATGCATCTATTTATGCATAAATTCAAATTTAAGGAAAATAACACTTTTGAAATAAAATTAAATCCTTTATGTATCTTTCTAGACATAAAATCAATTTTACTGAGAATAACACTTTTGAAATAAAAATAAATCCTTTATGCATCTTTCTATGCATAAAATCAATTTTAATGAGAATAACACTTTTGAAAGAAAAATAAATCCTTTATGCATCTTTGTATGCATAAATCAATTTTAATGAGAATAACACTTTTGAAAGAAAAATAAATCCTTTATGCATCTTTCTATGCCTAAAATCAACTTTAATGAGAATAACACTTTTGAAATAAAAATAAATCCTTTATGCATCTTTCTATGCATAAAATCAATTTAAATGAGAATAACACTTTTGAAAGAAAAACTAAATCCTTTATGCATCTTTTTATGCATAAAATCAATTTTAATGAGAATAACCCTTTTGAAGAAAGAAAAATAAATCCTTTATGCATCTTTCTATGCATAAAATCAGTTTTAATGAGAATAACACTTTTGAAATAAAAATAAATCTTTTATGCATCTTTCTATGCATAAAATCAATTTTAATGAGAATAACACTTTTGAAAGAAAAAATAAATCCTTTATGCATCTTTCTATGCATAAAATCAATTTTAATGAGAATAACACTTTTGAAAGAAAAATAAATCCTTTATGCATCTTTCTATGCATAAAATCAATTTTAATGAGAATAACACTTTTGAAATTAAAAAAAATCTTTTATGCATCTTTCTATGCATAAATCATTTTTAATGAAAGCAATAATTTTATAATAAAAATTTCCATTATGCACCTTTCTATGCATAAAAATTAAATTCAATGAAAACAACACTTTTATAATAAATAGATTTCTAATATGCATCTTTCTATGCATAGAATTTAATTTCAATAATTAATATCAATGATATCCATGCATATTCATAGGTGAATATGTACATGGAGTAAATAAAAAATATTTCTTTTAGAATGCACAAACGGTGGGAATTACTCTTTTTGAATAACATGAAAATAAACTTTCTTTTCCACAAAATTCAAGAAAATTTTGCCATAACCTCCTTTGTATGGCTGACCATTTCTCAATTTTTAACATTCTATTTTCAATTTAAAATTAACCCCAATTCGAAGTAAAGTACTCTAATCTATTCAATTTTCACTTTTCAGAGAGTTAATAATAAGAAAAGTTTAATAAATTTATGTGTTACTCATTTTAGGATAAAGGCTAAATTCTTAAGGAAGAGAAGGGGTTAGCCTTTTCATCAAGGCATAACATTAGGATTCACTTTAATCAACTATAAAAAAAAAACAAGGAAATCAAAAAACCATAGATTTGAATTAAAAAGTAGAAATTTTAGCTTACATGGAGTTTTGTAAGCTTTCCTTTGGCTTGAGGGATTGAGGGTTCTACTCTTGTTTGGATCAAGAGTGGCCACCAATTTCTTTGGAGAGGATTTAGTCAAAAACAATTGAATTATCAAGTGAATGCAATGTAATTGGCTCTGGCTAGGAGTAGAGTAACAGTGCATAAACATTATTAACCTTTTACAAAGGGGGAGGCTTTTTATTTATAGGAAAAAAT
Organism: Cibotium barometz; assembly: GCF_041138505.1. Lineage (NCBI taxonomy): Eukaryota > Viridiplantae > Streptophyta > Polypodiopsida > Cyatheales > Cibotiaceae > Cibotium > Cibotium barometz. The sequence continues at coordinate 6,681,160 of NC_141070.1, forward strand.
GAGCCTATAACCAAGCAAACTGATTCTAGATTTTTTCTGATCAATTTGGTCAATTTTTGACCATTTTTGGGTCAGTTTAGCTTACTTTTTGGATCTAGTTGAAACAGGAGAGAGGAGAGATGAAAATATCTCATTATTTATGAGTTTAAAACTCCTCCACACATGTGAAATAGGTGCCTCATTCATGAGGGGAGATCCCCACACTGAGGTGTCAAAAATGCATTATTTCCTCTAAATATCTCTTCTTTTTTAACTAATAAACCTTGTCCTTAGTCAACTCTTCATCTTATGTGAGCATTTACTCATTTTTAGGGGATTTTCTTTTGTTCTTCAATTTATCTCCTCCCTACATTTGGATTAATCTTATTGGTCCATAGGAACCTTAATTGGAGCATAATTCAATTTTTTTTGAAAATCTGGACCCTTAGGCTAAGGTCCTTTTTACGTATTTTCAATTAATTCCAATTGCACATTGGAAAGTTCTTTTTTGAATTTCTGTTTCAAGGGAAACCATTTTAGACACTAGGAGGATTTTTATATCCAAAAATATCTCAATTTTGAATTACCTCCCTCTAGGCCAAAATAAGGTAAAACATGATTTTTCTATTATTTCAGATAGGGGAATAATTATAAGATCAGAAGGGAAGGTTCTTACACCTGCACACCTCAAAATCCGGAGGAAGGAATCTTACATGGTTTTTGCACACAAAATAGAGGATTATTTTGCTAATCAATGAATTCAACACTAATCACTATATTTTGGTGCAATTGAGGATCCAAATTAACCATTGGGTATCTGATACAGATCTCTATAACTTTAGATTGCAATTTGGAGATGGTTTGATACTCCAACCATTCAATACAGATTTGTTACCCTTTGCTTTATGTAATTTCTCGTGAGTTTATACTGATAAATCTGTTGTAATCATCACTTAAACACCAGATTGAGTTGTAAAAAGGTAGACACTGCCCTTGAATCTTGAAATTGGATCAAGAGGTAAGACCCCCTTCACATCATCATCTCATGAGCACGGCACAAGAGACAGCCAAATTTAATGGGGAGCAGTTTTATACCTGGCAAACAAAAACCATGTATTTGCTCATGAGGAAAAATCTGTGGGGCTAGTTGAGGGAAGAGATGAATGCCCAGAGGTGAGTGGGAAAAATGAGTGGAAGAGGAGGAATGAGAAAGCATTAGGACTCATCGCTTTCAGTTTAAATGATACAATCATTCATCACATCACAGGGATACAATGGGTGAAAGATGCATGCGATGAATTCAATAAATTATTTGGCACTCAAGCAAAAAATTCAAAGATAAATCTATTAATACAATTCTCGATTGAGTGGATCAACGACTGTGCCTAGTCTTGATTAGGAAAAAAGCATTGAATTGCTCAGATGATCAAATTATATCAGTGATAGTTTCCTTCTATCTGGTTTATTCAGGTGGAGGATAGTTTAGATTTTGATCTCGTTAGAAAACTCGTTAAGAAAAATTCAAAAAAGTGGAATCGTCCCCGCTTTCCGGGCATGGGAAATTTTCCCGGTTCCGGTTTTTGGAGTGACCACCAGCCTAGTCTCGTGCCCGGACATTCGTGGGCGCGGCCCCGAGTGAGAAACCCTGCCCCGCGCATGAGGGGGCTACTTCCGCTATCAGCTACTGGGAATCGGGTGCGCGGCAGAGGGATCTCACAATCATGAGAGAAGAGCATTCCTCCGAATGAGGTTTTGAGAGACTGTTTTAATCTTATAAGGGAATTATCGAATTCCTCATGTACTTTTTCAAGCCTATAGTTCGTACAGTCTGTTTTAAATGACTTTTCTGTAGAGAGTATGTCTTCCTCTTGAAAGGGGAAGCGGTACTCCTGTAGGCTTTGTATCTTGGTTTGCTATTTTAGGTTTGGCATTATGAGGCTCAATCATAATCGGTGACCCTGTAAGACATTCAACCAAGCTAAGCATGCTCTTCTGACCTTGCTTTTTGTGTTCCGCATATGTCATGTGATTATAATTATCCATTTGGGGTGGTTGGGTGGGTTCGAGTATCTTGATTGGTCTATGTGGTGCACTGAGTGAAGAGTAAGAACTTGCTTCATCCTCACTTAGTGATGTACTAGAACTTGTTTCATTCTCTGACTTTCTTTGGTTTGTTAGTTTTTCATTATGTTTACCCACGCGACGAGATCGAATTTTATTTTGGGTTTTTTTATTATGTGTCACACATATGGGTGTTGAGGTTTGTGTGGTGGTCTTTGAGGTGGATGCTTCTGCATCATGTATAACTTTTGGCTCTTTTGTGTTATGACCCCCTTTTGGGTTTATGTACTCTACAGACTCCTTTTCCCTGTCTTTTAATTCGACCTTGGTTGTTTCGACAATTTATTGTCCTTTGTTTTTCTTGGTTTTAGAAGATTTTGTTTTCTCTTTTCGGTTCTGTTTTAAAGCATGTTCTTCTACCCATGTTGAGGTATTGTCTTTTACATTCTTTTTGATTGTTTGTCGTGCCTTGGATTGTAAACGTGTAAGCACATTCAATGGCACTGTGGACAATTACCTGTTTTGTACACTTAAAGTGTTAAGAGTTGTATTTTGTGAGACAAGTTGCATTGAAGTAACTCGTCTTGGGCAAACTTGGAACATGTGATCAATGCCACATCGTTGACACATTGGTCGTAAGGTGTCAGTGACTATGGGCATGGAAGTATTCCAAACTGTGCAGTGTGTCACCTTGTGAGGTCCACGATAATAAAAACACTGAAGTGTTTGATTAACTGCCTCCTGAGCAGTTTCTACCCTTTGGACTGTTTCTGTTTGGTGCACAGGAGATGGAGGTTTTGAGTCCATTGTGGATGAAGCGGGATATCATGATCAAAGCTTTTGCAATATATGCAGTATAGAAGAACAGGTACCTTGTATGCACAATGAGGATTGGGATGGTCGTAGTGATTGCACTCAACATAAGGCATCTCGTTCCTCACTTTTAGAGGCATTAAGGATGTCTGGGTTTGAAGGTTTTCATCCTCTCTTAAAGATTTTTGCTGTAAGGTTTTAAGCAAGGCTGCATAAAATTTGGGGAATGTTAATTCCGAGATCGATCTTTCTTTTGCCATTGCTTCACTTGGTTTAGATGAGGAACACCTCGTAGCATGCTCATCTTCTAGCATGTTGTAATCTAAACGTATTGCTTCTTTGCAACATTGATCGAATGTTTTCGGATTGGATACAATGATCAAGTTGTGTAAGCTGTTATTCTTCAAGCCCATCATGAAACATCTCCTCAATTGAACATCGTTTAATTTTTCCCATGACTCACAACGTGAGTCCAAGAGTTTTATCCGAAGGATATAAAATCTCTAATGGATTCATTTGGTTGATGCTCAATTGAATAGAGTTCTGTTACTACACTCCATCGATCACCTTGTCTAGAAAAGCTATGTATAAAGGCTGATTTCAAGATTTTGAAGTTGGTTTTGATCGCCGGCATCAATGCGATGAACCATCAACTAGCTTTTCCCTCTAAGCATAAGTTCAACGCATATACCTTAGTTGGGAAGTTGGGATTTCCAAAGGCTTCACATCTTTGTTCAAACATTTGAATGAATTAAACAGGGTCTGTTGTTCCATCGTATTTGCCCATAATTTTAGAAATTTGTACGACCGTATTTTTGTATGAATCATTGAGGCCGTATGTGAGTGCTCTTGTTGGAAGAGACTTGGTGAGTCCTTGGGCCACCCCCCTTCCTAGACTAGTCATTATGTCCAAGGTGTGAGCATCCAGGAAATGGTTGGTACTTATAGGATTCGCAGGAACGTTAGACAAGGGACTAAAGCCCGATGGGATCAAAGTCATAGGGGTGGTAAAACCCGATGACATGCTTGTCATAGGCATGACCAATGGCATGGGGAGGTGAATTTGCGGCATAGACTCAATGGCTCGAGGATGTAAGCCATTGGGTTCAGTCCTTGTGTGATCCCTGGAAATCCCTCTATCTGTGGCCATGTCAAAGTGCCTAACTGCTCCTTAATGATGAGTAATCAAGTGACATTTCTTCCATTTTGGAACTTCCCATACCCTGGGTTTGACCCTGATATCTCTTAGGTGGAGGAAGGTTGGAATCACCTTCTAGTAGGAATAAAAACCTTTTGAAAGGTGATGGTGCTGGCTTTGGCGGGACTTTGACATCAAAGGCTTTGGCGAAATCCTTTGCCATCCGTGCTTCGGCCATGGAAATAGGTTTGGCATTCTTGACTAAAGTATCTAATGGCTCGTTCATTCCCCGAATGAGCCTGGCCAGCTGCTCTTCATCCAATTGAGGGGAATATTTAAGGAGAAGGGCAAAAGCCTGATGGCACTCTTCAATTGTCCGGTTTTCCTGCTTTAGTTCCAAGAACTCATTCATCTTAGTTTCAAGAAAGCCTGGGGGACAAAACCTCTTTCTGAGGTAAGCCTTGAGATCAGTCCAGGTTTGGTTATTTCGATCGAGACGGTTTGTCTCGCAGTGGTTTCTCCATGCCACTCTAGCTGTCTCCACTATCTTCAGCCTTGTAAGAGCCATTTTGCTCTTCTCATTGTAACCGGTGACATCGAAGTATTCTTCCATTGATTCGATCCACTTCTCCACAGTCTCACCCAAGTTTTCCCCTTCACCCTTGAAAGGTCCAGGCTGCGAACTATAAAGAGTTTTACGAACATCCAGGTCGAGTTCTTCTTCATCGAGTAGGGGTTAACATTTCTACCACGACGTCCTCGATCCATGTTCCTATCAATACGAAAATTCTTGTTAAGTTTCTTTATTTATGATTCGATCCGATTTTTGATTCAATTGATTTTGGGGTTCTTTAAATAGGTCAGCTCTCCACATAATCATGGGATAAAGATACTCATATAGAATGTATTATCAAGTAACAATTCATTCAGAATATCTCATTCATATCTTTAACACCATCAGACTAAATTTTTCCATCTGAACAGTCCTCCATGGTGGGGATTTCATTTTTTTTATTTTTAATTTATCAACCCTTAACTTGATTCACTGATCAAAAGTTAACAGTAATAATCTGCCAGCACAATCCACTAATCTCATAGTGATTGACTGAAGTCATTAACGTCATTCCAGTTAAGAACATCATCATAGGGACTCGTCCCATTCATCCTCATTGCAGTTTTGCTCAGCTTATTACATTCCATTCATCCTCATTGCAGTTTTGCTCAGCTTATTACATTCCAACCAATTTTCAGGGATCATTATTTTTCAATCAGAATCCAAATCAATTCATCAGTTCTCAAAATTTAAAAATCATATCAACCACATTTGAATTCATCATCTGGATAGTATTAATGCTTATAATTTCAAGTCTTAGATTTACTCGTATATATTGTCGATAAAGAGCTGCAGTTATACCCTCGGTATATACACGTAGTCATGGTGCTTGGAACTATAAGGTAAATACCATCATGTCTAGGCCTCAAGCAAGTCAGGGATTCCCTACAATTGCAGTACTTCCATCTGAAGACCCAATTTACTAGATTACGAATTTCAGTTTGAATATCAAATTGTATGAATTTTTATCACACAATTATAACCTTTTAGTGCCTCTTGATAAATTTTTTGACATATTTGGCTTCTCGGTTGATCCTCATTAGCCAAATAGCTCTGATACCAACTGTGAGATCCCTGTTCCCACCACGCAACGGATTCGGGGTGCTAGCAGCGAAAGTAGCACATCTTGCGCGGGGCAGGGTCCCACACTCGGGGCCTCACCCACGGATATCCAAACAGGTGACTAATTCCTTGATTCTTTCAAACCGAACTCGAAAAAAACTTCTCTTGCCCCCGGAAAGCACGGGCGATTCCACTAGGATAACTTTTCCCTAACGTAGTCAAAAGCCTTAACTAACTGAGCTCATCTGACCAAACACGTAAGTCCCATAGTCAGATCAGGGAAAAAGACTGTACTTGGATCATAGAGATCAATGCTTTTTTCCTCATTGAGAGGCACAGCCATTGATTCTTTTCCATAGAACAATTTTCGTCCGGGATTTACTTCATCTATCGAACTAAACAGAAATTGAGTCTCGATTTACGGATCCATCAGTCCAGTCCCATGGGTTAGCCAACCGCCCACAACCAGTGTAGTGATGGGATCCAATTAGGAATTTGGTTAGGTTTTGTCTCGGGTACCAGGGAAAAGAGTTCCCAAGCCCCCTAGTCGAATGTTCATGCAAAACATAAAACTAGTCACACCACTTACACACCCAACCAATATGAAATTGCCTTTTTCACAGATTCAGTCATCTTTAAAACAATCTTTTAATAAAACCATAGTATCACTGATCACAATCCTCCAAAATATCCGGTTGAATCTTAATTTCCAATCATTCCTTCATCAGAATATCCGGTTGAATCTTAATTTACAATCATTCCTTCATCAGAGTATCTATGGCATCATTGGCAACCAGAACGCTCACCACCTATTCACTCAGGGGCCTTTTCAATAGTTCCTAGCTCATAGTACTCGGCAATATAGTCACTTATAAAAATCAAGATGGAATCTCCGTTGAAGATCAGCAAGATCAACCAACAGATCCATATAAAAGAGCCATGGACTCATCCGTTGAGGACCAGCAAGGTCAATCAACCAGATCCATGCCCGATTTCAGAAAACAACTCTTACTCCTTATTCCAATATCTTCCACGATGCACGTGTGGGTATCTTCGACGACCCAGAGCCCGAGCACCGTATGGTCAGCACCCTCTAGGATCCTTCGCAGGTCACCTAGCGCTTCACTCATAGGCCGCTTCCTTGTTGGTTCCTCATCCACCGTACCGAAAGCTCACCATTTAAATCGAACCGAGGCTGGTCAAGACCTCGGCCGACCTTGCTATGCGAGACGTCCTCCATTGACTCTCTGTCATCAGCAGTTGCAACTTTATCAGTTAGGTCTCCCCACGACCTTAATCACAAGATGGTCAAAATGCTTCCCCAGCATTCTTGACATAAAACAGTCATTTACAAACATGTCACAAATACAGTTTCTATATTGAACTCTCGTCTTTCCACATTATTCCACATCAATCCATATTACTTAATCCAATTCCAAATCATATGTGTATCCATTCTTGACCAGATACATCATTTTCCATCCCATCACATCAGATTCATTCACTTCACATAACATCCATTCCTATCTTTCTTAATTTACATTACCTCTCATCACATCCATTTCTCATTATATCTCATTCGTTCAGATCTTATATTATTCATTCACATTCTGATTCACATGACATCTCATCTCATCCATTCGCTCATATCGACTTCATATCCATTCACATTCATATTTGCACTCATTATTCCACACACACATCCACATTCGTACATCCACATTCACATCTATATCCATACATCCATTTTCACATCCACATCCACATCCACATTCATACATCCACATCCACATCTACATTCATACATCCACATTCACATTCACATCCATACATCCATACCCACATTCCACATTCATACATCCACATCCACATCTACATTCATACATCCACATTCACATTCACATCCATACATCCATACCCACATTCCACATTCATACATCCATAGCCACATTCCACATCTACATCCATATCCCCATTCACACATCCACATTCACATTCACATACATCCATATCCACATTCCATATCTACATCCATATCCACATTCCACATTCATACATCCACATCCACATTCACATTCACATCCATACATCCATATCCACATTCCACATCCTCGTTCGCATTCACATACATCCACATCCACATTCCATATCTACATCCATATCCCCATTCACACATCCACATTCACATTCACATACACCCATATCCACATTCCATATCTACATCCATATCCCCATTCACACATCCACATTCACATTCACATACATCCACATTCACATTCACATTCATACATCTCCATCTATTCCTCATTCATTTTCATCTATTTGATTCATTTCACATCCTCATATCTATTTATAGAATACAAGAGAATTCTTATTTTTGATATAAGATTTCTTTACGCATCTATTTATGCATAAATTCCATTTTAAGGAGACTAACACTTTCAAAATAAAAACCAATCTTTTATGCATCTTCCTATACATAAATTAATTTTAAATGAGAATGACACTTTTGAATTAAAAATCAATCTTTTATGCATCTTCCTATGCATAAATTCATTTTAAACGAGAATGACACTTTTGAATTAAAAATCAATCTTTTATGCATCTTCCTATGCATAAATTCATTTTAAATGAGAATGACACTTTTGAATTAAAATCAATCTTTTATGCATCTTCCTATGCATAAAATTAAAATTGACAAAAATAGCTCTTTTGAACTAAAAATAGATTTCTTTATACATCTTTCTATGCATAAAATCAAAATTGATGAAAGTATACCTCTATGCATGAAAATCAAATATGGTAAAAGTAACACTTTTACAATAAAATAATAATCTTTTATGCATACCTCTATGCATGAAAATCAAATATGATAAAAGTAACACTTTTACAATAAAATAATAATCTTTTATGCATACCTCTATGCATGAAAATCAAATATGATAAAAGTAACACTTTTATAATAAAATAATAATCTTTTATGCATACCTCTGCATGAAAATCAAATATGATAAAAGTAACACTTTTACAATAAAATAATAATCTTTTATGCATACTTTTATGCAAAAAAATCAATAATAATGAAAGTAATACTTTTATAATAAAACTAAATTTCTTTTATACAAATAATCAAAATGCATCTTCTATGCATGAAAATGACACTTTAGAATATAGAATTCATAAGGATTACTCTTTTAGAATAATGAAAGATAATACTTATTTCCAAATTTTTAAAAACTTTCACCATAACCTCCTTTATATGGCTGACCATTTTTCAATTTTAAGACTCTAAAATTAATGAGAAATGCATCAAGAGTATTTAAATCATTTTTCTACTTATTTAAGAGAAAAATTATGAAAAACTTGAGTTTATTCATTAATCATTCACTTAGGATAAAGAATGGTTGGATTTACTAGAGAAGAGAGGGGAATGCCTTTTGTAATGAGGCATAACATCACTTGCAATTTTAGAGAAGACAAAAAGCATAAAAAACCATAAAAATCATAAAATAAATGGAAAAGAGAAGAATCACCAACTTACTAATGAATTTGAGAGCTTTCCTTTGGCTTGATGGTTTGAGGGTTCAACTCTTGTTTGAGACAAGAGTGGCCACCAATCTTTTGGAAGAGGGAAGGTCAAAAACTAATGAATTATTGAGTAAAATTCATTGTTTTTGGCACTTGGGAGAGGCAGGGTAACAGTGCAAAAACACTATTAAGTTTCAACAAAGGGGAGGGCTTCTATTTATAGGAAAAAGTGAGCCTCTAACCAAGCAAACTGATTCTAGAAATTTCCAGATCAGTTTGGTCAATTTTTGACCATTTTTAGGTCAGTTTTGCTCACTTTTTGGATCTAGTTGAAACAGGAGAGAGGAGAGATAAAAATATCTCATTATTTGGGAGTTTAAAACTCATTCAAGCATGTGAAATAGGCGCCTCCTTCATTAGGGGAATTCCCCCATGCAGAGGTGTCAAAAATGCATCATTACTTCTAAATATCTCCCTTTTTTAACTATTAACCTTGTCCTTAGTCAACTCTTCATCTTAAGTGAGTATTTACTCATTTTTGGGGGATTTTTCTTTTATTTCTTCATTTATCTCCTCCCTACATTTGGATGAATCTTATTGGTCCATAGGAACCTTAATTTAAAATTTCGAAAAAATCTTCACCCCTAGGATAATGCCTCTTGAACAGATTATACTTAATTTCTAATGCACCTTCTGACAATCTTTTTGAACTTCTGTTTCAGGGGAACTTATTTTAATAAGATGAGGTATTTTTCTATCCAAAAATATTGAAAATCTGAATATTCTCTTTCTAGAACATTTTCTCTCTCTAGGCCAAAACTGGTAGAAACAAGATCTTTTATATTTCTGAAGAGGGATTTGATTACATGGGAAGATACTGGACATCCTGAGAGGCTGGGGGAGAAATCTTACAGGCAAGCATCACAGACATGCATATTTCCATCATACTTGAATCTAGGCAGCCCACTAACAATGCCTCTTGCCTGCATGTTCTTTAACCTTTGTATGTTCACATGTCCAATCCTTTTATGCCACATGTCAATGTCCTATACCACATTTCGGCTTTTAGAGAACATGGCTGATTTTAACTCAGGAATCCCAACATCCAACTTAAATAACCTGCCTTCTTTCTTGCCTTTGGCAATGACTCTACATCCATTTTTGAAATCCTCAACAAAGCAACCATGCTCGTTGAAACGAACCTGTAAACCCTGTTCCACCATTTGACCAACTAAGGCCAAACTTTTTGTAATAGAAGGCACATAAAAGACATCTGCCATAGACTTTGTTTCACCATTGTGCATCACCAATGGTACACTTCCAACATGTGTGATAGCATGTTGGGAATCATCTCCTGTCTCCACATAGCCTTTCGCATCCATTGGCTTCATATGCTCAAACCATTCGCCACATGACAAGTCATATGGTTTGATGCTCCAGAGTCCATATACCAAGTGTCATCACTGTCACCATTTGTCATCATAGATCCCGTGACATGATGTTTCATGGCAAACAAGTGATTTGCGCTGCCATCATTACTGCTTGATGCAAAATTTCCACCATGTTATGCTGCATAATGTCCACCATGTTGTGCTCTACCCCCTCTCAAATCATTTTGTTTGCGGTAACAATCACGTGCCATATGACCAAACTTCCCACAATAATGGCATTCCACATTTTGCATAGATGCTTGTTGTTGGCCTTGCCAATGTCCTCTTCCAGGATTACCTCTGCCTATATCCACGACCACCTCTGGCACCATATGTAGGCTGAAAATTCTGTTACGGTGATCTATCCTGCCATCCACGACCATTACCACGACCTCGTGATGCAAATCTTCCCCTGCCTCTAAATCCCCTTTGTGAATAGAAAGCCTGATTTCTGCCATTATCATCATGGCTAGTAGATGCATCATGAAAAGAGAGTCACTGAGTTTGATTTCCTCAACAAGCAAGAGTGAAACCAACTCATCAAAATCTGGTAAACCTATACTCCGAACAGAGATAAATGTATCAAAATACTTGTACTCCTTGCCAAGACCACGCAAGGCAATGTCTACCAAATCATCATCAGGCATGGGGGCATTGATAGTTGCCAATGCATCTGCATACTTCTTTATCTCTTGAACATAATCATGAATACTCCTTCCTTTTCGCTTCACATTATGAATCTATTGTCTCAACTAAGACTTACGAGCACTAGTATCTGTATTAAACAGCTTTACCAATGTATCCCAAGCATCCTTGGGATTCTTAGTATCATGTATATGTATGAGTATTTCATCTGAGATACATATAGATAGGTAATGTAAAACTTTGTATGCTCTCTCTGACCACTGTTTATAAGCTACAACCTGTTGTTGTGTAGGTTGTCAGGGTAGTTTCGGCTCTAGCTCCGCACCTGTAAGTAACAAGGTTCCAAATCCCTTTTCCTTTCAGAAAGCTTTTAATCCTGTACTTCCATGCCTGGAAGTTCTTTCTATCCAACTTCTCACCCACAATCTGTACTAGGTTGTCTGACATATTTGCTCAATGGCAAATGCACCTTCCTCACATGTCCAATTCTATAAATGAGCCTTCCCCAGCTTAACCACACTCTAATAAGTGTTCCAGATACTCCAAAGTACTCAACGAACTTCACTGTTGATGTAGAAAATCACTCTGATTACATTCAAATTGAACTGGCATACGCAGTCCAAAGTACCCTATTTTGGTGCACTTTCCAAGGCTTCAAATTGCAATGTAGTGGTTCAATCAAGTGTGAATAACTTGCATTGACACCTAAACAAGCTCAATGTTGCATATCAACACCAACCAAGGTACGTACATACCAAAAATATCAAATCCCCTTCTTTGTTTTGAGAAAAACCAGTAAAAACCAGTAGTAAAAGTGCTCTAATTCCTTTGATTCTTGTCCAAATTGAGAGACCAGGAATTCATTAGCTTAGAAATGATGTCTACTAACTCCATGTAAAGGGAATTAGACCAATTGTGTAAGTTGAGAGAGTAATTAGCCGCGATTAATGACCCTCTGTTTCACTAATCACTGTAGACAGCCTGTTTAATCAGCTCATAATCAGCTCCAAAAAGCATAATTGCTTCAACCAGCCACATAGCAACCTTATCAAGTGTGTGTACCATAAAATTGCTAAAAGCAAATTCTGAATTTAATCAATCACCAAACTAGCATTTGTTGTCAAAATATTAAAAAATCTGCTCTGTTTCTTCCCTACAGGCTAGGTGGTTTGTTGTGGTATTTGACCTCCACTTGTCAAAATATTAAAAAATCTGCTCTGTTTCTCCTCATGAACAGGCTACACCGCCTACTCATGAGGAGAATTAGGTGGTTTGTTGTGGTATTTGAGGGCATATATAGTTACCCAACACTCCATTAGGGGAAGGTTGAGGTCTATAGGGGCCCTTTAAGATGCCATGTGATTAAAAGGTTATTAAGGAAAAGAGCCAATCGTGTGATGCCATGTATACAAAAATGTTGGGTGATTAAAGGTGGTCAAAAGATTCTCTAAAAGATACCTTTTTGTACTTTTCATTTCCAAAAAGTGGGGGGGAAAGTTTTTGAAATTTCGGACGTCCATAACTTCTACATATGAGCTCAAAATTTGTCGGAGATTACAGATCTAGAATCTACTCGTTGAGCTCTTTCCATAGATATGTCACATGATATAGTTTTGCTCGCTCGATTTCAAATTCAATTTTGGCGGGAAACTTTGAAATTCAAACTTCTAGCCGTTTGAAGAACAAGAAGGTATCTAAAGTCAAAGAAACTTAACGTTTTAACAAAAAGTCATTAAAATCATAATATGGCAGCTTAAAGGGCCCCTATAGACCTCAACCTTCCCCTAATGCAAGGCATGTGCACAATCCACCAATTGCTTGATTTTTACAAGAGGCCAGCTCCAATTTCATCAACAGTGGACCTCACTTCTTTGTTTTTGTGAGGGCTTCAAAACAGTGAATTCCAATCACTTAAATGTATCATCTTTGATTCAAATTCATTGTAGGGCTTGCACATGAGTTGCCAATACATTCCCATTTTCCAGATACATGATTCTTTGTCAAATTTGCAACCATTTTCCTCATACATTCACCACACTCAAGCTCTAATGGAGAGCTTGCAAAAACAGAATTTTTCTTTGCTTTGGCCAACTCAAATCTGGTGTTGTTTGTGTTTTTGCACCTGCAATCCGCTCAAGGATGTTTAGTAGTCCTTACCCGATATGCCAAGCTTTCTGATTTGATGAAAATCGGTGTGCTCCAAGCTTCACAGCTCCAATGGCAAGCTTCGCAGCTTCTTCTCCCTCTTCTCTCACTCACTCATAAACCCTAATAGAGAGCACCTAGCTCTGATACCATGATGAAAAACAGGTAGAGGGAGAGGAGACAAACACATAGGAGCAAACCCTAATGTATTATCAAATCCTAACCATAGAGGGAAGCCATCTCCCTTCTCACACAATGCATAAAGCCATAATCCATAATCTACAACACACTACATGTGTTGTGTCCACACACTGCTAACCCTAGCTCATGTCCACACACTATGACCAACTGGACGCGGTCATTTATGTCTCACACATGTTACTACCTAACATGCCAGCACATAGTGCAACTCGCATAAGCTAACATCGAGCTTGAGTCTCAACATTCGTGTGTCTCGAGTCATCAAGAAATTGGAACTCGAAGCAAACAAGTCGGACATATGACTGTGGATAAGCTCAGCAATGCTATATTGGAGAAATTAAAGGTAAGGGAAGGAAGAGAGATGTCGGGTCATGGACATAGTCACCTCTACCCCCGAAGGGAACTGGTGTGGTGCTCCATGTGCGCAGACAAAACCATACCACCACTGAATGTCCGCATTTAAGGGCAAGACCATTACTGTATTGTGCATATTGTGTAAAATTGGGCAATCATGACACATCATCGTGTAGATTTCCAAGGTTTCAAAATATAGCACAACTACAAACAAATAGAGCCCCACTGGCTTTGCCAACACCACCTGTGCAAACCACTGCCACTACTGTACAACCCAACCTTTCTTACTTACCTAAGGGGATGTTCTGGGTATAAGATGCTTTGCCCTTGCCACCACCAATTCTACCGCCACAACCACCACAGAGGCCAAGATCAATCAAGTAGTGATTGAAGAGCCATCGGAAGATATTGAATTGGTACAGGAACTAGAATTTAGTGAGGAATACTATGAGGGTATGGGTGATGTCACGCCAGAGTATTATGTCCTACAGAATAACAAGCCAGTACCTGTGTTTCAAACCACGGTACAGTGGAAGGGTAAGGAAATCAACTCAAATTTGAGAAGAGGACCTTTACAATGCTATGGCTGTGGTGGGCCACATCGAGTAGCCGAATCCCCAAATAAGAATTTGGCGCATACACACAAACCAAAACAAGTAGTGACCACACCCAGTGCTCACTTACACTAAGTGTGGAATTGATCATCTGATCAAAGATTGTCCCTACCAAGCGACGAGCAAGCGGTTTAGCTTCTACTACTAATCAGGCCACCATTTATACCATTAGTGTATAGTCTGGGAAGATCACACCGCTCAATGTCCTACCATGAGCTCAAGCTCAGTTAAGTGACAAAGGGAGGAACCGGACGGATGCTACTATTTCCAAATCTGGTCGTGCAAGAGAAGAGTGAAGAAATTAGGAAAGGGGGACACACGGGTTACAATCCAAGATGGATCCGAAGAAGACACAATTGATACCAGATCCACACAATCAAAGGAAGAGGGGGGTCAAGGGATCAATTTGGAAGGGTTAGACTGGGGAAAACAAGGAGAACAACTAGCAACCCCAAGGGGGCTTGGTGGATATCCTAATGCTGTGACGAAGAAATAAGGAAGTTAGAAGATGCCAAGGCCCTAGTTGAAAAATACCAACAAATTTATAAAGTTGAGCCTAGGGCCAGCCGAGTAAGGGATACCATTTATCCACTAGATGTACCACCCCGCAATAGGGCCTTGAACCTACCCACCCCAATTTGGAAAGAAACTAAAGCAGACTCCCAAACAAACACAATGACTAGACTGTTCGAGGAAAATGAGTTGGGGGGATCCATTCATTCTTTCCCCGTGGTGGAAGAATACGAGACACCTCATTGGGAAGAACACTCTATATCTAAGGAGCCCAGGGATATAGGAAGCCTAGCAGCGGTGTTATCCACACCTTTCTAGATGCCCTTGGGTCATTTATTATGCAATTCACCCACCCTATGGACAGATGTAAAAGAATGAGTGGAAGGAGGTCTAAGGCCAGCGGAGAATATGGATGAGGCTCTGCCACCCTTGGTAGAAAGACCTTTGAGGTATGCAAAGGAAATGCGAGTGGTTAAGATACCAGTTAACCAACTGGGATGCTACTATGAGAGTGACGACACGAACACTACCATTCCAATTCATCATAATGGATACCAGGCATTAGCCATCCTAGATGGTGGGGCACGTGTCAGCATCATAACCAAACATTGCTGGGAAAATTAGGGTAAACTGGATCTAAAAAGAGCAGATCTAATCGTTAAGATGGCTGATGGAACATCTTCAAGACCCATTGGGCTCTTCGAAAATGTGAAGTTCAGACTCTTTACGTTTCAATATCGTCATACATTTGTGGTCATGAACTTCTTACGCCAACCTGATACATATGACAAAATATTGGGACGACCTTTCATGAGGGAATCCAAATTAGTGCATGATTGGGCTTCGGATCATGTATATGTATGCAGGGACTCACAAACATTAAAGATTGATCTAAGAGCATGGAAGGCACACCCCATGGAAGGGCAATTGTTCGGTAACGACTCAGTCTCACAAAACGGAGCAAACCACATCCCTACAGATATGCCAGCTCACAGAAGGGGAAACCAAGGATGAGGAGGATACGGAGATGTATGCATCACTACCTCCCCCGGAGTTTTGTGAGAATTGGATGCATGTGTTGGCCACAATTGATGTGATGCAACCTAAGGAAACCTAGTATTTGGATTCTGGAAACATCCCTATGACTTCTATCTGCATGGTTGATTGGCAAACCATGGATGGGGAGTCAATGGAGGAGACATCAAGTATAGAAGGTACCGTGGCGCAAATTCAAACCAGTAGCGCATCAGGCGATGGCGGAAACAAAAATGGTACGTGGCCCGACAAAACACATTGCTACAAAGCAAACCAATGGATGCCCAATGGTTGAGATACCTTGAGGCTACAAGGGTACATGATGAATTCTCTAAGGATTGGGGCGAAGAGTTGAGTAAAATATCTTTGGAAGGGAGGAATCTAGACCAAAATACCCTTAAGAAAATTGATACACCCAAACTTACAAAAACAGGACGCAGAAAAAGCAACAAAGCTTTAGCAAAAGCAGAACATGAGGCCAAGAAAATCATGGAAGAAACAAAAAAAGACAATGAGGACAAAACGGTTGTACTCTCAGTGCCTAACCATTTCAAGAACTATACAATTGATGATCGAAGAGTGGCCCTGTTTTAACAGCCACTAGGTTAAGAGAGGAAGGGCTGTCGACACATCATATACAATGGCCCGGTAGAAGTCAAGGAGGTTGATATTATGGAATCAAGGGAAGAAGCAAGATCCGTATATATTGCCAAAGATTTGACCTCTACATAGAAGAAGTAGAGCTTATTGCTCTTCTCAAGGAATACAAGGATTGTTTCGCCTGGAACTATAAGGAAATGAAAGGGGTACCGGCCAAGGTGGTACAACATACGATTCCAATTATGGAAGGATCACGGCCTACCAGGCAGATACCATACCACCATGAATCCAAAGTATGCAGCAATTGTAAAAGAGGAAATTGATAAGCTCATTGTTTGCTGCTGACTATATCTACTACGAGATCAAACGTACGGATTGGTTATCACCCATTGTGATAGTGCGTAAAAAGAATGGAAAATTGAGAGTATGTGTCAATCTTAAGAAAGTAAATGCAGCCACTCGAAGGGACCATTACCCATTGTCGTATACCAAACATGTCCTAGATAGAGTGGCTGGAAGGGAAGCATACAACTTCTTGGATGGGTTTCAAGGTACAATCAGGTGTCCATAGCACCAGAAGACCAACATAAGACTGCCTTCAATACCATATGTGGGGAACATGCGCTTACAAGGTTATGTCGTTCGCTCTTACAAATGCCCCGGCAAAGATTGATGTGTACCACTTTTAAGGACTACTTGCAAAAGTGGTTGGAAGTGTTTATTGATGATCTATGTGCACATTCTCAATGGTAAGATCATTTGAGCTATTTGAGGAAGAAGGTGTTTGAACGTTGTCGATTATATCAGATATCACTAAACCTTTTGAAGTGCCAGTTTTGGGTCAAGCATGGTGTGATACTAGGACACAACAAATAAGGGCATTGCAACAAGTGTTGTATTGATAAATACAGGATCAAGCCACAACTTAATCTCATATGATGCTTGGGTAGCCTTAGGCAAACCAAACCTGGAACACACGGATGCAAAAGTTTGTCGTGAACCACAAAGGCCGTTGGGTATTTAAATGTTAACATTTCCATCAGTAAATAACCCCTTGGTTGGAAAGGTGTTTGTAATGCATGTAGGTACAATGGAAGAGGAAATGATATTAGGACGATCCTGGATCTGTGCCAGCAAGTGCAATATCCAATGGTGGGAAGAGGAAACAACATCGCTAACCATCGGTACAAAAGTACTGTCCATACCATTATGGACCTCGACAAATCAGGGCAAACAAATCGCTGAGGAAGCGGTACTTCAAAAACCAGAATCTACACCCACCGTGTTCAAATTGCTTAACAACGCCCAACATACAAGAGTACATACAAATGGGTACCCAAGATTCATCCAAAGGATCAACCTGAGAGGAAGGAACCAATGAATGATGAACGTTCTCATAAGAGAACCCAGTTCAAAAGTCAACCATTGACACCACCTACAAAGTGGTAGAAGGTCCAGAACTTGCAGAAGCCTCATTACTACTGTCAATAGCGGATCCGAAAGGACCTATTGCAAGCACAATACTACTATCAAGGCAATAAAACAATATGGTTACCTAAAAGAAAATTGATGACAAACACCACAACAGGTTTGGATCAATATACAAAATAAGGTAAGAGCTTTCAGCATCAACTCCCCCCAAAAGGACAAACCCCCCACCTGCACTTGTGTGGAGAAGAAAGCAAATTCAACAACCTAAGTTGAGAATGACTCAAGCAACAACAATACCACAATAAATAAAGAATTGAACAATATGTGTGAAGGAAAAAACAAGGGTGTCCCCAGTATAAGCAACACACAACCAGACACCACAATAACAAAAATATTTAATTGTGTGGAAGGAACACTAAAAATCTCCCAATTAGAATTAAAAAAAATTCATCAAACAATGCCTAAAAATGCCAAGGAAAACCTTTGGTTTACATGGTTTTAAAAAAAGAAAAAAAATCAATGCATCATCATGTGCATGCGGGTGTGTTTAAGTACAAAAATTCTATTTTATAAACTTCACGTGAAACAACAGAAATACTTCACGACGTGAAGTATCCAAAATGTTTCACAACGTGAACTATTTTTTATGTTTCACACCGTGAAGAATCCCAAACTATTTCACGACGTGAACCTTTTTAGTGTTTCACACCGTGAAATGGTGAAAATGCGAAACCAATCATAAACTGACACATGGAATAATTATTTAACGTAGCCGCCCTGTCCGTCTCGATGGCTACGCTATAAAAGTGATTGTTATCTGAATTTTGTCACTTTCACTTGTGATTTTGAGTTCTCTTTCAGCGATTCCTTGCGCACTTTGACTCTTTGCTCCTGACATCACCTTCGCGACTTCTCAAGGTGGGAGCTATACCCTTCCTTTCCTTCCTTTTTGATCCTTTGTTTTTGTTGTTATTTCTTTTGAATGTATAAAGTTTTTGGGACGGGTGTTTAAAGTATATCTCTTTTGATTGCCAATTCATGGACTGATAAACAAATGAAAACGTAAAATGCAAATCCGCCTTCCACATGAAAAAACTGCATGAAAACATAAGGTGTAGAAAACAAATAAGGTGTAGAAAACAAATAAAAACAAGCTTGATTGTCATGCAAATATGTAAAAATTTGTAACTTCACGGGAGTACTTCACGTCCCAGACCTTCAAGAGAGTACTTCACGTTCCCAAGTCTGTAACTTCACGGGGGACTTTCGTGTATGGGAGAACACGGGAGTACTTCACGTTCCCAAGTCTGCAACTTCACGGGAGTACTTCACATTCCCAAGTCTGCAACTTCACGGGGGAACTTCACGTCCCCAAGTCTACAACTTCACGAGGGAACTTTACAGGGGAACTTCATGTCCCAAGTCTGCAACTTCACGAGGGACCTTCACGGGGGAACTTAACAGGAGACCTTCACGGGGGAACTTCACGTCCACAAGTCTGCAACTTCATGAGGGAACTTCACGCGAGAACTTCACGGGAGACCTTCACGAGGGAACTTCACGGGAGAACTTCGTGGGGGAACTTCACGGGAGACCTTCACAAGGGAACTTCACAAGGGAACTGCACGGGAGAACTTCACGTCCTTGAGTCTGCAACTTCACGAAAACTTTTCACACCTTCAAATTCACACATTTTACTATATGGGAAGGCCATCATGAATCTTTCACTAACATACTAACAAAAAAAAAGGGGGGGTGGATTTCACCAGTCATTCGACTGAAAATATATGCTTATACAGATTTCCATGTTAGAATCTGAGTCCCGGGAAGCAACCACCTCCAACACAAGCTAGCAGTTCCACAGGGTCCCAAAGTGCCAACAAGCTGAGGAGCAGCTTCTTGGGCCCTTACGCCCAGTCCTTTCTTCTGGGGAAAACTCATTAGAAGACAGGTCATTACACCACATGGGAAAATCACTCTGCAGTGCCACAATAAGGAATGCCTCCATCTGTTGGAAGATGCAGAAGTAAAGGATAAGCTAGAAAAAGTCAGCCTCGATAGAATGGCTACAATGTTACCGAGAGGGATCAACACAGATCTCTGTGCAAAATATCTCCATACATATGACAAGTAGATAAAGAGAGGAAAAATTACAAAGGCAGATGGTACCACGCAAGAACTGCTCATAAAACAGAAGACCTTATCAGAGACGCCTTACAGCTCCCTGTCTCGCGGGCAACAGTCAGGGCCCACACACACACAATAGATACAATGCTCATCAAGGAGATGCTAAAGAGATATTCTTATAACTCCAATGGGGCAGAGTACGAGAACATCAAGGATGAAGCCACAAAAAAAGCTTGCAGGGCAATGTCTTTGATGATGCAAATCAAACCAGTTGACAGGTATAACAGAATCAGCCTTAACAGAATTGCCAAAGCACATGAAGAAAAGGAGGACAATTGGGCCTTTTTTATGCACAAAGAAATGGAAAATTCTCTCAAGGCACATCAGTCCAAGGTCAACAACCCATACCTGTTAACACAAATACTTAACCATGTCGCACAACGGCTAGTAAAAGGAGCCAGAGGAAAACCTGTTGCTAGCCCTAATCCCCAGTCAACCTACTAAAGCTATTGGAAGGGTGGATGAAGGACAAGCAATGTTAATGGAGATAGAACAGCCAGAGGAAAACCTGTTGCTAGCCCTAATCCCCAATCAACTTACTGAAGCTACTGGAAGGGTGGATGAAGGACAAGCAATGTTAATGGAGACAGAACAGCTCATAAAGTCAATCAAGAAAGATCGAAAGAAGAAGACTGACAAAAGGATGAGAGTACTGCTAGTGGATGTCACCACAGAATCTCAACAATTGGAAGTGGTTGTGGCATCAGAGATCAAGACATACCAAGAGGCTCTCCAAGAAAAACTACAAAGCCCTACTATGCAGGAACAACACGAACAACTCTCCCCTCCAACGAGCCCTGCACAACAAATATTCAAAGACCTCTCCCCCGCTAAAGGATTCACAACTAGCGGGGATGCACACAGAGGAAGCTGGAGAACAAACACTGAAAGATCATACTTTGGAAGGACCAGTACACGAGGAGGCATCAGTTGCACAACAAGATTTAGTGATGCCAATAGAATCTAGTAAGAGACCACACTCCCCAAAAATGTCCATGCCAAGCAAACAAAGAAGATTGGATGAAGATGAGCCATTGTCGCATCTTGGAAGGAGATGGATTCTCAACAATTCCTCCAGGATACCTTGGAAGGCCTCAAAACACTCCTCAATGATCCCCATGCAAAAATAAGTGCGGCCACTAGTACCAATTGGGAATAGGAACAAAAGGTATGGCATTGCCATTTGTTAACAACACACATGCTGCATGACAGGAACGCTAGCCTGTGGAATCAGCTACAAGAGACCAATGCCCAAACACAAAGTGTGAAAGATACCTTGGCGGCAGCAGAGGAAGCTCATAAAGAAGTAATCATAAGGATTTTACAAGCTACAGAAGAACAGTGCATTGAAGAGCAACAACTTGGTTTTGAGTCAAACCATTGTATAAAAAATAAATGAGAATACTGACTTGAATGCAAGGCTAGAGCAAGCAAAGGAGCAGATACAAAAGGAGATAGATCACACAAAGGGCCTAACAACTAGGCATGCCAAGGAAATGGAGGAGTACCAGGAGAGCGCAAAGCATATTGCAGATATGCTTTGACAAAACAGATAGAGATCCTCACAACCAACCTCAAAGAAGAACAAGAAAGAGTACAAGGACTGCAATAGGAACAAGAGCAAGTTAACAAAGCACATGCAGAAAAACTAAAGGCTCTCAATGAAATAATCATCACACGAACCAAACAGCGGCGCAAAGAAGCCAAGAAACAATATCACAACTAGAAAACCAATTACAAGATGCACAAAGATTGGCAACACAACAGGTAGTTCAAATTACTAATGCCAATCAAAGAGAAGCTACTACCATAAGAGCACAAGAAGTGGCAACAAGAAGATTCGAAGTGCTGGATGCTAAACGGATGATCAAAGAAACAACCATTTCTAGAGAGCTCAACAATGTTGATATTCGCATGCAAGAACTGGCCCACCAACTAGCCACACAGGAAAGGAGTCAAAGATCGGAGCCCACAGATGACTTACGTACCCTCCTTGAGCGCGCCTCAAAATTGGGACAATTGCCAGTAACTCCTCGGGCCCCTTCTCAAACTCTTACCTTGTTTTTGTCTACACTAACACTCTCATTACTTCAATACAACATTAACTTAGATGAAGATATAGGTTTAGGAGAATTAACCCTTATTAAATAAAATACCGAGCGTGATGCTGACCCAACTATCATTACGGGCATTTTGAGGGGGGATCTGATATTAACTAACCCATAAGATATCTTCTTTTATCCTTTGCATCCAATAGTCCTCAACCTCCGTAGTTGGTGTCGTGTCTTACAAAATTTAGAAATTTTGGACAACAGGGTCGACAAACTCGACCTGTTTGTTCCAAATGACATACCAGCAACACCAGCTAACTACGAGGTTGTGGCTAATACTTATCAATGGGTAATTAGTCACGGGTGGTTAGAAGTATATAATACCCACACCAGCATTTAAATCTTTGCGGGTCTACCTTATATCACCTAGTGGGCATCCTTAGGCTATATACTAATATCCATAGCATTTAGAAGCTATGCTATGCAACTCACATAAATTACCTAGATGTGGATAACGAAGAAATCCCTGAAATTCAAACCTTTTTTCAAGCTCACAAACCTAGCCACCCACCCCTAGTTTGGGTCACGGGCGGTGAGGATGAGGATCCATCTTCTTTTTTCAAAAACACCTACCCTGTGTATATTAATATTGCTATCTAGTAGGCTTCTTGATCCCTATCCAAGCACGCCTCTCCTACTACTTCTTCACAAGCTAGATGCATCTACTGTTCCTTCTCCCTACCAGAATTAGAATTTCCTACTAACAGTCTCGCCCCCCGAGGAGATATTGGCACCTGTTCCATCTCCACCAAGGCAACCTCAAGAGGTACGTAATCTTCCTCCAGTTGATAATATTACACCTTACACTAACAATAATGTTTTGGATTCCATGACAGCTGCTGCAGAATATGAAGAATTCATACAACAAGGCAATCCACTGTTAAAGCCAGAGCTTATGTTTAATGCCCTGATGCAGATTACGCCGTTCAATCCTACAAGCAAGATTCTCCCAAAGGCATATTCTGCGGTCACCCCCACTCGGCAACATTATGTGCCATACCCTCTCCGGGCCACTTGTCCAGAATTATAGGAATTACTGCCATTGGCTGGAGAAGGAACATTATGGTCTAATGTGGCAAAACACACGAAGCTGGCAAACCCCCATCTCTCAGACTTGTTGGAAATTTTCTTGGTCACTTTTATGGTCAGTTATTCTTACAGAAGATGGAGGAGGAAACATCCAGTGCAGAGGTGCATACACTACCATACACACAAATGAAGAGGCACCACAACTGCAGGATTTCGGAGTGCAACCTTCATGGAGAAAGGAATTTCTAATCAGGTACAACAGACAATTCATATATACTTTTAGCAGACAGTAAAAGCATTATAGAATTCTTAACATTTTCAAACCAAGAAGTGATCCATTGAGAAAAAGTAATTGCATTTATCTTTGCATTTACTGTTGTTCTCAGATGTACAGAGGAGGGTATATCTACAGATGTACAAATAATCCTATATTTGGGTTTCTAGCTCAGGCTGAGCCTGGCTTTGGTCCAAGGACTCAAATAAAGGCTCCTTTTCGATATGGCTCTCCCTCGGCTTCTTCTTTTGCTCCTCAGTTACATCCGAAGACTTCATATTTCGTGGGAGATGCTCATCTTCCATTTTCATCTCCTCGGGCACTTTGGAAGGCTGCTCCTGAACTTTCTAGAACCCATCAAGAATGTTATCATTTAGATTGAAAGATTTCAAATCATCTTTCTGCTCAGTAATCACTTCTACATCAATATTGGAAGGGGATATTGGCTGGTTTAGAATTGGAGGAGATGCAGGAATAGGAGAAGCAAGTCCTAGCAACCTCAAAATTGTATTGGCTCTGAAACTATAGACATAGTCAGAGCCAAAACTATCTTCTTGCATCTGCAATAAAGAAAATATTATTTTCAGAAACTGACTGCATTTATGTTAAAAAAATTTGATGATAGAGAAGAGGTTTGCCTTACATATCTTTGGTTATTATGCCAGAAAACAGTGCTCTAGAGCAGGATATTTTTTATCATATATTGCCTATAAGCTCACTGCTGGTGTAAAGAATCCTCTCAGTCTGCCTTACATATCTTTGGTTATTATTCCAGAAAACAGTGCTCTAGAGCAGGATATTTTTTATCATATATTGCCTATGCGCTCACTGCTGGTGTAAAGAATCCTCTCAGTCTCGAGCCTTATGGCAAGCACAAACTTATACGGAACTGAGAGCCAGCACTATTGGGATCACCAAAGAAATTGGAGGAAGGAGAAAGTGCTCGAGAACCAACCTCACCAGAACAAGGAAGATCTCAGAGCACTGTGGTGTCATTGAAGAAAAAGAAGTCTCCAAGTAAAGTGAAAGGGAGGGTTTCCATTGGTAGACCTTGGGAGAAACCCTAAGGCCATTAGCTATAAGATGATTGTCATTGTATATTTAACATAGAACAACAATTTATTTCTGCTGTATCTTTTGTATTCTGTATTTTCTATGCATCAAAATTTGAGAAGTGTTTTCAATTATGCGGTACACAATTTGTACACTTGTATTCTTCTGCATCCACCACAAAGGAATTGTAAACACACATTCTGTATTTCTATGTTATGAGATTATGAGATACACAACATTTACACTTGTATTCTATCCACCCATTTGTGATCTACAAAGACCTTTGATTTTCTCCATTCAGCATGTCTCTCTGTTGAATTTGAACTCTCTAAAATTTTTTGTCTTCTCTGCTTCTAAGCTACTTGAAAGGCTATCTTGACTTGAGATGCATTGACCTTTCTCTTTGTTTTGATCTTTTGAAGTACGCCTCGATAAAACCATTGAAAAACTTCCTTTAAGCTGTTGCCTTTTTGTTTTCCTCCAAAATGTTGTGTATGTCTAAAGAAAGCATTACGGGCCATGTAGTGTGATTTTTCCATTCCTTGTGTAGAACAGATTGCAGGGCATCCATACTTTTTTACAAAGAATGGAAGGTGGTTGTAGATAATATGCTGTTTGGACACAGAAAGAGTCTAGCATTAGAAAACACACAAAATACAAATCATTTTGTTCTCGAAATTGAACAATTGGGTGGAAGTTAGTGTTGTCACCATGTAATGGGTTATGTTGCAGGTTGTCCATGCTTCCTTCATTGCCTTTCCGAAATTCTTAACCTCTTTCTGAAATGCCTGTTGATCATTTTTGTTCCAAGAAACTTTGTCACAATAAACGAATAGCTTGTCCAATGATTTCCACACCTCAGCCTTGACATCTCGTGCCATCCCATCTGCCTGATGATCTTTTACTGCATTGTGGACTTGCTTCCACACACTGTATTTTATTTTGGATATATATTGTGATTGTCTACCCCCTTTTCTTCTTGTATTTTGTTGACGTGATAAAAACCTTCAGGCCTTTTCTCCACCAATGGATGGCTTGATAGGTACCTCTTTACCATTTGTAGATTTCTTAAGATCTTTTTTTATATGAACATCTCCACCATGTAGACCAATTTCTGATAATACCGCTTCCAATGATTGTATTGCCTCTTTTCTTTTCACCTCAGGCCAAAGTTTCCAGGCAAATCCAATATATAGAAAAACAAGTTTCTCAATAATTCGAGCTAGATTTCTTGGCGAGGACTTGGTCGTGATGCTTCTCAATTTTGAGAAGGCATACGATAGAGTTGATTGGGGTTTCTTAGAGGGCACTATGCTTCGCCTGGGCTTTGAGCCAGGATGGATCAAAGGGGTGGCGGCTTTGTATTCCACAGCTCGTAGCCAGGTGTTGATTGCAGGAGGACAGGGGCCGAGTTTTGAGCTGACCACATCAGTCCGTCAGGGGTGTCCCCTCGCCCCTTTTCTTTTTCTCTTCTTTGCGGAGGCTATGAGCATGTATTTGACGGCAGAGGAGGTTGGTTTGAGAGGACTCTAGCTCCCAGTCCGGGGGGAGGACCTGCTCGATGCTGAGTTTGCAGACGACACGGGCTTATTTTTGCATGGCCAAGAGGCCAATCTTCTTCTGGCAGAGCAGTCGCTCTAGGTTTTTAGTGCAGCTTCGGGAGCATTGATCAATTGGCGCAAGACAGTGGCCTTTTGGATCAGTAGTGCTCCCACTCCGGCATGGAGCGCGAACCCCGGTTTTAGATGGATTCCTCCTGGCACAGCAGTGCGGTATTTGGGATGCCAGATTGGACTAGATTTGTCACCTGAGCAGCAGATTGCCCCGCTTCTTCTGAGCATTCGAAAGAAACTTTTGTATTGGAGTACAGCTCGACTATCCTTGGCTGGGAGGGTGGTGGTGGCAAATCAGGTGCTGTTAGCGACCATGTGGTACATTACGTCTTGCTGGATCTTCTCGAGCTCTTGCATCAACCAGGTACAGAGGCTGATCAGGAACTTTCTTTGGTCTGGGCGGGACGGTCAGCCAGTTCGGGCAAAGGTTGCATGGGCAGTTATTACACTTCCGCTGGCTCAGGGAGGTTTGTACATTATAGATCCAGTCGATCAGAGTAGAGCCTTATTGGGGAAGCTTATTGTTTGGGGGCTGCTTCCAAGTGCTGAGCCTTGGAAAGAGCTTCTCTTGCAGCGGCTGCAGGCTCGGGCTCCCCCAACAGGGGGCACTTGGGCACCAGAGATTCACTGGATCTTCATAGAGATGAGGAGGACATGCCTCAGTCGAGGATGGGAGGACAGATTTGCTTTGAGCATCCTGAGAGCTTGGGAGCTGCTGAGACCGGGGCTCTCTCAGCGACCTCCTTCTTGTGTTGAGGAGCGGGCCAGACAGCCGCTCATCTGGAGCCTAGCGGTTTGCACAGAGCAGGGTCATATGCTGGGTTCTCGGCCTCGCCTAGCCTGGGGACCTTTAGCGGGCAGGCCCAGCACGTAGCTTTGGAGACTGGCAGGCCTTCTGTAGTCTTCCAGAGGAGATCCAGGTGGAGAGGCTGAGTCACTTCAGAGGGGGGTTGATTATGAGGGATGATATTCAGGAGGCACTCATAGAGGAGTGGTTCATGCCCTTCGAGCCAGCGGTCCCACGGTGGATGGGAGCCTTTACATAGTTGGAGATCCTGATTGCTGTCAGAGCTTGCACTGAGGATGGCAGATGCCTTTACTATGAGATTCAAGATGAGGGCAGACTTCAGAGAGTGGAGGTGGAGTCGCCTTTGTTGGTTGCAGAGTGCACCTTTCAGAGGATACGGGTAGTGGCCGCCGCTTCTCGGAAGTGGCATATTGACCCCGACCCTGCAGATGTGCTCCCGGGTTGGCGCATATGGGCATATGCAGCGCGCCCCTTGGCCCGGCTACAGTGGGACCCGAGGGAATACGAGTGGCATGATCCTTATGCATCCCTTGAGGCCACAGAGATCACCTTTTTCCAGTATACAGTTTGGCTGGGGCGGCATATTTTGACGGCGAGGAGGATGGTCTCGCGGCTACAGGGACTCTCACAGGAGTTCCTGGAGGATTTTTGGGCTCGACTCTGGGCTAGTCGACAGGCCCACAGGATCTCGACTTTCCAGTGGGGTTGGTCGCCCATAGGGGCTCAGCAGTTGGCACCTGGCTTGTTTACAGTGGCCTGCGTCCGATGCGGCCACCCTATGGAGACACAGAGACATTGCCTTTGGGATTGCCCTCAGGCGTAGCAGATTTGGCTACGGATGCTGCGTATTCTGGCCCCCCTCTCTCCAGAGGGTATGTTTACGTGGGGTGCCGTTGCTTGGTTGACTTCGTCAGGGCCTGCTATGGGCTATGAGATGGAGCAGGACAGTCAGGCCATCAGATTCATTAGGGGCCAGCCTCGCCTGGTTCCAGCACCGGATTTTTCGTCCGCCTGCTGGACACAGGAGCAGGATTTACGATGGGAGCTCATCAGCAGCCTCACCATCTGGTTCACCTGCTGGAAGGCTCGGTGTTTCACGGCCTTTGAGGGGAGACTGGAGCCACCAGCAGAGACTGTACGGGAGATTTGGCAGGAGTTGATCCACACCCTGCGAGAGGACAGTATGACCGCATCCGCCGGGGCGACTCGGCGGATGAGGCAATCTTGCGGCGCCAGGCCTTTCACACCACCTGGCGCAGCGGCCCCTTCTACACCTTACACACGGGATCCCCCCGTTGGCATTACAGGCCACCTGTTTGGCTTCCCCCCCCTATTGTATGATTTAGCCTCTCGGTCTTTTGTACTGATGCTTGTATCTTGCAGCACCTAGGGAGAGTCTCCCGGGCTGCCTTGCTATATTCACTGCTCTGTTTCTCTTATGAGCAGGAGAGATCTTTTGTAGCCCTACGGGCGTTTTTATATAACTAATGAAAGGATCTTTTCTCGAAAAAAAAAGTTTCTCAATAATTCTACACAATGCATGCAATGTGCAAATGTGAACATTGCATAATGGAATATCAAGAACTGCTTTAAAATTTGGATCTTCCTTGTCCCTATTGGGTGATCTTCTCCACCATTTGAAATCCAAGACATGGACTAGTTGTTTACAATAAAGCTACAGGGCAACTATAGTGTCCTATTGGACAAAAAAAAATTGGGCCGAAAACGCGTTTCGGGCACGTTAGGACCTCCATTTTTCAGAAAGCAGACGATTTTGAGCACTGCGGGTAAGTCATCGAGTCTCTGCAGAACTCTATTTTAAGAACTGCAGGAAGACAGATTGGTTGTGCAGACATTGTGTGTGCTGCAAGGAGGTCAACAGTTGCCATTGGGTGTATGTAACACATTGAGGTCACTGGTTATGACATTTGAGTGTAGTACAATACCGTTGCAGAAAATACAGCAGTTTGTGTAGGATAAACTAGAGTACTGTTTCTGGTAAATTTGTGTGTCTGGCAAGATGTCAAATGATGGCATAAACCAGATTGTTGCTGAGAAGCTTGATAAGAACAACTTCCATGCTTGGAGGTTCAGGCTGACAAATTTCCTGATAGGAAAGGGTTACTGGGACTATATAGAAGGTAAGCATGAAGAGGCACTGGGGATACCGGAGATCAATCCGACTGTTGCAGATGTGAAAGAGTTTAAGGATTGGAACCAAGGAGCCAAAAAAGTTATGAATTGGCTCTCTACTATCACTATACATGACACCATGATTGGGCACATACAGGATGCCAAGTCCCCCAAGGAGGCCTGGGGGACACCTTGGTAAAACTCTATGAAACGAATACCAAGGCATGAAAGATACAGTTAAAGAATGAACTTCATATTGTGGAGAAAAAGAGTATGTCTGTGAATGACTATGCATTGAAGATCAAGGGTATTAGGGAATCCCTTGCATCTATTGGTGTTTCAGTAGATGATGATGATAAGTTGGAAGTCTGTCTACGTGGTCTCGGGCCACAATACAAGGCGTTCAAGACGTCTATTCAGACTCCGAAAAACATTCCCAATTTCATAGATTTGATGTCTATGTTGATTATAGAAGAGAAGAGCTTGGGTGAAGACCAACAGCCTTCACAAACAAAATCAGTTCAGAACAACAGGCCTTCTACACAAGTTCAAGAAGAGGATGAGGTAGAGGAGGCCGTGGACGTGCCAAGGAGGTGGCCGAATAGGTAATCAGAGTTATGGCCAGCAGCACACCACATTAGGAAGTGAATGGGGTCTTCTTGGGCCCTTTAATTTGCCCAAGCCTAATCAAGGTGATTAAGGAATAGCCAAATGGGGGTTTGCCATGTGGGCTGAAATGTTGGGTTTGTAAGAGAGGTGTAAGAGTGGTCAAAGGGTGCACTTTTTTCCCCAAAAAGGGGGGAGGCAATTTTACAATTTTCGGACCTCCATAACTTCTACATACAAGCTCCAATTTGAGCGGAGATTATAGATCCGTGATCTACGCATCAAGAGCTTTCCATAGATATGTTACATGATATGGTTTTGTCCACTAGATTTTAAATTCCATTTTCCCCCCAAAATTCAAATTCGAATAAAGTAGCCGTTTTGAAGCTTCTAATTAGAAAATGTTTCTTCTTAAGAGAAAAGGTTTGACTCCTTAAACTGCCAAATAAAAGGGCCCAAGAAGCCTTCCATTGAGGCCCTAATGACAACAACAGTCCCAAAATTCACAACAACAACAACACGCAAGTGGAAGAGGCCAATTCAGAGGCAGGGGGAGTCAAAGAGGTCATGGAAATCGGCAAAGGCAGTATAATGATACACGTAGATGCTTTTATTGTGGTAAGCTTGGACATGTGCAGGCAGATTGTTATAAGAAGCAGGCTAACATGCAAAATGAAAAATTGCAGCAAAACAACTATGCATCCTCGAGCAAAAACAATGAGGATAATGAAAGGTTGTTTGTTATGTAACATGTTGTTAATGCCATGTCTGAAAATGTTGAAGCAGCACATAAAGATGATGTATGGTATGTTGATTCAGGTGCTTCGAACCACATGACAAGTCATGGGGAGTGGTTCAAGGAGATGAAAAACCTTGAAAGACCAGGTTTTGTGGAAATAGGGGATGGCACTGCTCATCCAATTGCCCATGTTGGAGATGTGCCATTGTCTATGCAGGATGGCAAAGTGAAGTACCTTGCAGATGTACTTCATGTTCCGAACATAACAAAGAATCTGGTTTCAGTTGGCTAGATAATTGAGCAGGGTTTGCAGGTTCGGTTTAATCCTGATGGTTGTTATGTTGAAGACTTTAAAGACAAGTGCAGGTTGGTTGCAAAAGGCAACAGAGTGGGCAGAATGTTTACATTGAATGTAAACATGCCTGAAGTGAGTGCTGTGATGTTTGCAAATGGTTCAGGAATTGTTGCAGACACATACATTTGGCATAAAAGAATTGGACATGTGAATGTACAGAGAATGAAGTCTATGTAGACTAAAGGAATTGTGACAGGGCTGCCAAGGTTTAAAGTTGAAGGTATGCAGAAAATATGTGAAGCATGCCAATTTGGAAAGCAAACAAAGCATGTATTTCCACGTAATTAAAAATGTGAGCAAAAATGCACTAGATGTTGTGCATTTAGATATGTGGGGTCCTACGAAGACCATGTCTATGGGAGGCTGCAGGTATTATGTGACATTTATTGATGACCACACAAGGAAAGTGTGGGTATACTTTATGAAGGAGAAGGGTGAGGTGTTCACTCATTTTCAGAATTTCAGAGTCATGATTAAAAAGCAAACAGGGAAATATGTAAAGTGCCTAAGGTCAGATGGAGGGGGAGAGTACTTCTCCAATGAGTTCTCTGAATTTTTGAAGAAGAATGGTATTCGGAGACAGTTTACATGCAGATACACTCCGCAGAAAATGGAGTTGCTGAGCGGAAAAATAGGCACATTGCTGAGATTGCACGAGCATTGATGGAAGAGAATAATATGCCGCATAGCTATTGGGCTGAGGCTGTTTCTATAGCAGTTTACATCATGAACAGAACTCCTACTGTAGCCATACATGAAGTAACTCCAGAGGAGAGGTTTACTGGCAGAAAACCTGATTTGTCTCATCTGGATGCATTGCATATATGTATGTGCCAAATGAGCTGAGAACTAAGCTGGATCCAAAAGCTGAAAAATGTGTGTTTATTGGGTATTCCCTTGAGGAAAAGGGATACAGGTGTTATAACCCTGCTACACATGAGTTGAGGGTAAGCAGGGATGTTGTTTTTTATGAGATGAGCAATTGGTATGCTGCTGAAAAAGAAGCTGTTGGGGATGATGTGAGTGGAAATGTGGTTGCACAGAATGCAAGTTAGCAATCACAGTCTTTGAATGGACCAGGAGAGTCCTCATCTAGTAATTCAGTTTTGATAGACCATGGAGTGGCAGGCTACGTCATAATACCAGTCCTGCAAATGTGATTAGTACATCACATAAAGGCAAAGAGCAAGTGGTTGAGCCCCTTAGTATGCTTGACATTTTTGCAAGGCATTCTCATGTTGATGGAGAGTCTAGTGGCTCATAGATGAGCCTTAATAAGGAGCTTGGGATATAAGCTATAAGAACACCTGGTGTAAAGAAGGCTATGGAAGCCATGAATGCAAAGCTTCGAAGATCTGAGAGAGTAAAGAATCCTGTGCAGAGGTTTACCTATGATGGTTATGTGGCACATCACTATGCATACATGGCAAAAGTTATGCAGGTTGTAGAGCCCACATGCATTGATGAGGCTATTGGAAATGTGTGTTGGGAGAAAGCTATGGATGAGGAGATGGATGCACTATAAAGAAATGAGACTTGGGATTTAGTGCAATTTCTTGAAGGCAAGAAAGCCATTGGATGCAAGTGGGTGTACAAAGTAAAACATAATAGTGATGGAAGCATAAGCAAGTACAAGGCTAGATTGGTAGCCAAAGGATATGCGCAGACATATGGCATTGATTATGAGGAAACTTTCAGCCCAGTTGTTGCCAAGATGGAAACACTGAGAGTTGTGATAGCAGTGGCTGTGTCAAAGCAATGGTCTTTACATCAGATGGATGTAAGGAATGCATTCTTGCATGGGGATTTGCAGGAAGAGGTGTATATGTTGCAGCCACCTAGTCACCCCGAGCATGTTTGCAGGTTGAAGAAAGCCTTGTATGACTTAAAACAAGCACCAAGAGCATGGTCTAACAAGATTTCTGAATATCTTGTCACTATTGGCTTTCATGTGTGGCCAATGCAGATTTCTCGCTGCATGTTGAGATATAGTGATAGAGGGGTTGTGCTTGTTGTTGTCATCTATGTAGATGACTTGATCATTACGGGGGACCATGATGCAGAGATCTTTGATGTAAAGATCTTGCTTAGACAGAAGTTTGAGATGAAGGATCTGGGGGGAGCTCATATATTTCTTGGGCATTGAGGTGATTAAGTCACCACATGGTATTGGATTATTGCAGAGACAGTATGGCTTGGACATGTTGTCCAAGCCATACTGTCACCACATGGTATTGGATTATTGCAGAGACAGTATGGCTTGGACATGTTGTCCAAGTATGGTATGATAGGCTGTAAGCCTATCTCAGTGCCATTGGATCAGAATGGCAAGTTGAGTGCAAATTCAGGAGAGATTTTGGAGGATCCTACTATGTATAGGCGCATAGTAGGGAGCTTGATATACATGACGATCACCAGGCCAGATTTGAGCTATGTTGTTGGGTTGGTGAGTCAGTTTATGCAGGTTCCTCGGAAGTCGCATTTGGATGCATTGAGATGCATACTGAGGTATGTGAAGTCTACTTTGCATTGTGGACTATTTTATGAAACTGGGACAGAGATATGTGTACATGGGTACACAGATGCTGATTGGGCTGGTAGTATCTCAGATAGAAGATCTACTAGTGGCTTCATGTTTTCTTTGGGGAGTGCTGCTATGACTTGGAGCAGCAAGAAGCAGCCTACGGTTGCTCTATCCAATACAGAGGCCGAGTACAGAGGTGCTGCTATGGCAGCATGTGAGGTAACTTGGTTGAGAAAGCTACTTGTTGCACATTTGGGTCTATCAGTAGATAGACAAGTTGTCATTTTTTGTAACAACATTAGCAGTATATAGTTGGCCAAGAACCCAATTTTTCATGCTCGCACGAAGCATATAGAGGTCCACTACCATTTCGTCAGAGAGAGAGGGTTTTGGCTGCAGGAGACATTGACCTTGTTTATGTCAGCACACAGGATCAAGTTGCTCTGACATCTTTACCAAAGCATTGGGTACAGAGAAGCTCCGCAGATTCAGGGAGTCACTTGGTGTTCATGGGATGGAGTTGAGATCGAGGAGGAGTGTTGAGATATCGAGCTCATCTAGTGAGGCGGTGGACACTGGATGACCCACCTAGGGGATAGGCCCCACACTTACACCACTGGCATGGTTGGTGAGATCATGGGTGATATGCGGCTAGTGGGATGACAGGCTCTGTGCCATTCTATGGCATAGTTATAGAGCCAGCTCATTTAGTTGGGTTCACACTATAGAGAACCCTAGTGTGTATTTGGTTGAGTACCTTTTCATATGTGTGTACTCTTATCTTTGTATATGGTGTGTTGAGTGAAGAAGAAGAAGATTTTCAGCCTCTCACCTTGTGTGTTCTCTTTTAGGGTCTTGTGAGTGTGTGTGTGCTTGCAAGAGCTCAAGCTCTCTTCTCCCCTGCATCTTTTCACTCTAGACCATAGACCGGACATAGAGAAAAACAAAAGTAACCCAACCCATACCAATCCACCAGCCTAGGAGGCCATGCTAGCCATTGGAATGGCTGACTCATACGAAGACCATAGGCTTGTGCCAAACCTAGGTCAGGAACCCGCTCTCCAGGGCCTTGAAATGTTCCATCAAAGAGAGAGAGCCTACCTTGCACAATCCTATCAACCCATTGCACTAATGTACCAATAGTATCCGCCTCGCAGAATATACCCTAGACACCATATGGGACCCTACAAGGCACAAACCATTCGTCCCTTGAGACAATGGTATATTATCTGGCCAGCCCAGCTCCCCTACCTACTGTTTCCCAACCCACACCAGCTCTAGCCAAGTAGGAATGACTCTTGAAATGTTGAGGATAGCCATGGAAATAGGGAGGGGGTCAATAGCACCACCAGCACTAGTTTAACAAACACAAGGGTCGAGACAAGAACAAAACAAATTGGCCCACATTTCTAAATTGATCACCAAGCTTGATGGAACTCAGGATCCCATACCACATTTATAAATGTTCAATTAGATTTGTGAGGCATTTGGCCACGTGGATGATCAAGTTAAGGAGAGTGCCTTCGGCCTCACCATTGATGGCAAAGCCAGACAATGGTTTAGATCACTAAAAGTAGAGGATAAGGCCACCTTTGAAGCCTTGACAGAAGCCTTCAAAGTTGGATACTCATGCCGAGAAACCCGATGGAGCCCAGCCAAAAAATTGCATAACATGAAATAGAAGGTTGGGGAATCCATCCAGGACTACATCAACTGGGTGAGATATCTCCATTCAAGTTCTTAAATAAAAGGTTGATTGGTAGGTTCCTTGAAGGCCTTAAGGATGTACCCTTACACAACTCCATATATTCTCTAGCTCACACCTTCTTTGAGCAGTGCTACAGGAGTGCTATGGACTTTGAGGATAATTTCAAGAGAACTCATTCCCAAGGACTGCATTAGAGCACACCTGACACATCCTTTAAAACTACCAGCACAAGATGTGAAGGCAAAGGAAAAGATTCCTCCTTAGGATAATAGGTTAAACAATTGCCCGTGGTCTTGATGCAGCAAATAACCCAACATTGGAGAACCCACCAAGGCCAAGATTGAGTTGGCCAACCCCATATCTACCCAAAGAGGGAGTTAGTGTGGTGCCCGATTTGTCGAGCTAACCATACTAGCATAGAGCATCCACATCTAAGACCCCATCCCACTCTCTACTGTGCTTATTGTCAAAGATGGGTCAATCACAAAACCACAAATCGCTACCAAAAAATACCTGGTCAAGCCCGAGCCCTACCCCAAGTGTTGCCGCAAACCCTAGGTAATCGTTAGCCTTGCCAACACCAGCACTGCATAATGCTCCTCAACTAGGCCACGAAGTGGCCTAGAGAGGAATTCTTAGGGTACCAGCAAACCCTAGGTAATCGTTGGCCTTGCCAACACCAGCACTGCATAATGCTCCTCAACTAGGCCACGAGTGGCCTAGAGAGGAATTCTTAGGGTACCAGAAGTGCCCTTTCCACCTCCTGTACTTCCACCACAACCCTCGTTACCTCGAAGTACCCCCGTCCCCGTCAGTTAACCTCAACTAAAATCTATGAAGAAGGTGATGAGGGGGAAACCATTGAAGGGGCCACCTTCGAGCCAACCAACCCACCCTCCCAGATTCTAAGTCACTATGTGATGGAGGGAGACCAGATGTACCCCATATACCTAGCAACAACCCCAACTCCACGGGGAAAAGACTTGAATAACATGGCTAAATGACCACCCATGAAATGCTATCATTAGGTAAGACTTCACCCAAGAGTAGCTGAGTGTCCGGTCAAGAAAGGGATGGCAAGTACTCCTGTGAGTACTTCCACATTAACGCCTTTATGCAAAGGGTGTGGTATTGACCATATTTACAAGGACTATCACTAATAGCAGGCACAACAAGAAAGACACATGAAGCTGATCCTAGCACCAACATTAACTTGCTAAGTGTAATATATGGCTTCATCCATAGCCCCTCTTAATACAGTTACCAAAATGCAAAGTAGAAGAAGGGTTGCAACTCACGCTACTACAACTAAGGCATCAAACTCACAAGATTAGGGACACCTTGGACTTGCGAAATTTCTATCCCATAAGGATGTCCCAAAACAAGCATGCACAACAAGAAGAAGGCCATAAGGATAGGCAAGGGTGATAGTCACGTGGTCATATAGAGTGGATTCGAAGACCAAACAAGCACCAATGAGTCTACCTACTTGTCTGAAGGGGAGAAAGTACTACCTTCAATAGGTCAGATAGATCCTAACCAGTTACCCCATAAGTTAGCCAAATATCCTAACCCCATTGAAGAAAAAGAAAGGCTAAAATCAGCTCAAGAGTTGGTCAAGGACTATCAAGCTCAACTAGAGTATTGACATACCTTGAACCATGTCCCTCAATCTCTGACATAAGGTTAACTGAGGAATCTTAGGGATAGAGCAGAGGTCTCCAAGACTAAACACCCTCCTCTGAGACCTCCACAAGTGGTAGCACCAAACAGCTATAGATACCGCCTACCAGGGAAACCTAGTTGCAGGTATCTCAAGAACCTTGGAGATGAACTCCCAAAGAAGACAAATACAGAAGTCCAAGTCCCAACTCCCTACACCTACAAGAGCCTAAAATGGACAAGGGTGATCTAACTCAAGAAATTGCAATTGTTCTTAGAGACATTGCAAGTCTCTCCTCCTTCCTCTCTTCTCAAATCCAAATCCCCATTAGCACCTTACTCCATGGTAGCCTGAGCTTATGGACATATTTGAAAGATTGGATGGAAGGATGTCTAGGATAAAAAAATGCAAGAGCCCGAAAATCTAGACAGCTCTAACAAGATAGATGAGAATGAATTCATAGAGCCCCAAGTAATCATTGGCACCCCCACTGTTTGAGTTAACAAACTTGGGTGATACTTCAAAAAGGAGACGAACTCAATGTAGCACTACCCATAACCTTCAATGGCCTTCAAGTCACTGCCATTATGGATGGAGGGGCAAGAGTGAGCATTGTTACTAAACAATGCTAGGAAAAATGGAGAGCACCTGCCATGGATAACACGGCATTGCTCGTGACTGTGATGGATCCACTGCAAGGACCATAGGCCTCTTGAGGGATTTGAAGATCAAGATCCTTGGGATCAACTTTTGACACACCTTCGGTGGTGGTGATGAACTTTAGCCATTAACCTGTTTCATATGATTGCATCCTAGGATGTCCCTTTATGTGAGAAACAAAAATTGTCCATTATTGGATGCTTGAAGTCACTATTCTTGAGCCTAGAAATAACAATAGGGAGGAACCATTACGGCAAACCATCCACGCAAAACTCATAAACCTAATGGTTTCTCCAAAAAAGAGACATACATCTTCCCTCTGACTTAGACACACATTGGTTAAAATATGTCAAGGCTGTCAATGCGCACACATACTTTAGCCAAGTATGGAAAAAGGAGCTTGCCAAAGTCTCCATTCCAATCAATGCGATCACCTCCAAACTAAACCCATTTATCCCCTACCTGAACTACAAAAGCTTTGCTGCTTTGTGCACAAGGCATGCAACAAAAAGTTAGTTCTTGCTGCAGAAAAAGAAGCCAAAAATTTGGTAGAAGAAGAAAGCGCTAAAGTCAATAAATACCCAAGAACTTTAGAACTTTAGAACCGTCAAAATGGTCGATCGATTTGTACAATATGACTCAGCCCAAAGAACCCATGATGGAAAGCCAAAGACCTCTTATGATGGTCCAGCCAAGGTTAAAGAAGCTAATTTGGCAGGCCTGGGTGAAGATCTGAAGGCTATCTACCTAGGGGAAGACCTCTCAACTGAAGAGGAAAAAGATATTGTTGCTCTCCTCATATAATTCTAGGACTGATTCGCATGGAAGTACATGGACATGAAGAGTGTACCTCTTGAAGTGGTCAAACATACCATCCCCACATGGTAGAGGGAGCGAGACCAATGAAGCAAAAAGCATACCCCATGAATCCCAAATACTCCAAGATGGTCCAGGAGGAAATTGATAGACTCATAGATGTCGGATTCATCTATGAGATAGAGAACATAGAGTGGGTTTCACCCATAGTGATAGTGCCCAAGAAGAACTAAAAAGTGCAAGTGTGCATAGACCTCAAAAAGGTAAATGTCACCACAATACGGGATCAATACCCATTACCCTTCATGGAACATGTACTCAAGAGTCTCATAGGAAAGGAAGCCTACAGCTTCCTTGATGGACTCTCTAGATACAATTAGGTGTTGTGATCGACCCAAAGGATCAACATAAAATATCCTTTGTGAGTGAATGGGACACGTATACATATTGTGTAATGCCATTTGGGCTGACCAATGCCCTAGGCACCTTCCAATGCCTAACGTACACCTCCTACAAGGAATATCTTTGAAAATTCCTTGAAATTTTCATGGATGACCTCAATGTCAGCTCTACTTGGAGAGCACACTTAGAGTGTTTATGAGAGAGATGTCGACTCTACCAAATCTCTCTTAATCCTCTAAAATGCCAATTCTGGGTTCTTCACGGAGTAATCTTGGAACACATTTTCT
Organism: Cibotium barometz; assembly: GCF_041138505.1. Taxonomy (NCBI): domain Eukaryota; kingdom Viridiplantae; phylum Streptophyta; class Polypodiopsida; order Cyatheales; family Cibotiaceae; genus Cibotium; species Cibotium barometz. The sequence continues at coordinate 6,720,290 of NC_141070.1, forward strand.
CAAAACAAGGAATCTTCATAGACGAGAGGAAGGTCCGAGAGCAAGGTCCGACTCATCGTGGAGTTATGCCACTATCGACCAACTTCGAAGAAGTCCAGCACTTCATGGGACACGTTGGGTATTATCAACGTTTCATCTTTATGTACACCAACATTGCTCGCCCCCTCTATGAACTTCTAATCATCTTTGAATGAACACAGGAGTGTCAACAAGCATATAATACCCTAAAAAAAGCCTTGGCAAGTTCTCCCATCTTGAGGTCCCCCAATTGGGACATCATATTTCACGTCCACATCGATGCCTCTACCTTTGCAATTGGGTGTGTATTGGCTCAACCCGGTGAGCACAATAGGGATTTCCCTATTAATTTTTCCAATCACCTACGCAACAAGGCAGAATGCAACTATACCGCCACAAAAAGGGAGGGGTTAGCCATGGTCTACATGGTTAAAAAGTTTCACCATTATCTTTTGGCAGCTAAGTTTCTTTGTAGACCATCAAGCTCTCCTTTATCATGTAAACAAACCCTCTACCATGAAAGATCCCTGCCCTTTCCGCACAATGAATTCAGGGGTGCCAGCAAACGGAAGTAGCACTTCTTGCATCGCAGGGCATAGCCTCTCACTTGGGGCCTCACCCATGGATATCCGAACAAGAGACTAATCCCTTGGTTCTTCCAAAACCGAACCCGAAAAAACTTCCCTCACCCAGAAAGCATGGGCGATTCCTCCAGGATATTTTATTCTAACGTAGTCAAGGTCTTAACTAACCAAACTGATCCAACCAAACCCGTAAGTCACATGGTTAGATCAAGAAAGAGACTTGCACTTGGATCATAGAGACCAACGCTTTTTTCCTCATCAAGAGGAATAGCCGTTGATTCTTTTCCATAGAACAAAGGTTATCCGGGATTTACTTCAACTATTGTAACTTAATAGAATTGAGTCTCATTTTAGGAATCCATCAGTCCAGCCTAACCCCATCCAATCCCATGGGTTAGCCAACCACCCAACCACACTAGTCATAGGATCCATTTAGAAATTTGGTTATGTTTTTCCTGAGCGTACCATGGAAAAGTGTTCCCAGACCCCCTAGCCGGTGCTTCAAGCAAACTTCAAGATAGTCACACCACGTACACACCTAATGTGAAATTGCCTATTTCACAGATTCAGCTATCTTTAAAACAATCTTTTAATGAAGCCATAGTATCACTGATCATAATCCTCCAAAATATCTAGCTTGAATTCTAATTTCTAATCATTCCTTAATCGGTGTACCTATGGCATCATTGGTAACCAGAACGCTCACCACCTGTTCACTCAGGGGCCTTCTCCTAGCTCATAGTACCCAAAAATATAATCACATAACAAAAGTCTAGATGGACTCTCTGTTGAAGATCTACAAGATCAACTAACAGATCCATATAAAAGAGTCATGGACTCATCCGTTGAGGACCAGCAAGGCCAATCAACCAGATCCATACCCGAATTCAGAAACAACTCTAACTCCTTATTCCATTTTCTTCCTCGATGCATGAATGGGTATCTTTGACGACCCAGAGCCCAAGCACCGTATGGTCAGCACCCTCTAGGCTCCTTCGCAGGTCACCTAGCGCTTCACTCATAGGCCGCTTCCTTGGTCCCTCATCCACCGACTGGAAGCTCACCATTTAAATCGAACCAAGGTTGGTCAAGACCTCGGCCGACCTTGCTACGTGAGACATCCCCCATTGACTCTTCGTTAGCTATCGCAACTTTATCACTTAGGTCTCCACCATGACCTCATTCACAAGATGGTCAAAATGCTTCCCAGCATTCTTGACATAAAATAGTCGTTTAAAAACAGGTTTCATAAATACAATTTCTAACGAACTCTCATCTTTCCACATTGTTCCACATCATTTCTCGTTATTCCACATTCTTCTACATCAATTCACATTGCTTATTCCACATCCAGTCATATGTATTCCCATCGTCCTTCATCCAATCACATTATATTACATCTCGTCACATCTATCCTCATCACATCACGTCACAACATATCCACATCACATCTCATCCATTCATATCACATCACATCCATCTACATTCATTCAAATCCACATCACATCCACATATCATCACATCACGTTCACATCTATTTACATCACTTCACATACATTCACATCTACCCAAGTCCACATCACATCACATCTCATTTATCCACGTCATATCTCATCCATTCATATCTAACCAGATCCACATCATATCTCATCCATTCATATCTAACCAGATTCTCATCACATCACATCCATTTACATCTCATTACATCGCATTCACATCTCACCACATCCACTCACATATCATCACATCCATTCACATCCATCACACCCATTCACATCCCACATTCATTCACATCTCATCGCATCCATCCTCATCTTATCACATCTCGTTCACATCCATCCACATCACATTACATTCATTCCATCCACATCTATCCATATCACACCACATCCATTAATAGCTCATCACATTCATCCACATCCATTCATTCATTCACATGCACATCTATCACATCACATCTCATTCTCATCCATTTTCATCACATCACATCCTTTCACATATCATCACATCTCATCACATCCACATCCACATCCATTTACATCCCATCCACATCTCCTCACATTCACATCCACATCCATTTACATCACATCACATCTCATCACATCCACTCACATCTCATCATATCACATTCACATCTTATCACATCACATTCACATCTCATCTAATCACATCGCATCCATTTACATCCCATCACATTCATTTACATTCATTCATATCCACATCACATTCATTTACATTCATTCATATCCACATCACATCTTATCACATCCACTTTTAGTACCGTTTTTTACTTTCGATACTGATAAGACTTTTCTAAGTTTCTACCTATTGCTTGGCCTAGTTTAAAGGTACTTTTTCTTGATCCCATTGAATCTACCTATCAGAGTGTTGTTGAAGGTTTAAAAAGGGAAAATAAACCTTATCACAATTGAATAGTAAAAACTCAAAAAGAGCATTTACATATTGTATTTTCATTCCTTAAGCTTCATTAATGAGAACTAATTCTAAACTTCCGTTTACTCATTGGATCCTCGATCCTTCCAGGGATTCTAGATTCTCATTTTTGAATAAGAATTATCCAAGTTTCTCAATGGATATTTTCATATTCTTTCTCAAATTTCTCAAGTAAGATATATTCAATATTCTTCTTTTTGAGTAAAAGATTCATAGGATTTACAAAAATCAATTCTACCCATATTTTCCAAAAATAAGAATACTCAAAATTTCACTTTTGATAAATACTCATAATTTGAATTATGCCAAAAATTCCTCTTTTACCATTTAGTTACTTGGATCTCAAATATCAAGGGAATTCCTCTTTTTGTATAAAAATAAATTTACCAAAAATTACTCTTTTCTCATAATCAATTAATTATGCATAATTACAAAAAATTTATTTCTCATGAATATGATGAAAATCATTATTTTTACATAGGATGTCCAATCCTAGAATTTGGTAGGAAGTTCTCTTTTAGCATTTTCCATAAAATTCAGATATGTATTATTTTCTAAAAATTTTGCCATAACTTCACTGCTATTACTGATAATTCTCCAAAAAAAATTTCTAAAAGAATAAAAGCTTGTAATGAAAATATTAGTAGTTCCTCTTTTATGCCTAAAATCAAACTATGAATTTAAATCTTAATTTTAACCATAAAAGTAAACATAACTATGATTATCCCACTAGATTAAGCTGATTTCAACATTCCTCTTTTCCCAAATTATTAGGGTAATCCATTTCTCATTTAGAATGAATTAGAGTAGTTTTCAACTACTCTAAAAAATCTAAATGAATTAGAGTAGTTTTCAACTACTCATAAACAATCTAAAAGAATTTGCCATTATTTTAATAGCACAAAATCATGAAAATATCATTTTCTTAATCTCTAGCTTATCAAGCCTAGAGTTTAGCTTTGAATTAAGGGACTATCATTGAGAAGCATCCTTTTTCAAGGGATTTAGCCATAAATATGGCTATTCTTTTAGAGAGAGAGAGAGAGATTTACTTAAAGAAGAAAGCATTACAAATAAGCATAAGGATTAACTTTCTCTTAATTAGACTTTAAGGGAAAACCTGATTTGAATTAAAACAATCATTTAGAAACGTTCTCAAGCTTGAGAGGGATTGAGAAGAAGAAAGTTATTGAGAAATTTGAAAAAAAACCATAAAATTTGATTTTACCTCCAAGTTTGGCTTGATTCTCTAACTGCAGTGAAGCCCCTGACTAATCAATTGGTCCACCAAGAGGAGAAGAGCAACTCCAAGAGTTGTTGTAGAGAGAGAGAGCTCCAAGCTCCCAAGAGAGAGAAAAATTTAAGGGATAATAGAAAATATGATTATTTTAATAGTTGTTGCAACTTTATCACTTAGGTCTCCACGACCTCATTCACAAGATGGTCAAAATGCTTACCCAACATTCTTGACATAAAGTAGTCCTTTAAAAATAGGTCATAAATACAGTTTCTAATGAACTCTCATCTTTCCACATTGTTCCATATCATTTCTTGTTATTTCACATTCTTCTACATCATTTCACATTGCTTAATCCACATTCAATCATATGTATTCCCATCGTCCTTCATCCATTCTCATCCAATCACATTATATTACATCCCATCACATCTATCCTCATCACATCTCATCCATTCTCATCTACCCATATCCACATCACATTACATCAGATTCCCTCTCCCTCTAAGGCACAAAAAATATCCATAACCATGCTAAATAAATGAGGTAGAGATGACCACAACACATCGTATAGCTCCGATATCAAATTACAAATGACCGAGGGTCTATTTATAGGTGAGGAAAGCCACTAACCAAGTCCAACTGGGTTCTATAATTTTCCAAGTTTAGTTTGACTCAATTTGGACAAGATTTGGACCAGTTTGGCTCCCTTTTTTATTTGGTTTGATCCAGGAGAGAGGAGAGATAAAAATATCACAATTTTTTTGAATTAAAAACTCTTCCACACATGTGAAAGAGGCACCTACCTCAAGAGTCCCCCTTTCCTTACCAAGGTGTCAAAAATGCATCATTATTCCAAAATATCTCATTTTTTTAGTAGTATCTCATAATTTTTAACTAATAAACTTTGTATTTAGTCAACTCTTCATCTTATGTGAGCATTTACTCATTTTTGGGTATTTTCTTTTATTCTTTTGGATTTATCTCATCCCAACACTTGGATTGATCCAGTTGGTCCATTGGAACCTTAATTGGACCATAATCCAAAAATTTCTGAAAATGTAGACCCTTAGGCTAAGGTCCCTTATACCATTTTCAATTAATTCCTAATGCACATTGGAAAGTTCATTTTGAACTTCTGTTTCAGGGGAATCCATTTTAAACACTAGGAGGATTTTTATATCCAAAGATATCTCAATTTTGGGTTATCTCTATCTAGACATTTTCTCTCTCTAGGCCAAAACATGGTAAAACAAGATCTTTCTTCTATTTCAGAGAGAGGAATAATTGCGTCTCTTTTAATATAGATTTCAATAAGGAAAGAGAGTGTACTTAGAGAAGAGTGAGACAATAAGGCTAGAAACATTAGGAAAGTGTTAGAATAAAAATATTAGCTCTAAAAATCCTACAAGAAATAAGAAGACAAGAATAGTTCTATTAAGAGATAAGTATCTCCAAAAATAGAAATTCGAATTTAGGTGATAAGAGGTCATATTTAGAGTACTTTTACATGTTTAGAGTCCATGCATACTAAAAATGTGGAAAAACAATGTGTTTCTAAAGATGGCGCGTTTGTGGCTATATACAGATGTTTTTGCCTATTCTACCCACGATGGCTTGTAGACTAGATGTCTTCTGGTTTTTTTGACTGGTTATATAATCATATACTGAGTTTTGATCAAAGAGTTATGGCCGAAACAATTTGCTGATTCTGTCAGGGTCTCTACACAGGGAAAACTGTAAGAAGGCAGCAAGTAGTAAGGTAATCCTAGAGCTCGAGATGTATATATCCCTTCATTCTTATCTAATATCTTAGAAAAGAAGCTTAGATTTCTATGGTCTTTTGGAGGAAGAGACCAAAACTCCATAGCTTTTCTTTTAAAGAAAGAATAGTATGCTGTAGCCCTGCACAAGAGAAGGTTATTTTGCCATAGACCTTCGAAAGAGAGAAAAGTCATAGTACGAGTTAGAGGAGATAAATCTTGGGGATGATCGAATGATCGGATGATTTCAATCGTAAGAGAAGGTATTAGAAGACTCTATTCTCATATGTCAAGTTCTAAAGCTGTTAGTATCGAGCAAAGGTAACGACGATAAACGCCAAATTTCTATAAGGTATATACATATTTTGTTTTTCAATTACATATCATTCTTAGGGGTTGAGGTATGGCCCCGGATTCTCTATATTAATTGCTAATAGTGATCTATTTGATTGATTTACTAGTTAAAGTTTGTATTCTTTTAAACAATAGCATATGCCTTAAATAAAGAATGTCTTATCCGCAATCTCAAGTTGAAATGCAAAAATCTTTGTGAAAAGGATTGTTTTCTTAAGAAGGTAATATGGATTCTAGTCCTATGGTTTAGTTGAGTAAATGGATTCTTATCTTGGATAAATTAAGGTACAGGTATAACTTCTCCCTGCCTTGACGCTGCCCCGTTCTTATGCTTGTGTAGCCGGACGGTGGAGACATTAGTAAGGCCCAGAGTGGCCCATGGTATCCCTCATACCATTGGGAGAATGAGGTTCACCGATTGAGGCGAGTGATTGTGATGCTGCCTAGTTTTGAGGGCCCAGGCTAATGCGGTGAATTAGCCCACCCTAGTGCGCAGACATCCCTCTGAGGGGCAGGAGGATCGAGCGATGGAGCCTGAGAGGGCGACAGGCCCCGGCTTGAGTCCTTGCCCAGCAACGGCGCGGCTGACGATGAGGTGTATGGTCCCATAGGGTTTTGCCCAGCATGTAGAGGCTGGAAGGCCAAATTCTAGATCATCCCGACAGTATAAAGGAAAAGAATAAGAGAGCCGGTTTGGCTTGTATGAAATTAATTCATGTATAAACTTTTTTTTATAAATCTTATTTTTGGCATTATTGTATTGTGGAAAAAGGCTATTTTAACAAACCTTGTGAAAAGGGCCTTAATTAAGGAACATGTTCATTTATGTCAAACAGTGTGGTAGGATTAATTAGAAAACAAATTGACGTGTGAGTACGGTGGAAAGTGGGAGGATGGAATGCCCCGATGGCACCATCCTACGGATGGGTGCACCCAATTAGTCAGGTAGCTTTTCAACCTATTAAGTGAAAGTCCTACGTTAGATAAATAGGTTCTCGGGCAATTCTATTCTAGAAGACTAGGCCATGTGTGCCTTGCATGGATGAGGAAAAAAGCGTTGTCTCTAGGAATCAAGACTAATAGTTGTCCAAATTATGATCGATTACCCTATGGGTGATTTGATTTTTAGAAGACCACACTCCCCCTATGGGATAGAACTAGGTCTTACCTATGAATCGTATCCTTGAATCTCTGCATGGTCAAGGTGTCGATGAGTAGGAAATTTTCTCCAAGATAAGACTTAGTGGACTATCTTAAGTGTTTTCCCTATTTTTGGAAGGGGGGAACCTTACACATAGAAAGATGCATAAAAGTATAATGAAAATTTTTATTATAAAAGTATTATTTTCATTAAAATTGATTTATACATAGAAGATGCATAAAAGATTTATTTTTATTTCAAAAGTGTTATTCTCATTAAAATTGATTTTATGCATAGAAAGATGCATAAAGGATTTTTTTTTTCTTTCAAAAGTGTTATTCTCATTGAAATTGATTTTATGCATAGAAAGATGCATAAAGGTTTTATTTTTTCTTTCAAAAGTGTTATTCTCATTAAAATTGATTTTATGCATAGAAAGATGCATAAAAGATTTATTTTTATTTCAAAAGTATTATTCTCATTAAAATTGATTTTATGCATAGAAAGATGCATAAAGGATTTATTTTTCTTTCAAAAGTGTTATTCTCATTAAAATTGATTTTATGCATAGAAATATGCATAAAGGATTTATTTTTCTTTCAAAAGTGTTATTCTCATTAAAATAAGATTTCAAAAGTGTTATTCTCATTAACATTGATTTTATGCCTAGAAAGATGCATAAAGGATTTAATTTTATTCTCATTAACATTGATTTTATGCCTAGAAAGATGCATAAAGGATTTAATTTTATTTCAAAAGTGTTATTTTTCTTAAATTTGAATTTATGCATAAATAGATGCATAAAAGGATTTTTATAAAAGTGTTATTTTCACTAAAATGATTTTTATGCATAAATAGATACGTAAAGAATCTTTATATCAAAATTAGAACTGTCTTAAATGCTATGTTTAAATTTTATCAGATAAATGTGAATGGATAGATGGATGTGATGTGAATAGAGGTGATGAGATGTGAGGTGAATAGATGTGATGAGATATGATGTGAATCAGATAGATGTGAATGGATGGATGGATGTGATGTGAATAGAGGTGATGTGAGGTGAATAGATGTGATGAGATGTGATGTGAATTAGATAGATCTAGATGGATGGATGGATGTGATGTGAAGAGGTGATGAGATGTGAGGTGAATAGATGTAATGAGATGTAATGAGAATCAGATAAGTGTGATGAGAATCAGATAAGTGTGAATGAATGGATGGATGGATGTGATGTGAATAGAGGTGATGAGATGTGAGGTGAATAGATGTGATGAGATGTGATGAGATGTGAGGTGAATAGATGTGATGAGATGTGATGTGAATCAGATAGATGTGAATTAATGGATGGATGTGATGTGAATAGAGGTGATGAGATGAGATGCGAGGTGAATAGAGGTGATGAGATATGAGGTGAATAGATGTGATGAGATGAGATGTGAATGGATGGATGGATGTGATGTGAATAGAGGTGATGAGATGTGAATGGATGGATGTGATGTGAATAGAGGTGATGAGATGTGAGGTGAATAGATGTGATATGTGATGTGAATGAGATAGATGTGAATGGATGGATGGATGTGATGTGAATTGAGGTGATGAGATGTGAGGTGAATAGATGTGATGAGATGTGATATGAATCAGATAGATGTGAATGGATGGATGGATGTGATGTGAATAGAGGTGATGAGATGTGAGGTGAATAGATGTAATGAGATGTGATGAGAATCAGATAAGTGTGAATGAATGGATGGATGGATGTGAGGTGAATAGATGTGATGAGATGTGAGGTGAATAGATGTGATGAGATGTGAGGTGAATAGATGTGATGAGATGTGATGTGAATCAGATAGATGTGAATGGATGGATGGATGTGATGTGAATAGAGGTGATGAGATGTGAGGTGAATAGATGTGATGAGATGTGATGTGAATCAGATAGATGTGAATGGATAGATGGATGTGATGTGAATAGAGGTAATGAGATGTGAGGGGAATAGATGTAATGAGATGTGATGAGAATTAGATAAGTGTGAATGAATGGATGGATGGATGTGATGTGAATCAGATGGATGTGAATGAAAGGATGGATGAGATGTAACGTCACGTGAATCAGGATGTAAATGATATGATATGGGATATGAGTAGATGATATGTGATGAAAATGGATGTAAATGTATAAGTGAAGAATGGATGTGAATGTGTCACTTTGTCTGCAGACCATGAAAGGGAATGGCCACCCAGGGCCTCTGACATACACTTTAAAAAAAGAATTATTGCTTCCCCATTGTTGCTCATTGTCCCATGGTATATTAACAATTTGGCATTACATAAGTCTACAAGGAAATGGAAAAGACTTGACAGTTTACCCAAGCCAGCAACTCTGCTTCTTTTGGACCTCGAGAGGAAGGTATCATCTTCCTGTAGACAATATTGTCAGATTACCTAAATGGTCACTAGAACTCAAAAGCAGGGATTGAAATATCACAAAAGTACACAAATAGGATGCCATTACCTTCATATTCTCATCCTGCTCAAGCAAGTTCTCTTTCCACAATGAGATACTATGTTCTGATGTCTGCTCAGAATGAGATACTATGTTCTGATGTCTGCTCAGAATGATGTACTAGAGCTGAGCTTCCAGTGAGATTCATACAGGCCATTAGGACCTCAATGGAAGGCTTCTTGGGCCCTTTTATTTGGCAGTTTAAGGGAGTCAAACCTTTTCTCTTAAGAAGAAACGTTTTCTAATTAGAAGCTTCAAAACGGCTACTTTATTCGAATTTGAATTTTGGGGGGAAAATGGAATTTAAAATCTAGCGGATAAAACCATATCATGTAGCATATCTATGGAAAGCTCTTGATGCGTAGATCACGGATCTGTAATCTCCGCTCAAATCGGAGCTTGTATGTAGAAGTTATGGAGGTCCGAAAATTGTAAAATTGCCCCTCCCCCCCCCTTTTTGGGGAAAAAGTGCACCCTTTGACCACTCTTACACCTCTCTTAAAAACCCAACATTTCAGTCCACATGGCAATCCCCCATTTGGCTATTCCTTAATCACCTTGATTAGGCTTGGGCAAGTTAAAGGGCCCAAGAAGACCCCATTCACTTCCTAATGTTGTACCTCTTTAAAGACTTCATCATCCACCTCTTGAAAATTACTTGCCTCCTTAAAACACGTAGAAAGTTCCAATGTAGGATTGAACTTGTCTTCTAGGTCCAGCAAGGGATCATCGTCTATCATTACTTCCTTGTCCACCTTGCATGATTGAGCTATGAGGCCAAGTGCATAGTCCTCTCTTAGATTGAAAATGCACAATATGTCATTTAGGAAAATATATTCTCTACCTTCTATCTTGAATGATGGAAGGATGGGAACAGCATAACTAGAACTATCAAGCTCAATTTTATCCACTGTAACTGCATCTCTTAAAGTCTCTGATTTCATAGATATAAGATCAAGTGCTACAATAGCAGACTTCTCCTCCTCTAGATTAATGATTTGCTCCTCATCTTGAAGTTCTTCACTCTTCTCACTCGCCAACTCCTCCTCCCTTTCCTCATATTCTTCCAAGTCATGTTCTTGAGTAGACTTTTCAAAAACACCAAACTCAACATAATGTAAATAAATGGCAAATGCAAAGCTCTCCTCCAATATCCTACAGCCCCTCTTGTGGAGATTGCAGATACCCTTGAAGCAGCAAGGTAGAACATCAAATCTCCTGTTCAATTGATACCTCAGCTTATCACTTTGGCATAAGTCCTTGATATGCACAATTGCTTCATCCTTATTCACAATCCTTCCATCAGATGTCATCTGTCTAAACACCTCAAACTGTTCCTCCAAAAAGTGCTTGTGCTGAGCAACAATGTCAGTCAATTTGAAAGGAGTGTTGAACATCCTGTGAAATGTTAGATACTCCTTTTGGGCATTGGACTTTTGGAGAAACTCAAAAAGCTATAGGTCTGGTGACTTTTGCTCTTCCAAAAGCTTCTTTGGCTCACCAGATTTGATTACTCCTTTGCTACTGGTACTCTGCTTCTTAGCTGTAATGCAAAATACAACAGCAAAAATAAAAAATAATTCATATTTTCTCAAATAGAGAGGAGTAAATTCAAATATTGCTCACCTGGACTTTCCTCATCTTTGATAGAGTATTTTGACAAGTCCAATGTTCTCTTGGCTGGAGCATTATCCAAAACTATACATGCACACATAAAGATACACGGAGAGAAGAGAGAAAACCATTACATAATGCACATGCTCCAGATAAGCCAGAAGAAGAGAATCAATCAGGGAGCAAATGTTCTCAGGGAGACCAGGAAGGCACAAAAGGCTGTAGGCTTCGCAATGCCCATGGCTCCTTTCCCCAGAGATTTGTGAGGCAAGTATGTGACTATTGGGGTGTCAGATTCAGGTGGTGTAGGACAGGCCTTCTCACCCTACAGGAGGCAGCAGAGGATTTTCTCATAGAGTTCTTCCAGGATACCATGCTAGTTGCTGCCCATGCACATAGGGTGACAATAATGAAAAAGGATATTAACACGTTAGTGAGAGTAAGGTAGAGATATGATAAAATTCTGAATGCAGAAGGCTGGGATGATATTAAGATGAGAGACATCTTATTAATACCACCAAGCAGGAAGCAATCTAAGGATGAGGTGAAGATAGAAGAGGTCACACACAACTATGAGACTAGAGGGAGGATTTAATGAAACAACAAGTGAAGGATTCATCTTCGGACCTAGAGTCAGAAACACTTGTTAAGGAGTTGAAGATACAGGAGAGGCTTCTGGAATCGGGGCCCAAAATTAAAATAAAATTAGAGACCACTAATTTTGATATGGCTGATTTGGAGTTCAGACTCACTAGAGACTGTATAAAAGCTTTTTCCCAGAGGAAGTCGTACCTGACAGATACTCTCATCCTGGCTACTCTCTAGTACGTGTTTTCCAAGATTAATTTTTCTACAAAAGTATCAATCCTTTTCAATCTCAAACTGAGTCTTTGAGTGTAAGATTCCTCCCCAACCTTCGAGGTATACAGGAGTAAGAATCTCCCTTTTTGATCTTATAATTATTCCCTCTCAAAAATAAAAGAAAGATTCTGTTTAAAAAAAAAAGGAGACCCTTTCCCTAGAATACTTCTCAGGAGTCACGCTGTTTTAAGGATTCAGAACAATGAGTTCAGAAGTGTAAATCGGTGTTTTGGATACCAAGGTTTTGGTTTTCATTCGAGTATGGCCCAAAAGAAGTTCTTTATCTCTTGGGGAGTATAAGAACTTATCCCCCAGATAGTGTAAGCCTTATATCTGAATTCAATGAAAGTAGGTGACTTAGCCTAAAAGCTTCTTTTATCTCCTCATCTCAAAGTTCTTAATGTCTTCTATAGAAAAATGTGCCAAACCCAAATCATGGAAAGACGGTAAAACTTCAGTGGCAAGTTACCGTTGGCTTCTAGGTTACGCTAGCTCCTTCCTTTATATAAGTCGTAACTTTTACTTGTCGCTCACAGTAATCTTACTTCCATCGATCTCCTTTCTTTCTTAATCTCTTTCATGGCTTGGCAACAAGAATTAGTTTTATCCATAATGATTCCTCACCTTCAAGACGCAAGTGAGTCTGTGAAGAAGGATTTTATAGAACAGTATGAGCGCTCACTTTTCCCTCACTTGGGAACTTCTGTAGCTCAGACCAAATGGCGGACCTATCAAGATATAACTAGGGTAACACCTTGGGGTCAGCAGCACTTTCGTAACAATGTCCGCTTAGCCATGGTTATTGAAGCTTTGGGTTTGGGTCCCCGATACTACTGCGTCATGAGATCAAGGCATCTTGGGTTTTCTGAGCGGGTCTTCTTACTGGCGTGTTTTCTTCCTCATGAGAAGATATGCCTTTACCCCATTTTTGGCTTGCCTCTCAGAGGTCCTTTTGTTAGATCACCTCATACCACTGAGATAGGTGCGGCAATAACCAACAGAATTATTCCCATAGATGAGTTACCTTATACTTGTGCAGCTTGTGAGTGCTGCTTTTGTGACCATATGATGGACGGGCTTATGGAAGTGTAAAGAGTTCTTCTATCTTTACTGTATAAGTTCCGAGAATGAATAAAGTTTAAATCTTGTTCTTATCTTGCTCTCTTTGAGACTTTTCGTGGTGGTTAATCTTGATTAAAATTTTTCTCTAAGTCTCATATCCGTGCATCTTGCGAAATTACCCTAGTTTGCGAGATGAGGACATCTCGCATTTTTTTAAGTGGGGTAGAATGTAAGATTCCTCCCCACCCCCTTTTGATGTCTAGTATCTTCCCTTGTAATCAATCCCTCTTCAGAAATATAAAGACCTTGTTTCTAACTGTTTTAATCTAGAGAGAGAAAATATTCTAGAGAGAGAATATTCAAATTTTTAATATTTTTGGATAGAAAATTATCTCATCTTATTAAAATAAGTTCCCCTGAAACAGAAATTCAAAAAGAACTTTCCAATGTGCAATTAGAATTAATTGGAAATGGGTATAAAGGACCTTAGCCTAAGGGTCTAGATTTTCAAAAAAATTTGGATTATGGTCCAATTAAGGTTCCTATGGGCCAATAGCATCAATCCATGTGTAGGGAGGAGATAAATCCAATTTGTAAAAGAAGATACCCAAAAATGAGTAAATGCTCACATAAGATGAAGAGTTGAAAATGTACAAGGTTTATTAGTAAAAAACTATGAGCAATATTAAAAATATGAGATATTTTGGGTATCCAAAAATGAGTAAATGCTCACATAAGATGAAGAGTTGAAAATGTACAAGGTTTATTAGTAAAAAACTATAAGCAATATTAAAATGGTTCCATTATGACACATATGTAAGGAAGGGGAGTTCTTTAAAGGAGGTGCATATTTCACATAAGATGAAGAGTTGAAAATGTACAAGGTTTATTAGTAAAAAACTATGAGCAATATTAAAATGATTCCATTATGACACATATGTAAGGAAGGAGAGTTCTTTAAAGGAGGTGCATATTTCACATAAGATGAAGAGTTGAAAATGTACAAGGTTTATTAGTAAAAAAAACTATGAGCAATATTAAAATGATTCCATTATGACACATATGTAAGGAAGGGGAGTTCTTTAAAGGAGGTGCATATTTCACATGCTTGAATGAGTTTTAAACTCATAAAAGTTGAGATATTTCATCTCTCCTCTCTCCTCATTTAAGTCTAGTTCCAAAAAGTTAGCTTAACTGACCTAAAAATGGTCAAATATTGACCAAACTGATTTAGAAAATTCTAGAATCAGTTTGTTTGGTTAGGAGCTCAATTTTTCCTATAAATAGAAGCCTCCCCCTTGTTGAAAAAAATATAGTGTTTATGCATCGTTACTCTACTCCACCTAAGCCAAGAACTGTGAATTCATTTAATAATTCACTAGTTTTTGGAGCTTCCCTCTTTCTTCAATCCCCATTAGTGGCTCCATCAACATACTTAACCAATTGATTGGTTGGGGGCCTCTACCGTGAACAAAGAATCGAGCAATTTGTAAGGTAATTAGTGAATATTGATCTTTTCTATAATTTCTCGATGTTTCTCTCTTCTCAACCCCTCTCAAGCTTGAGAAGCTTAATTGGTATGATTTTTTTGAATGCTATTGAAGTAAATTGATGAATGTTAGTGAAGAGTTACATAATTTAATAAATGCTATTGAAGTTAATTTCCGTTTATGTTTAAATTCTAATGGTTTTTATGTAATTTCTCTCTCTCACTCAAGAAATGGTCTTACTCATGACCCATTCTCAATCCTAATCAAGCTTTTCATAAAGCTTTTCCTTAACCCAAGATTAAGCTATGCTTGAGGCCAAATTAATGGCTTTTTTCTATGCTTTTAGTTTATGTATATTGATGATTCAATCCATTATGGATTAATGATCCAATTAGAGATCATTTTAATTATTTCCTTAATGATAAGCTTTATCCCTTAGAAAAATTGAGATTTATCAGTCATAACAGCGGAGCTATGGCAAAATTTTTATAAAAATTATGCATAAAATAATTTCATTCAAAGCATAAAAAGAGGACTTCCTACCATATTCTAGGAATTATCATCCTAGATTAATTGAAAAATATTCATTGTAATCATAGAGAGATTGATTTTTATATTATGCATAATTGATTTTCATGCATAGAAGTATGCATAAAAGATAATTTTTTTATATTAAAAGTGTTACTTTTATCATTTTTAATTTTCATGCATAGAAGTATGCATAAAGGATAATATTTTTATATTAAAAGTGTTACTTTTATCATTTTTATTTTCATGCATAGAAGTATGCATAAAAGATAATTTTTTTATATTAAAAGTGTTACTTTTATCATTTTTAATTTTCATGTATAGAAGTATGCATAAAGGATAAAATTTTTATATCAAAAGTGCTACTTTTATCATTTTTAATTTTCATGCATAGAAGTATGCATAAAGGATAATTTTTTTTATATCAAAAGTGTTACTTTTATCATATTGGATTTCATGCATAGAGGTATGCATAAAAGTCGATTATTTTGTTATAAAAGTGTGACTTTTATCATAATTGAATTTCATGCATAGAGGTATGCATAAAAGTTGATTATTTTATTATAAGAGTGTTACTCTTATCATATTGGATTTCATGCATATAGGTATGCATAAAAGATATTCTTTTTATACTAAAAGTGTGATTTTCCTCATAAATGGATTTTATGCATAACTTAGATGCATAAGAGAAATTCTTTTATTCTAAAAGTGTAATTCCTACCAAATTGAATTTATGCATAAGAAGATGCATAAAAGATTGATTTTAATTTCAAAAGTGTTAGTCTCCTTAAATGGAATTTATGCATAAATAAATGTGTAGAGAAATCTTATATCAAATATAAGAATTCTCTTAAAAAAAAGATATGAAATGTGATAAGAGGTGTATGAGATGTAATAAGATTTGACAAGATGCTTATGAAATAAGTTAGGAGGTGATAAGATGAATTAAGATGTGTATGGGATGAGGTAAGAAGTGTATGTGATAGGATAAGATGTATATGGGTTGTGATAGGGTGAGAATGGATGTACCCTGTAAAAGATTAGATGGGTTGTGATAGGGCGAGAATGGATGTACCCTGTAAAAGATTAGATGTGAAGGCATATGGGGTTATATGAATGGGAATGTGGAAATGGATGTATGTATGTGGATGTGTGGATGTGGAGATGGGAGTGTGGATGTATGAATGTGAAAATGGATGTATGCATGAAGATGTATATGCATAGATGTGAATGTGGATGTAGATGTATGCATGAAGATGTATATGCATAGATGTGAATGTGGATGTAGATGTGGATGTATAGATGTGAATGTGAATGTAGATGTATGCATGAGGATGTATATGCATAGATGTGAATGTGGATGTGGATATGGATGTATAGATGTGAATGGGAATGTGGATGTGGATGTATGTGAATGTGGATGTAGAGGTGAATGTGGAATGTGGATGTAGATGTATGTATATATGTGGATGTAGATGTGGATGTATAGATGTGAATAGGAATGTGGATGTGGATGTATGTGAATGTGGATGTAGAGGTGAATGTGGAATGTGGATGTGGATGTATGTATATATGTGGATGTAGATGTGGATGTATAGATGTGAACGGGAATGTGGATGTGGATGTATGTGGATGTGGATGTAGATGTGGATGTATAGATGTGAATGTGGAATGTGGATGTGGATGTATGTATGTATGTGGATATAGATGTGGATGTAGATGTGGATGTATAGATGTGAATGAAAATGTGGATAAGGATGTATGTATGTATGTGGATGGGAATGGGAATGTGGAATGTGAAAGGGAATGTGGATGTGGATGTATGAAGAGGACGTGATAGTGGATGTATGCATGTGGGTGTGGATTTATGGATGTGGATATGGATGTGTATGTATGAATGTGGATACGGGATGTGGATGTATAAATGAGGATGTGAAAATGGAGGTAATCATGTAGATGTGGATGTATGGATGTGAATGTGGATGTGGATGTATGGATGTGGATATGGATGTGAATATATGATATGTGATGTGAAGGAATCTGAAGTGAAGAGATGGAAAATGATGTGATTGGATGAGTACATATATAAATGGAATGTGGAATAAGTAATGTGAAATAATGAGGGATAATGTGGAAAAATGAGAGTTAATATAGAAACTGTATTTGTAAACTGTTGTAAATGCTGTTTGTAAATGGCTGTTTTATGTCAAGAATGCTGGGGAAGCATTTTGACCGTCTTGTGATTAAGGTCGTGGAGACCTAACTGTTAAAGTTGCAACTGCTGACGGAGAGTCATTGGAGGACGTCTCGCGTAGCAAGGTCGGCCGAGGTCTTGACCAGCCTCGGTTCGATTAAAATGGTGAGCTTCCGGTACGGTGGATGAGGGACCAAGGAAGCGGCCTATGAGTGAAGCGCTAGGTCACCTGCGAAGGATCCTAGAGGGTGCTGACCATACGGTGCTCGGGCTCTGGGTCGCCCAGGATACCCACACGTGCGTCGAGGAAGATATTGGAACAAGGAGTAAGAGTTGTTTTGTGAAACCGGGCATGGATCTGGTTGATTGACCTTGCTGGTCTTCAATGGATGAGTCCATGGCTCTTTATATGGATCTGTTGGTTGATCTTGCTGATCTTCAACGAGAGTCCATCTTGATTTTTATAAGTGATTATATTGCCGAGTATTATGGGCTAGGAACTATTGAAAAGGCCCCTGTGTGGACAGGTGGTGAGCGTTCTAGTTGCCAATGATGCCATAGATACTCTGATGAAGGAATGATGGGAAATTATGAATCAACCGGATAAATTGGAAGATTGTGATCAGTGGTACTATGGTTTCATTAAAGGATTGTTTTAAAGTTAGCTGATGCTAAGAAAAAGGCAATTTCATATTGGGTGTGTAAGTGGTGTGGCTAGTTTTATGTTTGCATGAACTTCCGGCTAGGGGGCCTTGGAACTCTTTTCCTTGGTACTCGGGACAAAACCTAACCAAATTCCAAATTGGATCCCATCACTACAGTGGTTGGGTGGTTGGCTAACCCATGGGATCGGATGGGGTTAGGCTGGACTGATGGATCCGTAAATCAAGACTCAATTTCTGTTATTACGATAGATAAAGTAAATCCCGGATAGTAATTGTTCTATGGATAGGAATCAACGGCTGTGCCTCTTGATGGGGAAAAAAGCGTTGATCCCAATGATCCAAGTGCAAGTTTCTTCCTTGATCCGACCGAGTATCTTTATAGGTGCAGTCGGATCAGCGTGATCAATAATGATCTTGACTACGTTAGAGTAAAAAGTTATCTTGGTGAAATCGCCCGTGCTTTCCGGGTAAGGGAAGTTTTTCCGGGTTCGGTTTTGGAAAAACCGACGGATTAGTCTTTTGTCCAGATATCCGTGGACGAGGCCCCGAGTGTGGGTCCCTGCCCCGCGCATGAAGTGCTACTTCCGCTGCTGCTAGTACCCCGAATCCGTTGCGCGGTGGAGACCGGGATCTCACATTGAGTCTTTCCTTGTGCAGCATGTTCAAGAGCAAATTGCATCCTGCGGTTATGCACAGGATCTTCATCACTGATCCACGAATCTCTTTCAAGCTCAGAGATCACACAGAGAGCAGTGCAGACATTGCAAAATGGTTCAATTACTACAATTTTGAAGTAGTTGATGTCATCCTCCTACCATACCACTCCAGGTAAGTACACATAGATTTTAGATTTGACAGTACTTTGCTTTTTTGGTTCCTTTATCTTTCTAGTCCTTATATTATTCTTCTTTTTGTAGCTCTCATAGGAGTTTTGTTTCCATTGACCTTGAACAAAAGAGATGTTATACATTTAACTCTCTTCAGGGTACCCACCAGGAGCCTTGTAAGTCTTATCCTTAATGTATTCTCATGAAACTTTGGAGTATGGAGGATGCTAATATCAAAGAAATTTGATAGTTCTCACATTTCCTTTGGTACTGTAGTGGCTTGAAAAGACTTTTTGATGCCCTGGACTTATGTCCTCCAAATACAAATTTACTCAACTTGATTGAACCAGTTGCACTGCAGGTTTGTGGAAGAACACCAATCTTATTTTATCTTCTATATTGAGAACTGTTTATCTTTATTGATATTCTCATAATTTATTTACAGACACCACAACAAAAAGACCCATATTCTTGTGGATGGAGATTACTTATAGCAGCTTAATACATGTTGGACTCCTACTTTGGAGAGAAGCAGCCTGAGTTTGTAAGTCAAAAGATTTACACTGAATACAATAGCATTTACATGAGTGCGCCACCAACATTACGAGTAGATCCACTCTACATGCCTATCAAGAGGAGGTGGACACCACTGGAGTTTCAAGCAACAAAAGGGAGGGATTCTCATATTTGCTACAATTTTCCAATATTTAACCCAGCAGCATTTGCCAGTATTCAGGCACAAAGACAACAACTACTCAATTGGATCAAAACTTGGCAAAATATACCAGATCTTGCAATTGTAGCTAGTGTCAGGTTCATGAAGTTATTAGTGGTTCTAATAGACCAACCTAGAGAACTTTATGATGGCTCAGCATCTACAGTTTGACATGAACCAAGGGCCAACAGACAGAGGTATAATGATATATTACCATCGTCTAAGATGTCTTCCAGGTTATATGCACATTAACATTTGAAGACATGATCGACACTGGGTTCTGGAAGTCCCATTTGACATTCCGGCGCACACTCAGGAAACTCCAATCTCGTCGTAATTTCTATCACCATGAATTCGGTGACTAGGTCTTCAAACCACCTGGGTAACAGGTTCTGAGGACAGAACCTACTTCAGGAAAGGGGGAATGTTAATCCCATTTGGATTAACACCATGATCCTCAATTGAGGACATTAATAAGTGTTATGTAAAGGCACTATAAAGGTTGTACATTATGAGACATTGGCCACCCAAGGCCTAGTTAGTAAGTTTTGGGCGCCCAAGTGTGAATAAGGGCCAATTGTATATAAGGTATTTTCTCATAATGAAAGAACGCAATCCCCTTTGTGCTATTGAGAGCTCTTCCTTTGTACTTGTGAGATAGTGAGGAGTGAGAGCATTCTAGCATTGTGCCTCTCTCATGCGTGTGTGTTTATGCTTGTATATGAGAGAGTGAGAGAGAGTGTGATTGGCCTATGTGATGGTGTGAGCAACTCCACGGTGACAGTAAGGAGGTGGAGCTTGGAGTTTGGAGCATATATGCAAGCTTGGAGGCTTCAAGAGACACGAGCTGAAAGCATTGGTAAGTACCCCACGACTGTTGTGTTTCATTGCTCATCCACCATTAGGTGAATGTGTAGAGTTCCCTCTTGGAGGTGTGATTTAGCATAACACGCATGAACTCTTAACCCGTGAAATAGCAGTCTGTTGTTTCACAAGGTCTACACTAAACCCTCGGGTGGAATAACATTGCATCGAGCACTTAAAATTTTTTGTTCATACCACACATACATTACTAACACTCATTAAGTTGGTTTTACACTTCAAATTTTGAATTGCCCTCCCAATTCCATGAATTTTTTTCCCGGGAGTTAAAACCCTGCATAATGTCAAGGTATAAGCACTTTTGTAGTCCTGGTTTGGGACTCGTTTTGGGCATACTGAGCTATTTGGGCTACTAATCATTGCATGTGAAATAATGTGATGTAAATGTGTATGTGAAGAATGGATGCGAATGAGTATGTGAAAGAATGGATGTGGATGTATGTGAAAGAATGGATATAGATGTGTAT
The DNA here is from genome assembly GCF_041138505.1 of Cibotium barometz. NCBI lineage: Eukaryota > Viridiplantae > Streptophyta > Polypodiopsida > Cyatheales > Cibotiaceae > Cibotium > Cibotium barometz. Next base: position 6,741,648 of record NC_141070.1, read on the forward strand.
GTGAAAGAATGTGATGTGAATGTGTATGTGAAGAATGGATGTGAATGAGTATGTGGTGAAAGAATGGATGTGGATGTATGTGAAAGAATGGATATAGATGTGTATGTGAAAGAATGTGATGTGATGCAAAGAGATGTGATGTGTCATAAATATATGTGGATGTGAAGTGATAGATATGAATGTATAGATAGATGTGAGAAGTCATACATATGAATGAATGTGAATGTGATGGATATGAATGAATGTAAAAGTCATACATATGAATGAATGTGAATGTGATGGATATGAATGAATGAATGTAAAGTGATGGGATGTGAATCGGGATAGATGTGAATGAATAAGATGTGAGGTAAAATGAATGAGATGTGATGTGAGTGAATGTGATGTGGTCTGAATGGATGAGATGTGAATGAATGTGATATGATGAGATATGGATATGAATGAATAAGATGTGAGGTAAAATGAATGAGATGTGATGTGAGTGAATGTGATGTGGTCTGAATGGATGAGATGTGAATGAATGTGATGTGGTCTGAATGGATGAGATGTGAATGAATGTGATGTGATGAGATGTGGATATGGGTAGATGCGAGTGGATGAGATCTGATGCAGATAAATGAGAAAGATATGATGAAATGGAAAATGATGTGATGAGAATGTAAATACATATGAAATAAATGGGAATTGATGTGGAACAATGTGGAAAGATGAGAGTTCGTTATATAGAAACTCTATTATTTACGATCTATTTTTAAATGATTATTTTACGTCAAGAATGCTAGGGAAGCATTTTGACCGTCTTATGAATGAGGTCATGGAGACCTAATCTGATAAAGTTGCAACAGCTGATGGAGAGTCAATGGAGGATGTTTCGCGTAGCAAGGTCGGTCGAGGTCTTGACCAGCCTCGGTTCGATTAAAATGGTGAGCTTCCGGTACGATGGATGAGGGACCAAGGAAGCGGCCTATGAGTGAAGCACTAGGTCACCTGCGAAGGATCCTAGAGGGTGGTGACCATACGGTGCTCGGGCTCTGGGTCGTTGACAATACCCACACGTGCGTTGAGGAAGATATTGGAATAAGGAGTAAGAGTTGTTTTCTGAACTCGGGCATGGATCTGGTTGATTGACCTTGCTGGTCCTCAACGGATGACTCCATGGCTCTTTTATATGGATCCGTTGGTGGTTGATCTTGCTGATCTTCAACGAAGATTCCATTTTAATATGTGAATATATTGTCGGTTACTATGAGCTAGGAACTATCGAAAAGGCCCCCTGAGTGGACAGGTGGTGAGCGTTCTGGTTGCCAATGATGCCATAGGTACACCGATGAAGGAATGATTGGAATTAAGGATTCAACCGGATATTTTGGAGGTTTATGATCAGTGGCACTATGGTTTCATTAAATGATTGTTTTAAAGTCAGCTGATTCTGTGAAAAAGGCAATTTCATATTGGGTGTGTAAGTGGTGTGACTAATTTTAAGTTTGCATGAATATCCGGCTAGGGGGTTTATGATCAGTGGCACTATGGTTTCATTAAATGATTGTTTTAAAGTGAGCTGATTCTGTGAAAAAGACAATTTCATATTGGGTGTGTAAGTGGTGTGACTAATTTTAAGTTTGCATGAATATCCAGCTAGGGGGCCTAGGAACTCTTTGGACAAAACCTAACCAAATTCCTAAATTGGATCCCATCACTACAGTGGTTGGGCGGTTGGCTAACCCATGGGACTAGATGGGGGGTTAGGCTAGACTGATGGATCCCTAAAATTGAGACTCAATTCTGTTATGGTACGATAGATGAAGTAAATCCCGGATAAAAATTGTTCTATGGAAAAGAATCAACGGTTGTGCCTCTCAAATGAGAAAAAAAGCATTGGTCTCTATGATCCAAGTGCAATCTTTTCCTTGATCTGACTATGGGACTTACGGGTTCGGTCAAATCTATTCAGTTAGTTAAGACTCTTGACTATGTTAGAGTAAAGATATCTTGGAGGAATCGCCCGTGCTTTTCGAGCGAGGGAAGTTTTCTCGGGTTCAGTTTTGGAGGGATTAGTCTCTTGTTCGGATATCTGTGGGCGAGGCCCCGAGTGAGAGACCCTGCCCCGCGCAAGAAGCACCTTTGAATTTGTTGCACGGTGGGAATAGGGATCTTAGAGCTGGTATCAGAGCGAATTGGCTAATGTGAATCAACCGAGAAGCCAAAAATGTCAAAAATTTATGAAGTAGCAATAAAAGATTATAATTGTGTGATAAAATTCATACAAATTGTCATTCAGACTAAAATTCATAAATTGGTAATTGGGTCTTCAGATGGAAGTACCGCAATTGCATGGAATCCTTGACTTGCTTGAGACCTAGACTTGATGGTATTTACCTTATAGTTCCAAGGACTGTGACTACCCGTATATACTGAGGATATAACTGCAGCTCTTTACTGGCAGTATATACGAGTAAATCTAAGACTTGAAATTATAAGCATAAATGCTATCCAGATGATGATTTCGAATGTGGTTGATATGATTTTTAAATTCTGATGAGTTGATTTGGATTCTGATTGAAAAATGATGATTCTTGAATTTTGGTTGAAATGTAATAAGCTGAGCAAAAGCACAATGAGGATGAATGGGGCGAGTCCATGTGATGATGTTCATAAGTGGAATGACGTTAATGACTTCAGCAAATCACTATGAGATTAGTGGATTATGCTGACAGATTACTGCTGTTAACACGACCCAGTGGATCAAGTTAAGGGATGTCAAATTAAAAATTTGTATACTTGAAAATTCCCATGGAGGACTGTTCAGATAGAAATTTTTATCTAATGGACCATTATTGTGATAAGGATTTGAATGATATGATCTGAGTGAATTGTTATCTAATGATGATGAGTTCTATATAAGGGATCTTTATCCCAGGATTCCGTTGGGTTCACTAGACTATAAGGAACCCCAGAATCAGTTGGATCTTAAGGGAAAGAGTTATCCTCTAATTTTGCGAGATGAGGACATCTCGCGTTTTCTAAGTGGGGTAGGATGTAAGATTCCTCCCTCCAGCTTTTGAGGTGTGCAGGTGTAAGAACCTCCCCTTCTGATCTTATAATTATTCCTCTCCCTGAAATAATAGAAAAATCATGTTTTACCCTATTTTGGCCTAGAGAGAGAAAATGGCTAGAGGGGGGTAATTCAAAATTGAGATATTTTTGGATATAAAAATCCTCCTAGTGTCTAAAATGGTTTCCTCTGAAATAGAAATTCAAAAAAGAACTTTCCAATGTGCAATTGGAATTAATTAAAAATAGGTAAAAAGGACCTTAGCCTAAAAATTTTGAATTATGCTCCAATTAAGGTTCCTATGGACCAATAAGATTAATCCAAATGTAGGGAGGAGATAAACTGAAGAATAAAAGAAAACACCCCCAAAAATGAGTAAATGCTCACATAAGATGAAGAGTTGACTAAGGACAAGGTTATTAGTTAAAAAAGAAGAGATATTTAGAGGAAATGATGCATTTTTGACACCTCAGTGTGGGGATCTCCTCTCATGAAGGAGGCACCTATTTCACATGTGTGAAGGAGTTTTAAACTCATAAATAATGAGATATTTTCATCTCTCCTCTCTCCTATTTCAACTAGATCCAAAAAGTAAGCTAAACTGGCCCAAAAATGGTCAAAAATTGACCAAAAGTGATCAGTTTGGTCAAAAATTGACCAAACTGATCTGAAAAATTCTAGAATCAGCTTACTTGGTTAGAGGCTCATTTTTTCCTATAAATAGAAGCCTCCCCCTTTGTAAAAGGTTAATAGTGTTTATGCACTGTTACTCTACTCCTACCCAGAACCAATTACATTGAATTCACTTGATAATTCAATTGTTTTTTACTAAATCCTCTCCAAAGAAATTGGTGGCCACTCTTGATCCAAACAAGAGTAGAACCCTTAATCCCTCAAGCCAAAGGGAAGCTTACAAAACTCAAGAAGCTAAAATTTCTACTTTTTAATTCAAATCTATGGTTTTTTTATTTCCTTGATTTTTTTAATTATAGTTGATTAAAGTGAATCTTGATGTTATGCCTTGATGAAAAGACTACCCCCTTCTCTTCCTTAAGAATTTAGCCTTTCTTTATCCTAAAGAGTAACAAATAAATTGATTAAACTTTTCTTATTGTTTACTCTCTAGAAAGTGAAAATTGAGTAGATTAGAGTACTTTACTTCAAATTGGGGTTAATTTTAAATTAAAAATAGAATGTCAAAAATTGAGAAATGGTCAGTCATACAAAGAAGGTTATGGCAAAAGTTTCTTGAATTTTGTGGAAAATAAAGTTTATTTTTATGTTATTCAAAAAGAGTAATTCCCACCGTTTGTGCATTCTAAAAGAAATATTTTTATTTACTCCATGTACATATTCACCTATGAATATGCATGGATATCATTGATATTAATTATATTGAAATTAATTTCTATGCATAGAAAGATGCATATTGGAAATCTTTTTATTATAAAAGTGTTGTTTTCATTGAATTTATTTTTTATGCATATAAAGATACATAATGGAAATTTTTATTATAAAAGTGTGGTTTTCATTAAAATTGATTTATGCATAGAAAGATGCATAAAAGGTTTATTTTTATTTTAAAAGTGTTATTCTCATTAAAATTGATTTTATGCATAGAAAGATGCAAAAAGGATTTATTTTTCTTTCAAAAGTGTTATTCTCATTCAAATTGATTTTATGCATAGAAATATGCATAAAGGATTTATTTTTTCTTTCAAAAGTGTTATTCTCATTCAAATTGATTTTATGCATAGAAAGATGCATAAAGGATTTATTTTAATTTCAAAAGTGTTATTCTCATTAAAATTGAATTTTTGCATAGAAAGATGCATAAAGAATTTATTTTTCTTTCAAAAGTGTTATTCTCATTAAAATTGATTTTATGCATAGAAAGATACATAAAGGATTTTTTTTTAATTTCAAAAGTCTTATTCTCATTAAAATTAATTTATGCATAGAAAGATGCATAAAAGGTTTATTTTTCTTTCAAAAGTGTTATTCTCATTAAAATTGATTTATGCATAGAAAGATGCATAAAAGAATATTTTTATTTCAAAAGTGTTATTCTCATTAAAATTGATTTCATGCATAGAAAGATGCATAAAGGATTTATTTTTCTTTCAAAAGTGTTATTCTCATTAAAATTGATTTTATGCATAGAAAGATGCATAAAGGATTTATTTTTATTTCAAAAGTGTTATTCTCATTAAAATTGATTTTATGCCTAGAAAGATGCATAAAAATTTAATTTTATTCCAAAAGTGTTATTTTTCTTAAATTTGAATTTATGCATGAATAGATGCATAAAAGGATTTTTTATAAAAGTGTTATTCCCACTGAAGTTAATTTTTATGCATAAATAGATGTGTAAAGAATCTTTCTATCAAAATTAGAACTCTCTTAAATTCTATGTTTAAATTCTATCAGATAGATGTGAGGTGAATAGATGTGATGTGAATCAGATAGATGTGAATGGATGGATAGATGTGATGTGAATAGAGGTGATGAGATGTGATGTAAATCAGATAGTTGTGAATGGATGGATGGATGTGATGTGAATAGAGGTGAATAGATGTAATGAGATGTGAGGTGAATGAGATGTGAGGTGAATAGATGTAATGAGATGTGATGAGAATTAGATAAGTGTGAATGAATGGATGGATAGATGTGATGTGAATAGAGGTGATGAGATGTAAGGTAAATAGATGTGATGAGATCTTATGTGAATCAGATAGATGTGAATGAATGGATGGATGTGATGTGAATAGAGGTGGTGAGATGTGAGGTGAATAGATGTGATGAGATGAGATGTGAATTAGATAGATGTGAATCAGATAGATGTGAATGGATGGATGTGATGTGAATAGAGGTGATGAGATGTGAGGTGAATAGATGTAATGAGATGTGATGAGAATCAGATAAGTGTGAATGAATGGATGGATGGATGTGATGTGTATAGATGTGATGTAAATCAGATGGATGTGAATGAATGGATGGATGTGATGTCATGTCATGTGAATCACGATGTAAATGAATGATATGGGATATGAAAAGATAATATGTGATGAAAATGGATGTAAATATATAAGTGAAGAATGGATGTGAGTGTGTATGTGAAAGAATGTGATGTGAATGTGTATGTGAAGAATGGATGCGAATGAGTATGTGAAAGAATGGATGTGGATGTATGTGAAAGAATGGATATAGATGTGTATGTAAAAGAATGTGATGTGAATGTGTATGTGAAGAATGGATGCGAATGAGTATGTGAAAGAATGGATGTGGATGTATGTGAAAGAATAGATATAGATGTGTATGTGAAAGAATGTGATGTGATGCAAAGAGATGTGATGTGTCATAAATATATGTGGATGTGAAGTGATAGATATAAATGTACAGATAGATGTGAGAAGTCGTACATATGAATGAATGTGAATGTGATGGATATGAATGAATGTGATGTGATGGGATGTGAATCGGGATAGATGTGAATGAATGAGATGTGATGTGAGTGAATGTGATGTGGTCTGAATGGATGAGATGTGAATGAATGTGATGTGGATATGGGTAGATGCGAGTGGATGAGATCTGATGCAGATAAATGAGAAACGACATGATGAAATGGAAAATGATGTGATGAGAATGTAAATACATATGAAATAAATGGGAATTGATGTGGAACAATGTGGAAAGACGAGAGTTCGTTATAGAAACTGTATTATTTATGATCTATTTTTAAATGATTATTTTATGTCAAGAATGCTGGGGAAGCATTTTGACTGTCTTATGAATGAGGTCATGGAGACCTAATCTGATAAAGTTGCAACAGCTGATGGAGAGTCAATGGAGGATGTCTCGCGTAGCAAGGTCAGAGGTCTTGACCAGCCTCAGTTCGATTAAAATGGTGAGCTTCCGGTACGATGGATGAGGGACCAAGGAAGCGACCTATAAGTGAAGCACTAGGTCACCTGCGAAGGATCCTAGAGGGTGGTGACCATACGCTCTAGGTCGCTGACGATACCCACGCATGCATCGAGGAAGATATTGGAACAAGGAGTAAGAGTTATTTTCTGAATTTGGGTATGGATCTGGTTGATTGACCTTGCTGGTCCTCAACGGATGACTCCATGGCTCTTTTATATGGATCCGTTGGTTGATCTTGCTGATCTTCAACGAAGATTCAATTTTTGATATGTGAATATATTTCCGGTTACTATGAGCTAGGAACTATCGAAAGGCCCCCTGAGTGGACAGGTGGTGGAGCATTCTGGTTGCCAATGATGCCATAGGTACACCAATGAAGGAATGATTGGAATTATGGATTCAACCGGATATTTTGGAGGTTTATGATGAGTGACACTATGGTTTCATTAAATGATTGTTTTAAAGTCAGCTGATTCTGTGAAAAAGGCAATTTCATATTGGGTGTGTAAGTGGTGTGACTAATTTTAAGTTTGCATGAATATCCGGCTAGGGGGCCTGGGAACTCTTTTCCGTGGTACTCTAAATTCCTAAATTGGATCCCATCACTACAGTGGTTGGGCGGTTAGCTAGCCCATGGGACTGGATAGGGTTAGGCTGGACTGATGGATCCCTAAAATTGAGACTCAATTCTGTTATGGTATCATAGATGAAGTAAATCCCGGATAAAAATTGTTCTATGGAAAAGAATCAATGGCTGTGCCTCTCAATGAGGAAAAAAGCGTTGGTCTCTATGATCCAAGTGTAATCTTTTCCTTGATCTAACTATGGGACTTATGGGTTCAGTCAAATCAGTTCAGTTAGTTAAAACTCTTGACTACGTTAGAGTAAAAAAATCCTGGAGGAATCGGCCGTGCTTTTCGGGCAAGAGAAGTTTTTCCAGGTTCAGTTTTAGAAGAACTGAGGGATTAGTCTCTTGTTCGGATATCCGTGGGTGAGGCCCCGAGTGAGGGACCCTGCCCCCACGCAAGAAGGGCTGTTTCCGCTGCTAGCACCCTTGAATTCGTTGCGCGGTGGGATCTCACAAAACAGAGTATGTGGGGAGTACAGATCTGGGGCCTCAGAGTTCAAATGAGCTCAAATTCTTCCATAGCCATCAATAGCAGTTAGTCTAGTAGAGGATTAAGCCAAGAAACACAAGATTTGACCAAACATTGAATGCTTAATCTCTATTTTACCAAAGTCACCTGTGCTGCAGATTTGATGCAGATCTTGATTCCACTTTTCCTTGAAGAATTTCTAGATTCTGAGGCCACCAGCATGCTCAGAGCATCCAAAAACACTTTGCGCTAACTCCATTTCTCCCAATTCCAAGTAGTGAAGCCACAATTCAAGTTTTCCTCAGAAAAAACAACGCTGGCTTTTTTGCAAAAATCGGCAGCCCTAGATGGTGGTTTGGCAATTCGAGTTGATAGGCTGGTGCATGGGAGGCTTGGCTAGCTGGGGCTTAAAAGGCTTGGGCCATTGTTATGGCAAGAGGGAGATCAAGCCCCTCCACCAGCTAGGGGTACAGAGGCTATTGAAAAAAAGAGCTAAGAACTTGATTATTTCCTAATCCTAATTAACTAGGTGATTAGCAAGATAATGAGCTCATAAATTTGATGGATTCTAAGCTAGGCTCTAATACCATGTTAAATTTGCAGCAATGTGATGAGCTATGGTGGATCAAATGCTAGAATGAACATCATTAACAAAGAGATTAGACAATGATTAAGATGAGATTAGTGATGAGCAATTACCTGATAGCTTAATGTAGGCATGGATAATAAAAAACCAGCAAATTCTTATTAGGCCAATGACTCAATTTATAGAGTTTACATCCAAGCATCTAATCCCACTGATCTCTCCTTGATTCACTCCACCTCTTTTGCTTGATTCTCTCCAGCTCTTCCCAGAATATCTCCACACATCCTAAATCTTCTCATGCTACCCTTTATTCTCTCCCAGTAGATACCTCTCACCTTTTCACAGCTTTTTACTTATTTACATATTCTCTTTTACAGCCTCTTGCTAAGGGCTTGTTCTCGCACACACCCTATTCACTTGTATATTTCAACACTTTTTGGTTGTACTCGAATGAAGACCATATCTAATTCTTCAAACTCTCTCTCTGATCTCTTTTTATTTGCATACTGCTTTTGCCTATCTTGGGCTGCCTTAATATCTTTATGGATTGATTGCATTTGCTGGTCCATGTCATCAAGCATTTGTCTGGACATGTCATCAAGCATTTGTCTGGACATCTCGACTCTGATCAATGGGTCGGTCGGACCAAGTCAATTGTGTAAGGCAATCTTGTCCATAGAGACCTTTGAAAGGGCTCATCCCAATGCTTCGATGATAAGAAGCAATGTAAGTGCAAATGGCTTAACCACTTCTTGGGTTCCCTACTGCTACAACATGACCGAAGGATATCTTCTATTACCCGATTCACTCTTTCAGTTTGGCCATCTGTTTCGAGGTGATAGTCTGTACTGAGATTCAAGAAAGTTCCTATTGCTTCAAAGAATGCAGTCCAAAATTTTGATGTGAACTTGGGATCTCTGTCACTTACTATCCTCCTGGGTAAGCCATGCAATCTGAAGATCTCTTTAAGGAAAACTCTGGCAACATCCACTGTAACGTATGTTTCTTTCACTGGAGTCAGATGGGCAACTTTGGTTAGTTTGTCAACTACCACAAAAATGGAGTTGTAACCTGATTGCACTGAAGGTAGTCCAGTGACAAAGTCCATACTGATACATTCCCACTTCATCTGTGGAATGTCTAGAGGCTGTAGTTTCCCTGGCATCTTGAATCTCTCTGCCTTGACTCTTTGACACATTAAGCATTGCCGCACATGATCAAGTCTCTGTCCCAAAAGATAATGTCTCCATAACTTCAGAGCATAAATTACTGAGAGTAACTCCAAGTTATGGACATCATAATTTCTCTCATGTGTTCTAAGTTTTTTGGATTCATAGGCCACTGCATGACCTTCCTGCATAAGAGCACTGCCTAAGGCAAACTCACTGGCATCAGTAAAACTACCTCAAAAGGTTTGGTAAAATCTGGCAATTTAAGAACAAGGTTGGTTACTAAGGCTGTCTTCAGGTTATCAAATGCACTCTAACACATAGCAGACCACTGAAATAGGATACTCTTCTTGAGAAGGTTAGTTAAAGGGGATACTATCTGAGCATACATGGGTATAAAGATCCTATACCATCTAGTTAATCCTAGGAATCCTATGACTTCCTTTACCGTCTTGGGTTCCGGCCAATCTAACGACTACATGGATCTTTGCGGGGTCAGGAGAATTCCCATCTTTAGACACTATGAATCCCAAGTGTTCCACTTGGTCAACAGAGAAAGAACACTTGCTCTTTTTTGCAAAGAGTTGGTGCTTCCTTAGGATTTCCAGGACCTTATGCACATGATCTTCATGATCTACAGCATTCTTTGACTATACCAAGATATCATCAAAGAAGATAAGAACAAAATCATCTAAGTATTCTCTGAGAATATCCTACATAAGATGATTAAACATCACTGGGGCATTAGTCAATCCAAACGGCATAACTGTGAACTCATAATGCCCATAGCGAGTATTGAATGCTGTCTTCGGGATGTCCTGTTCCTTGATTCTGATCTGGTAGCGCCCGGATTTGAGATCTATCTTTGTGAACATTTGGGTCCCACTCAACCGATCTAGAAGTTCATCAATCCTCGAGATAGGATACTTATTTTTAATTGTTAATTGATTCAATCCTCTGTAGTCAATACAGTGTCTTAACATTCCATCTTTCTTCTTTTGAAAGAGAACGGGCATACCCCAAGGTGAGACACTAGGTCTGATGAATCCCTGCTCTAACAATTGTCTTAACTGCTCCTTAAGTTCTATGGCTTGAGGGACTGGCATTTTGTATGCATGTTGGGCTACTGGCTGAGCTCCGTGGGTTAACTCGATCTCATGATCTACTTCGCGAGACGGAGGCATCTCAGTCAGCTCTTCTGGGAACACATCTGCATACTCACTTAACCACTCTCGTTCTTTAGCCTTGCATTTTATATCTATCAAATTCATCTTAACGATATAAATAGCTTGCCTCTTTCTGAGCCCTTTTAACAATTTAGAAGCCTTGACTAATTGCAGCACTACGGATCTGGAAATTCCAGTTCCTTAAACTTTATTCCCGTGAAGGTCAAGGAAAGAGATGGTTCCATTGTGAGACAATGAATGTAAGCCTGATTCTTATGGAGCCAATCCATTCCAAGGATTCCATCATAGATTCCCAAGGGTAGGACTCTGAGAACTAGCACTCTGTTACATTCCCATCTAGACTAAACTGAATAAGGTCCATCTCAAGGTGTGTGTAAAGAATCTTTCCACTGGCCAATTCCACTTGCATAGGTTTCCTTGATTTTTGATTTAGAACTAACTTACGCAGACATCCTGGGGAAATAAAAGAATGAGTACTGCTTGAATCAATCAAAATCTTGAATTGCTTACCCTGGTACTCTGCTGGAGTCTAGAGGACTGAAAATTATTCCCCTGATGCTCAATTGCAGCATAGATCTGTCCTTTTTCTTCCTCCACTCCCTCAGCTATAGTGACGGCTTAAGCTGGTACAGTCTGAGGTGGAACTCTCTCTCTTTGGTTTCCCCAATTTTGGGAGGGAGTTTGGAGATTGCTTTGCATGGAGGCTACAGGTTGAGTTGGCACTCTTTTGGGGTTGCCTTGATTTTGGCGCGAGGGACCCTGATTAGACTGATACGAAGGAGTCTGTCTATGAACTCTGGGACCCTGGCTTCCTTGGCCCATAGAACGAGATGGGCAATCCTTGAGGAGCTAGTGCCCAAACCCCTGACATCCGAAGCACCTATTCTCACTTCAAAGCTCTTCCCTCTACATTCTTGAAAGAGCCGGAGTTCCTGAGCAAGAGCTTCAAGGAAAAGGTCCTCCTTCATTCCTAAAACTTCCTGACTCTAGATTCTGATTGGGACCTTGGTGTCTCTTTGGAGGCGGAAGGTTGGAAGAACTTCCCGATGTCTGGAATCTCTTGAAGGATGACGGAGCTGGCTTTGACGGGACTTAAACAATGAAGGCTTTGGCAAAGTCCTTCACCATTCTTATAGCTTTAGCCATGGAAACTGGCTTGGCATTCTTGACCAGGGTGTCTAAAGGTTCGTTCATTCCCTGAATGAACCTGGCCATAAGTTGCTCTTCGTCTAGCGATGGGCGAGTACTTGAGGAGAAGAGTGAATGCCTGATGATATTCTTCGATAGTTTTGCTCCCCTGGTTTAGCTCTAAGAATTCATTCATCTAAAATCCAGGGGGACAAAATCTCTTCTTTAGATAAGCTTTGAGATCATTCCAGGACTGGGTATTCCTATCCAGATGGTTGGTGTCGCAATGGTTTCTCCATGCCACCCTGGCTATTTCCACAATCTTCATCCTAGCGAGAGCCATTTTTCTTCTCTCGTTGTATCCGATGACATAAAAAATTTCCTCCATGGCTTCAACCCACTTCTCCACAGCCTCGCCCAAGTTCTCCCCTTCACCTTTGAAGTGTCCTGGCTAAGTTTTGTGAAGAGCCTTGCGAACATCGGGATCAAGCTCTTCCTCATCAGTGAGAGGATCTGGCTGTCAGCCACGGTTCGTCGCTCGCCTCATGATTCTACCAAAAATGATACATTATTAAATTTTTATTTTGATTTCGTCAACAAGATCCTAATACTTAAGAGTTTCGAAAAATAATTGCTTAAACAAGGTAAACGATCTTATTGGAGATCTATGACATATGTCAGAGTAACAGATCTTGTTTCTTCAATTCGTCAAATAATAAACAATCACGTATATAACACAGAATTTTCCACAAAATATTTCTTTATTCATATAAAGGTTGCAATATGTACATAGAGCATCTCGGCTTCAGAAAGTCAAAACCTCCTTGGGAAATGCATAAGACGGTGATACTGGGCTACAAACATGCCCCGATATAAATGTTCCCTCACTACCAAGGGAGCTATTATCTTCTCCTTTTTTTGGAATAAAGCGACTAAGAAGTCTGTAGATATGGCAGGAAAGTCTCAAATCTCGAGGCGTAGGGTGATATAAAATAACACCATGAATCACTTTAAGCCTCATCAGAATCATGGCCAACAAGATATTTTCCCTCAGCATCACGCGCGCTGGTCACAAGAGGCATGGACATACTACCTTGCAAATCACTTGGGATGTCGTCTCTCTGCTAGGTTTGGGAAATATAAATCCTCGAAATGGCTTACGAGTCTAATGTAGCTCGTTCGACTTGTAGCGGAAGAGATGATATGCTCGAAGGCGAAAGGAGTCATATCTTGTGATTGGATGAGATCAGGAATACCGGATCATTAATGAAGCTTAAGGAATGAAAATACAATACGTAAATGCTCTTTCTGAGGTTTTATTATAAATTTTTGATAAAAATTCATTTTTCCTATATTAGCTTTCAACAAAGCAGAAGAGATGATATGCTCGAAGGCAAAAGGAGTCATATCTGAGATCGGGAATACTGGATCATTAATGAAGCTTAAGGAATGAAAATACAATACGTAAATGCTCTTTCTGAGTTTTTATTATAAATTTCTGATAAGAATTCTTTTTTCCTATATTAGCTTTCAACAAAGCTCTGATACCAGCTGTGAGACCCCCGCCCCCTCCGCCGGGATGCCCTAGTGGTGGTGAATGCAGCGTTAGTCTCTCACGCAGGGTAGGGATCCTGTAAGATCCCTGTCCCCACCGCGCAACAATTTCAGGGGTGCTAGCAGCGAAAGTAGCACTTCTTGCGCGGGGCAGGGTCCCACACTTGGGGCCTCTCCCACGGATATCCGGACAAGAGACTAATCCATCGATTTTTCCAAAACCGAACCCGGAAAAACTTCCTTTGCCAGAAAAGCACAGGCGATTCCACCATGATAACTTTTCCCTAACGTAGTCAAAAGCCTTAACTAACTGAGCTCATCTGACCGAACGCGTAAGTCCCATAGTTTGATCAGGGAAAAAGACTGTACTTGGATCATAGAGACCAACGCTTTTTTCCTCATTGAGAGGCACAGCCGTTGATTCTTTTCCATAGAACAATTTTTGTCCGGGATTTACTTCATCTATCGAACTAAACAGAAATTGAGTCTCGATTTACGGATCCATCAGTCCAGCCTAACCCCATCAGTCCAGCCTGACCCCATCCAGTCCCATGGGTTAGCCAACCGCCCAACCACTGTAGTGATGGGATCCAATTAGGAATTTGGTTAGGTTTTGTCCCGGGTACCAGGGAAAAGAGTTCCCTGGCCCCCTAGCCGGATGTTCATGCAAACATAAAACTAGTCACACTACTTACACACCCAATATGAAATTGCCTTTTTTTTTCTCAGTATCAGCTATCTTAAAACAATCCTTTTATGAAACCATTGTATCACTGATCACAATAGTCCAAAATATTTGGTTGAATCTTAACAATCATTCCTTCATTGGAGTATCTATGGCATCATTGGCAACCAGAATGCTCACCACTTGTCCACTCACTCAGGGGCCTTTTCAATAGTTCCTAGCTCATAGTACCCGGCAATATAATCACTTATAAAAATCAAGATGGAATCTCCGTTGAAGATCAGCGAGATCAACCAAAACAGATCCATATAAAAGAGCCATGGACTCATCCGTTGTTGAGGACCAGCAAGGTCAATCAACCAGATCCATGCCCGGATTCAGAAAACAACTCTTGCGCCTTGATTCAATATCTTCCACGACGCACGTGTGGGTATCTTCAATGACCCAGAGCCCGAGCACCGTATGGTCAGTACCCTCTAGGATCCTTCGTAGGTCACCTAGCGCTTCACTCATAGGTCGCTTCCTTGGTCCCTCATCCACCATACCGGAAGCTCACCATTTAAATCAAACCGAGGCTGGTCAAGACCTCGGCCGCCGCCGACCTTGCTATGCGAGACGTCCTCCATTGACTCTCCATCACAGCAGTTGCAACTTTATCAGTTAGGTCTCCACGACCTTAATCACAAGACGGTCAAAATGCTTCCCCAGCATTCTTGACATAATACAGTCATTTACAAATAGTTTACAAATATAGTTTCTATAATAAACTCTCATCTTTCCACATTATCTCTCATCAGTCCACATTACTTATTCCACATTCCATTCATGTGTGTACTCATTCTTATCCAATCACATCATTTTCCATCTCACCACATCAGATTCATTCACATCACATATCATTTATTCACATCCCAATTTACATGCCATCACATCTCATCCATTCACTCATATCGACGTCACATCATTTCATATACACATTCGCATTCATTATTCCACATACACATCCACATTCGTACTTCCACATCCATACATCCACTTCCACATCCGCATTCATACATACATATCCATATCCACATCTATATATCCACTTCCACATTCACATCCACATCCATACATCCATTTCCACATCCACATTCATACATCCACATCCACATCTACATCCATCCACATTCACATTCATACATCCACATCCACATCCGCATTCACATTCATACATCCACATCCACATCTACATTCATACATCCACACTTCCATTTCCACATCCACACATCCACATTCACATTCATACATCCACATCCACATTCACATTCATATATCCATTTCCACATCCGCATTCATACATCCACATTCACATCTACATCCATACATCCATTTCCACATCCACATTCATACATCCACATCCACATCCACATCCATACATCCACATTCATACATCCACACTTCCATTTCCACATTCATACATCCACACTTCCATTTCCACATCCACATCCATACATCCACATTCACATCTACATCCATACATCCATTTTCACATCCACATTCATACATCCACATTCACATTCATACATCCACACTTCCATTTCCACATCCACATCCATACATCCACATTCACACACCTACATCCATACATCCATTTCCACATCCACATTCATACATCCACATCCACATCTATACATCCACATTCACATTCATACATCCACACTTCCATTTCCACATCCACACATCCACATCCATACATCCACATTCACATCTACATCCATACATCCATTTCCACATCCACATCCACAGTCACATCTACATCCATACATCCACATCCACATCCATACATCTACATGTGACATTCATACATCCACATCCACTTCCATATCCTTACATCCACATCCATACATCCACATCCACATCCACATCCATATCCACATCCACACATCCACATTCACATTCATACATCCACATCCACATTCACATCCATACATCCACATCCACACATCCACATCCATACTTATCACATACATATACATCTTTCCTTTCCCATACATCCTTCACATACATACATCTATATCCATTCTTTCACATACATATATCTACATCCATTCTTTCACATACATACATCTCCATCCATTCTTCGTTCTTTTTCATCTATCTGATTCATTTCACATCCTCATATCTATTTATAGAATATAAGAGAATTCTTATTTTTGATATAAGATTTCTTTACGCATCTATTTATGCATAAATTCCATTTTAAGGAGAATAACACTTTCGAAATAAAAATCAATCTTTTATGCATCTTCCTATGCATAAATTCATTTTAAATGAGAATGACACTTTTGAATTAAAATTCAATCTTTTATGCATCTTCTCATGCATAAAATCAAAATTGATGAAAATAACCCTTTTGAACTAAAAATAGGTTTCTTTATGCATCTGTCTATGCATAAAATCAAAATTGATGAGAATAATGCTTTTGGGTTAAAATAAATTCTTTATGCATCTTTCCATGCATAAATTCTTTATGCATCTTTCTATGCATAAATCCAATTTAGTAGGGATTACACTTTTAGAATAAAAGAATTTCTCTTATGCATCTAATTTATGCATAAAATCATTTATGATGAAAATCACACTTTTTATATAAAAAATATCCTTTATGCATATGTTTATGCATACAAATTATTTATGATAAAAATCACTCTTTTAATATAAAAGAATTTCTTTTATGCATCTAATTTATGCATAAAATCATTTATGATGAAAATAACACTTTTAATATAAAAAATATCTTTTATGCATACAATTTATATATGATGAAAATCACTCTTTTAATATAAAAGAATTTCTTTTATGCATCTAATTTATGCATAAAATCATTTATGATGAAAATCACACTTTTAATATAAAAAAATATATTTTATGCATATGTTTATGCATACAAATCATTTATGATGAAAATCACTCTTTTGAATTAAAAATAAAATTCTTTATGCATCTTTCTATGCATAAAATAAAAATTGATGAAAATAAAACTTTTTGGATTAATTTAAATTCTTTATGCATCTATCCATGCATAAATCCAATTTAGTAGGAATTACACTTTTGGAATAAAAAAATAAAACTTATTTTTACACAATTTTAAAATTTTTTGCCATAACCTCCTTTGTATGGCTGACCATTTTTCAATTTTTAACTTCCTAAAATCACTAGAATTTCACCAAGAGTATTTAATTCATTCGAATGTAAACAATTTCTACTAATTTAAGAGAAACATCATGAAAAACTTGATTTTATCCATTAATCATTCATCTAGGATAAAGAATGGTTGGATTTACTAAAGAAGAGAGGGGAATGCCTTTTTCAATGAGGCATAACATCATTTTCATTTAAGAGTAGACAAAAATCATAAAAACCATTAAAATTAAGAATAAATGAGAATTTATGTATTTCCTTACTACCATTCATCAATTAACTTCAATAGCATTAAAGAGCCATTCCAATTAAGCTTCTCAAGCTTGAGAGGGGTTGAGAAGAGAGAAACATTGAGAAATTATGGAAAAAGATCAAAATTCACACTTTACCTTACAAATTGCTTAATTCTTTGATCACGGTAGAGGCCCCCAACCAATCAATTGGTTTGGTATGCTGATGGAGCCACCAATGGAGATTGAAGAAGAAGGGAAGCTCCAATTTCTTCAATTTGGAGAGAATTTTAGAGAATAGTAAAAATTATCATTATTTCAGCATAATTTTGGCATAGTATAATTCTCTTATTTTTTTTCAAAGGCTCAGGTTCTATTTATAGGAGAGGGAGGCTCTAACCAAGACCAACTGATTTCTAGAATTTTCCAAATTCAGTTTGGTTGAATTTGGACTAAATTTGGACCTAGTTTGGTTTCTTTTTTATTTGGTTTGATCCAAGAGAGAGGAGAGATAAAAATATCACATTATTTTTGAGTTTAAAACTCATTTAAGCATATGAAGCAGGCGCCTCCTTGAAGGGACTCCCCTTCCTTACACATGTGTCGAAATGGAATCATTATACCCAAAATATCTCATTTTTTTAGTAATACTCATAGTTTTTTACTAATAATCCTTGTACATAGTCAACTCTTCATCTTATGTGAGCATTTACTCATTTTTGGGTATTTTCTTTTACAAATTGGATTTATCTCCTCCCCACACATGGATTGATCTTATTGGCCCATAGGAACCTTAATTTAAATTTTCGAAAAATCTTGACCCTGAGGATAATGCCTCTTGAACAGATTATACTTGATTTCTAATGCACCTTCTGGAAATCTTTTTGAACTTCTGTTTCAGGGGAACTTATATTAATAAGATGAGAAATTTTTCTATCCAAAAATATTCAAAATCTAAAAATCTCTCTCTAGAACATTTTCTCTCTCTAGGCCAAAGCAAATAGAAACAAGATCTTTGATATTTCTGAAGAGGGATTTGACTACAGGGAAAGATACTGGACATCCTGAGAGGCTGGGGAGGAATCTTACAGATCCACACTCAGAGCCTCACCCACGGATATTCGGACAAGAGACTAGCCCGGCGGTTCCTCCGAAACCGAGCCCGAAAAAACTTTCCTCGACTGGAAGGCACGAGCGATTCCACTAGGAAAATCATCTAATGGGAGAATTGATCTAATGAGTCAAAGTCTTAACTAACTAAGTTAATCCGACCGAACCCGAAAGTCACATGGTCAAATCAAGGAAGAGACTTGCACTTGGTCCATAGAATCACCGCTTTTTTCCTCCTTTAGCGAGGCACAACCGCTGATTCCCTCCCACAGAACAAGGGTATTCCTAGGACTTATTCTAACTAGCGTAACTTAATCTCGTAACTATTTGTATCGCAGAAATCCCCCGATCTAGCCAACCGGCCCATATGTTTTTGCCAACTGTCCAACCACTGTATTCGTGGGATTCCTTTATAAAAATTTGGTTCTGTTTTGCCTGGGTACTGAGGAAAAGAGTTCCTAGGCTCCCTAGCCTCCTGCGTTTCAAGCAAAATTCAAGGTAGTCATACCACTTACACACCCAATATGAAATTGCCATTTTAACAGATTCGGTTGTGTTTAAAACAATCTTTCAATGAAATCATAGTATTACTGATCATATTCCTCCAAAATATTGAGTCCATTGTTTTACAAAATATATCATCTGAACTCTTCGTTGAAGACCAGCAAGCCAACCAACGAGATCCAATATCAAAATTCCATTCACAAAAGTCATTCTTTTGGTTCATCCGTATCTTCCTCGACGTAAGCATTAGTGTCCTAGCAACCGTGAGCCCGTGCATCACCTGGTCAGAACCCTCTAGGTCCTACTTAGGTGTCCTAGCATTTCACTCAAGGACCGCTTCGTCGGTCCTCGCCCATCGTACCGGAAGTGCACCATTTTAATCATACCGAGGCTAGTCAAGACCTCGATAGGTTTCGCCCCGCGAGCGATGTCCCTTGATGACTCCCCACCAGCTGTTGCAACAAGTCTCTCCTTAGTTAAACACATACCAAATGCTTTCTCCAGCATTCTGGCGTAAAACATTCCTTTAAAAGAAAATAGAGATTCTATGCAAGTAGAATTCCTGGTTCGAGATTGGTTCCACAAAACCTTTTTCCCTTATACCATTTTCTTATTCTCTAGCTTAACAAGCCTAGAATTTGGTTTTGAAATAAAAATTTATCAATGAGAAGCATTCTTTTGCTAAAGAATTAGCCATAGGAATGACTATTCTTTTTGAGAGAGAGATATATACATAAGAAAGCATTCTAAATAAGCATAATGATTAACTTTTTCTTGATTACACATTAAAATTCTTAGGGAAAGCTTGATTTGAATTTAGAACAACCAATTAGAAAACTTCTCAAGCTTGAGAGGGATTGAGAAGAGAAGCCATTTGAAAAAATTTAACAAAAAAACCATCAAATTCATTCTTACCTCAAGGATTAGCTTGCTTCTTTTTCTAGAAGTGAAGTCCCCCAACCAATCAATTGGCTTAGCAAGTGGAGAAGAGAGCTCTAAGAGTTGTTGAAGAGAGAGAAAAGCTCCAAGCTCCCCAAAAAGTAGAGGAAATTTGAGGGATAATAGAAAATATGATTATTTTAATGTAATACTGGCATGGTATAACTCACAGATGAGAATATAAAAGAATGAGGGTCTATTTATAGGTGAGGGAGGCCACTAACTGAGTCCAACTAGGTTCTAGAATTTTCTAGCTTTAGTTTGACAGAATTTGGACAAGATTTGGACCAGTTTGGCTCCCCTTTTGATCCAATTTGATCCAGGAGAGAGGAGAGATAAAAATATCACAATTTTTTTGAATTAAAAACCCTTCCACACATGTGAAGGAGGCACCTACCTCAACGGTCCCCCTCTCCTTACCAAGGTGTCAAAAATTCATCATTCCTCCAAAATATCTATTTTTTAGTAATATCTCTTAATTTTTAACTAATAAACCTTGTACTCAGTCAACTCTTCATCTTATGTGAGCATTTAATCATTTTTGGGTATTTTATTTTATTCATTGGATCTATCTCATCCCAACACTTGGATTAATCCTATTGGCCCATAGGAACCTTAATTAGACCATAATCCAAAAATTTCTGGAAATCTAGACCCTTATGCTAAGGTTCCTTATATCATTTTTATATCATTTTTAATTGATTCCTAATGCACCTTGGAGAATTTATTTTAAACTTTTGTTTTAGAGAAATATATTTTAGATATTAGGAGAATTTTTACATATTAAAATATCTTAATATTGAATTATCTCTCTCTAGAATTTTTCTTCTCTCTAGGCAAAAACAAGGAAAAATAATATTTTCTTGCATTCTGAAATAGGAAATGATTACAAGGGATTGAGGTAAAAGCTTTTTCATTATTCAAGCTGAGGAGGAATCTTACAAAAAGACAGGATGCCACTCACCCCTGTAATTTTAAGACAACCCTTTGAGAAATGGGGAATTGATGTTGTTGGACCCATTAGTCCAGTAGTGCATTCGTTCACACAAGCCGGATGTGTGATCGTGGCCATAGATTATTTCACAAAGTGGGTGGAGGTGAGGGCCTCTAAACGAGCTGATGCTCAAACCACAACCAAGTTCTTATACGAGAAAAATAATTTCTAGATTTGGTTTCCCACTTTTATTATTCAGTGATCGGGGTTCACATTTCATTAAATTAGGTGATTGAACACTTACTTACAGGATTCATTGTAGTACATTGCGAATCATCACCTTATTATCCACAAGAAAATGGTCAAGAAGAGAGAACCAACATGATTTTTTATGCTATCTTGACCAAAACCTTAGAAGCCAGTCACATGGATTGGGAACACAAGCTAACTACAGCTCTATGGGCTTATTGTACATCATAAAGGGATATACTCTCTTCCGTCTAGCTTATCGCATTTATGCGGTAATGCCAATGGAGTTTTTAGTTTCAAGCCTACAAATTGCAGTACAGGAAAGGCTTACTGAAAATGCATTAGCCGAGAGATTGGTTAATTTGGAAAAACCTGATGAAACTAGGCTATTTGCATCACATGGGCTTATGGTCGAGAAACTACAGAAAATGTTGGTTTGACCATAACCTAAAACATAAGGAACTCGAAACGAGAGACCTCGTCCTCTTGTATGGTGTTGGAAGCACCAAGAAAAAGAAACTCAAATACAGAGGACTAGGACCTTTTAGAGTGTCCAAAATCACCCCTCAAGTGTCGGTCCGAATTGAAACCATTATGAGAGTAGAGATGGAAGGATAAACCAATGGGAGAAAACTCAAAGAGTATTATGGACCCCTAACCCAAGAAATGATCGCACAAGAGCATCTTCTGAAATAAAAGAAGTAGCTAGCCAAAGAAAAAAATAGATAAGCTCTAGAAGAAGCTAAGGCAAGGGAAGCCAAGGCAAAATAGAGACTCCAGGGAAAAATGCTACATATGTGAACATGGCTTCACTCACCTTGGTTTATGAGAACAACCTCAACATTGAGCCTGCACATCTAAGCTTGCATGTCTCAGTGTAAAAGTTTCTACGAAAGAGAGTCACACTATTGCATTAATTGATACGGGATCGTCATAACTTGATCTCCTATGAAACATGGGTCGCTCTAGGCAAACCTCACCTTGAGGCCTCTAATGCACAAGTTCACAGTGTGCATTTGTCAAGTACAAAAACCATGGGATTTTTTAATGTTAATATTTCTATAAGAAATAATCCCTTGGTTGGAAAGGTATTTGTCATGCCTCCAAGATCCATGGAGGAAGAGGTGATTCTTGGACGATCCTCGATTTGCGCTAATAATTATCACATCCAAGGGGAGGATTGGGCAGCATACCTTAATGATGGCAAGGACACCATCACCGTGCCATTATGGAGTCCATTAAATAAAGGAAAATAGGCAATAACATGTGACAATCTGCTAGTACCAAAGAAAGAAGAGGTCATAAAAGAGAGGTTGCCCAAACCACAAACACAAGGAACTAGAAACGGGGACCTTGTCCTCCTGTATGGTGTTGGAAGCACTAAGAAAAAGAAACTCAAATACAGAGGACTAGGACCTTTTAGAGTGTCCGAAATCACCCCTCAAGGGTCGGTCTAAATTGAAACCATCGAGGGAGTAGAAATGGAAGGATACACCAATGGGAGAAAACTCAAAAAGTATTATGGACCCCTAACCCAGGAAATGATCGCACAAGAGTATCTTCTGAAACAAAAGAAGTAGCTAACCAAAGAAAAAAATAGACAAGCTCTAGAAGAAGCCAAGGCAAAACAGAGACTCCAAGGAAAAATGCTACATGTGAACATGGCTTCACTCATCACCTTGCTTTACGAGAATGACCTCGACATTGAGCCTACATGTCTAAGCTTGCACGTCTTAGTGTAAAAGTTTCTACGAAAGAGAGTCACACTAAAAGCATTGCATTAATTGATACGAGATCAAGTCATAACTTGATCTCCTATGAAACATGGGTAGCTCTAGGCAAGTAGCTCTAGGCAAACCTCACCTTGAGGCCTTTAATACACAAGTTCGCAGGAAGCATTTGTCAACTACAAAAACCATGGAATTTTTTAATGTTTATATTTCTATCAGAAATAATCCCTTGGTTAGAAAGGTATTTGTCATACCTATGAGATCCATGGAGGAAGAGGTGATTCTTGGACGATCCTGGATTTGTGCTAATAATTATCACATCCAAGGGGAGGATTGGGCAGCACACCTCAATGATGGCAAGGACACCATCACCGTGCCATTATGGAGTTAATTAAATAAATGAAAATAAGCAAAATAATGTGTGACAAGGAGCCGACGGTACCAAAGAAAGCAGAGGCAAAAAAAAGGTTGTCCATGTCACAACCTCATCTCCATATAAGGAAACCACAAGCAAATCAACAAAAGTATCCAATACGTCAATAGTGGATTTACAAAGCCCAGCTTCAAGCCCAAGGGTGTTATGATACAGACAAGACCTCATGGGAATCTAGCCAAAAAATCCATGCTACAAGCAAGGGACCAAGACGGCACCCCAAGGACTGAAAGCAGTATTCCGAGCAAGAATGCACTCAACTCAGCATTCAAAAGCAGCAGGTCCGAAAAGGCTTACTAGCAGCACAGGGCTACTATCAAGGGAATGCAATGGTATGGGTACCAAAGAACAATACAAGACCTAATGTTGTGTGCACCTTCAGGAAAATAGAAGAGGCCTATAATCACAAAACAAAACCAATCCACCACTAAATCAAGTGATAAAAAAGAACCAACATTGGTCTAGCAAAATAAAGTTGTTTAATCAAGTAAATAGGGGAGTGCGACATCACCAATGTCATCCACCAAGGAGAAATGGATGAACCAAATTATGGACCAAGGTAAAGAACACGTGCACCCACATGCACAAGAAACAAAACAGGTTCACTAGGATTCAATGGATGCACTCCTCAACTAGATGGAGGGAAAAATCCGAAGGCCTCACTTTGAACTGAAGCGGTTGCAACAACAACATACCCACAGGTTAGTACCCCATTGGTTTATGTGGCAATAAACAGAGATGGATCATCAGAGGTACCCATCAAGATATAAGAGTATGCTTGTCATTCCATGACACATGTTCATTCGTTTCACGTGTACTCTTATCCTCCTCTGAATGCATAATGTGTAGCTTTGAGTGTTTGAGCATATCGGTGTTCTGGCTCATTCTAACCCTCCTTGAAACACATCCAAAAAGAGATTACCTGGTGAACTGCAACTGTTGTGAGGATCTTTACAATGGCCAAGCTCCTAACCCTTGAGGTCTCCAAGCTCTACAACTCCTTGAGAAGCAATTCCACCGTGTCTCCCGCCCTGCGAGCGTTGTCACACTGCCGTGTTGCACTACAGGTCCTCGTTCCTCCTCTCCAAGCTCTACAACTCCTTGAGAAGCAATTCCACCTCGTCTCCTGTCCCACGAGCATTGTCACACTGCCATGTTGCACTACAGGTCCTTGTCCCTCCTCTCACCTTTCTTCACTCACACACACTCACTAGCATGCATTAGGGAGGGATATTAGCAAGAGGATTAGCAAGAGTAAGACTCAATTGCACAATGGGAGAGTATCTTGTATTATGAGAGAAATTCACTTATATACATGGCCATAAGTATTCACACACTTAAACTGTGGCCGACTAGGTACTTTAGGCTTAGAAGAGGCCTAATGCTATTACAATGATTACTCTCATAATATATCCATGATGTACATCACTTAGGACTTCATCCTAACTTGCTACCACATGCTCTTGAAGCGAGAATTGCCATAAATACTCCGTCACACCATTACGGGTGCCCATCCAAGTTGTAGCTTTGGACACTATTGCTTCATATCTTGAATGTATGACCCTTTGGTGTATCTACCGTGACTCCTTGATGTAAGATAATGGCGGTAGCTCTTGTTAATCCTACAATTGGATTAACATTCCCCCCTTCCTGATGGCGATGTCTATCGCATTTGCGTGATCGTGTTGAAGACCTTTACGTGGGGAGAATGAAAAAGCTTTGTTTATGACTTTGATGTTGAATGACATTCAATGGTCTTTGTTTCTCCGGAAGGAATAAGAAGAAATGTGTAAGCACATTCAATGGCACTGTCGATAATTGCTCGTTTTGTACACTTAAGATGTTAAGAGTTGAATTTTGTGAGAGCAACTCGTCTTGGGCAATCTTGGAACATGTGATCAATGCCACATCGTTCACACATTGGTCTCGTAAGGTGTCAGTGACTATGGGCATGGAAGTATCCCAAACTGTGCAGTTTGCCACCTTGTGAGGTCCATGACAATAGAAACACTGAAGTGTTCTTCTACCCTTTGGATTGTTTCTGTTTGGTGCACGGGAGATGGAGGTTTTCAGTCCATTGTGGATGAAGCGGGACACTTTTTAGGATCATGGTCAAAGCTTTTACAATATATGCAGTATAGAAGAACAGGTACCTTGTATGCACAATGAGGATTGGGATGGTCATAGTGATTGCACTCAACACAAGGCATCTCGTTCCTCACTTTTAGAGGCATTAAGGATGTCTGGGTTTGAAGGTTTTCATCCTCTCTTAGAGATGTTTGCTGTAAGGTTTTAAGCAAGGCTGCATAAAATTTGGGGAATGTTAATTCCAAGATCGATCTTTCTTTTGCCATTGCTTCACTTGGTTTAGATGAGGAACACCTCGTAGCATGCTCATCTTCTATCATGTTGTAATCTAAATGTATTGCTTCTTTGCAACATTGATCGAATGTTTTCGGATTGGATACAATGATCAAGTTGTGTACGCTGTTATTCTTCAAGCCCATCATGAAACATCTCCTTAATTGAACATCGTTTAATTTTTCCCATGACTCACAATGTGAGTCCAAGAGTTTTATCCGAAGGATAAAATCTCTAATGGATTCATTTGGTTGATGCTCAATTGAATAGAGTTCTGTTATTGCACTCCATCGATCACCTTGTCTGGAAAAGCTATGTATAAAGGCTGATTTTAAGGTTTTGAAGTTGGTCTTGATCGTCGGCATCAATGCGATGAACCATCGACTAGCTTTTCCCTCTAAGCATAAGTTCAACACATATACCTTAGTTGGGAATTAGTTGGGATTTCCAAAGGCTTCACATCTCTGTTCAAACATTTGAAAGAATTGAACAGGGTCTGTTATTCTATCGTATTTGCCCATAATTTTAGAAATTTGCACGGCCATATTTCTATATGAATCATTGAGGCTGTATGTGAGTGCTCTTGTTGGAGGAGACTCAGTGAGTCCTTGGGCCACCCCCCTTCCTAGACTAGTCAGTATGTCCAAGGTGTGGGCATCCAGGAAATGGTTAGTACTTATAGGACTTGCGGGAATGTTAGACAAGGGACTAAAGCCCGGTGGGATCAAAGTCATAGGGGTGGTAAAACCCGATGACATGCTTGTCATAGGCATGACCAATGGCATGGGGAGGTGAATTTGTGGCATAGATCTCAATGGCTCGAGGATGTAAGCCATTGGGTTCAGTCCTTGTGTGATCCCTGGAAATCCCTCTATCTGTGGCCATGTCAAAGTGCCTAACTGCTCTTTAATGAGTAATCACAGTTTTTTTAAATACTTTCCCACAACCCGTTACAGTGTCAAGAGGCTTGGCGTACTCTTCGTTGGATCAAATGGGTGTTCATTCGCCCTAATTAGCTTAGGCGCTTTATGCACATGAACCTCTGAAATATTTTTCCAGAAAAAGCGTATGCTAGGAACTTCCCAGATGGAAGAGGAGATCCTAAAACCTATTTTCCATCACTGTCTCAAGACGAGAAATTTTTCCATGTTTCGCAATACGTTTTTGAGGGTGTTCCAAAAGGAATTTTGAAAAACTCTGTATGAGGGAGTTGTAGTATTTTTGGAGTACTACAACTTTGTTTCCTTTAGTCATCCGTGATTTTGTCGTTAAGACCCTCAAAAAGTAGCCAGAATATGGCTCGTCGTTGTTTTCGCGCTAATTTTTGTGATTTTTTGTGGTTTTTGGGTTGTTTTTTGCCTCGATTTCCAGGTCGAATTTTGAGGCTGCTGATCGGAGGCCAAAATGGTCGAATTTGACTTCGGACGACCAAATCCAAAGTCGAAGAGCTCGATGTCAGCTTTCTGATGAGTCCTAGAGAGCCTTCATCGGATATACGGTTTAGGAGATACGGGCCTCCAAACAGGGGTGTTTTTTTTGGTCGATGGACCCCTTTTCACGACGCACTTCACGATTTTTATAAATTTTGGTTTTTTTTTCATGTGAAACCTAGTTCCATGATAAGGCAAAAAATGGTTCACGCTGTGAACCAGACTCCACAGAATATTAAATTCGAATTTTTTTTTCCCACGTGAAACCTAGTTCCGTTGAAAGTGCAGAAACTGATTCACACCGTGAACCGGAATCCATCGAATATTAAATTTGATTTTATTTATTTATTTTTATACGTGAAACCTAGTTCAGTGTGAAAGTGCAAAAAATGATTCACTACGCCGTGAAGCACCGGACTCCACGGAATATTAAATTCAAAATTTTTTTAACATTTGAACTCTCACGGTCGGATTTTCATTCACGGCCGAAATTTTTTCGTTCACGATCAGAATTTTCCCGTGACTCACGGCCGGATTTCCGTTCACGGTCGGAATTTTTCCGTTCATCTCACGGCCGGATTTCCGTTCACGGCCGATTTTTTTTTACATTTTTATATTTTTTAATTTTTTACTTTTTTGAAGTTTAGTGAGAAATACGAATTTCCCTTTTTGGAGGGGAATAGTTTTGAATTTAAAATGAAAGGGGGTATGGGCATTTTCCCAAAAAAAGTAAGTGGGAATCAAAAAAAGTCAACCTTTTAATGACACCCCTTACACCCTTCATAAATGACCCCCAAAATGCACAATTTTGACAATTCATGAGCATCTACTCATTGAATGCTCATTAGCCTTAATGAGTTATATAAAAAAAGTGATTAAGAATTAATTTAAGATTAATCCTTTCACTAATTTTTCCCTCTTTTACACTAATCAAAGACTCTAATTAACCATTAATCCTTAATTAATTCACACAATTGAGCACATCATTGGATAGAGCAAGGGAATGCTAATCTTTATGCATCAACAATTGTGTAAATTAATCTAAATTAGGAGATTAATTAGACTCTTAATTATAGTCTCCTCTTTTAAGGCAAATTTAAGCAAAGAGAGTCAAATTTCTCCAATTGTGATGAAAATTTGATGTGATTAGGTGTTTTTGCGCATCTAGATACTCTCAAAAATCCCAATTTCGACTACTCATATGATCAATTTAGACCCCAATTAACACATTTTCTAATTTTTTGGCCTCTTCAACAAGATTAATCACCCTTAATGACAAATACCAGTCCATTAAGAGAAATTAGTCAAATTCAATAGGTTTTTTATGGTTTTAAGAAATTTTTTGAAAGATTAAGCTACTCCTAATGTTTGCTAACACTCTAATCCAAACAATTTTGACAAAAAGCACACAATTAAACTAGAATTAATGATCTTAGTTCTATGTTTAACACTAAAGAGAGCTAACATTCATTAAAAATTGCATTCTCCTACATTGTTTGATGTAATGGATGCAAACTAAGCCTAATACAAACTATATGCAAACCCTAAGAACATGAAAAACCATAAAAACAACAACAAAAGTAACAAATTAATCTAAAAATTAAGCAAAAAGCATTCTTTTCAAAAAACAAAAAAGAGAGCTATTCTACACCAAATCTCACACAAATCACCATCAAATCCACATATTTTTCATGGAAAATCATTAATCAAGATAATGGGCAATGGGTTATGCGTAGATTGAAGGCAAAACGCTAGAAAAAGCCAAGGGATGGCTCCCCAGTAGTGGCGCCAAAAATGTTATGGCTCACCCTAACCCTCCTTGTTGAACACATCCAAAAAGAGATTACCTAGGTGGTGAACTGCAACTGTCATGAGGATATTTCCAATGGCCAAGCTCGT
Organism: Cibotium barometz; assembly: GCF_041138505.1. Classification (NCBI taxonomy): domain Eukaryota; kingdom Viridiplantae; phylum Streptophyta; class Polypodiopsida; order Cyatheales; family Cibotiaceae; genus Cibotium; species Cibotium barometz. The sequence goes on from NC_141070.1 coordinate 6,771,035, forward strand.
AACCCTTGAGGTCTCCAAGCTCTACAACTCCTTGAGAAGCAATTCCACTGCATCTCCTGCGAGCATTGTCACACCGCCGCGTTGCACTACGGGTCCTTGTCCCTCCTCTTACCTCACTTCACTCGCACACACTCGCTAGCATGCATTAGGGAGAGAGATTAGCAAGAGCAAGACTCAATTGCACAATGAGAGAGTATCTTGTATTATGAGAGAAATTCACTTATATACATGGCCATAAGTGTTCACATTCACTTAAATTGTGGCTAGCCGGGCACTTTAGGCTCATAAGAGGCCTAATGCTATTACAATGATTACTCTCATAATATATCCATGAAGTACATCACTTAAGACTTCATCCTAACTTGTTACCACACGCTCTTGAAGCGGGAATCGCTATAAATACTCCGTCACACCATTACGGGCGCCCGTCCAAGTTGTAGCTTTAGACACTATTGCTTCATATCTTGAATGTATGACCCTTTGGTGTATCTACCGTGACTCCTTGTGTGAGATAATGGTGGTAGCTCTTGTTAATCCTAGAATTGGATTAACAATAGGAAGCCATAGGGTATCAAAATTTACATCCAAAAGGGATCAAACAGTTTCACGCCCCGTGAACAGTCCAGGCTACTTCACTCCGTGAAACACTCAGAAATGTTTCACGCCGTGAACCACTTCAAAAAGGTTCATGTTGTGAACTAACTCTAGCAGTTTACATCGTGAAATGGCCACAAGCCCTCCACCAATCACACATGGACATGTGGCATACCAATTTAAGCTAGCCACCATCTTGGGACCGATTGGTTGAATCTCATAAATATTTCTCCTTTCCCTTTTTGTGTATATTTCTTCGACCTCCTTCGTATGATCGTCTTGCATTCGATCTTCATCGTCTTGCACTGCTCTTCATCGCCTATTGGGTTGGGTCTGTGTCGATGTTTGTCCCTTCTTCCTTGCATGTGACCATCAATATTAGGTAGGAGAAAGTTATCCACCTTTTTTTATTTCATTCGTATGAATAAAATCAATGTGGGTAAAGATTGAATACATTTCAGTATTCCTAGTCGATTCATATCTCCTTAATCAATTGCATTTGTTACTTCCCCTTTTTATTTTTCCAAATCAGCAATTCATTGCATGTAAGAATGTACCATCTCCCCCCCAAATCGCCTCACAAGGGCATTGTTAATCCCATTTGGATTAACACCATGATCCTCAATTGGGGACATTAATAACTGTTATGTAAAGGCACTATAAAGGTTGTACATTACAAGACATTGGCCACCCAAGGCCTAGTTAGTAAGTTTTGGGCGCTCAAGTGTAAATAAGGGCCAATTGTATATAAGGTATTTTCTCATAATGAAAGAACACAATCCCCTTTGTGCTATTGAGAGCTCTTCCTTTGTACTTGTGAGAGAGTGAGGAGTGAGAGAATTCTAGCATTGTGCCTCTCTCATGCTTGTGTGTTTATGCTTGTATGAGAGAGTGTAATTGGCATATGTGATGATATGAGCAACTCCACGGTGACAGTGAGGAGGTGGAGCTTGGAGTTTGGAGCATGTATGCGAGCTTGGAGGCTTCAAGAAGAGACACGAGCTCAAAGCATTGGTAAGTACCCCATGACTATTGTGTTTCATTGCTCATCCATTAGGTGAATGTGTAGAGTTACCTCTTGGAGGTGTGGTTTAGCATAACATTTTTGGTGCCGCTACCAGGAAAAACCTTTGTTTCTTCCATACTCTTTGAGTTTTAGCTCCCATTGCATAGTGTTCATTGTTGCATGTATTGTGTGGAAAATGGAAGGATAAGGTGTGTGTGGTTGAGATTCAAGATGCAAAATTTGGAAAGATTGACAGACGATCAATTGTTGCCTTGTTTTAGGAGAGGGGTTAGAGACCATAAAATGCATGATTACTTGGTACTAGCCCGGCTAGCTACCCTTGATGCATGTTGCAAATTGGCAATCGAATATGAAGATAACATGTTAGAATTGCCACAACCTAAGGATGTTAGAACATCGGCAGCAACCATGACTTTGCTCTTGATGAAAAATAGGTAGAGAAAGAGGAGACACACACACAGGAGCAAACCCTAATGTATTATCAATCCCTAACCATAGAGGGAAGCTATCTCCCTTCTCACACAATGCATAAAGCCATAATCCATAATCTACAACACACTACATCTGTTGTGTCCACACACTGCTAGCCCTAGCTAATGTCCATACACTATGCGGTCATTTATGTCTCACACATGTCACTACCTAACATGCCAACACATAGTGCAACTGGCATAAGCTAACATCGAGCTTGAATCTCAACAGCCCCTCTCAAGCTTATGATGTGCTGCCATAGATGAAGATGTAGATGAGCTTGGGCTATCAAAGCTCTCAACACTCCCCCTAAAGCTCATCCCATGTACTCCCAACATAGCACGGAAGTACTCAAACTTCTTCCTGCTAAGTGGCTTTGTAAAGATGTCGGCCACCTGCTCTTCAGTCTTCACATACTGCAAATCCATTGTACCATCCAACACTTCTCTCTGACAAAATGATAGTGGACCTCTATATGTTTGGTCCGCACATGAAAAACTGGATTCTTGGCCAACTGTATGCTGCTCATGTTGTCACAATGAATGACAACCTTGCCATCAATAGGCTCACCCAAATCAGCCAAGAGACTCTTTAACCATACTCCTTCACATGTAGCAATGGCTGCACCCCTGTATTCAACCTTTGTACTAGATAAAGCAACACTAGCTTGCTTCTTGCTACTCCAACTCACCACCACTGCACTTCCAAAAATGTAAAGGCATAACCACTAGTAGACCTCCTGTCATACAAGCTACCTACCCCTAATCTGCGTCTGTGTAGCCATGTACATCCAAGCCTTTACCATGCTCATAAAGAAGACCATAATGTGCACTGTCTTTACATAGCGCGCATAATGCATCTCACTGCATCCAAATGAGGTTTTCTAGGGCTTTGCATAAATTGACTGACTAGCCCGCATAACTAAGATCGGGCGTGTGATAGTCATGTAAATAAGACTGCCAACCATCTTTCTATACATAGATGGATCATCCAACTCCACCAAAATCAGCCCGCAACTTCACATTCTGCTCTAAAGGTGTACTCATTGGCTTACACCCTGTTATCCCATATTTTGCCAACATATCCAATGCATATTGGCGTTGCACTAACCATGTCCCTGTATGGTATGTGATCACTTCAATCCCAAGAAAATATCTCAATTCACCCAAGTCTTTCATATCAAACTGCCCACTCCCTTCTTGACATGCATAACATCTGTAGCATGATCTCCTGTGACAATCAAGTCATCCACATAGATGACAAGCAAGACAATCCCATGATCTGTTTTCTTCACATAGAGTGAGGAATCTGCTGAAGAAACCTGAAATCCAAGGGAGATAAGATATCGGTTTATCTTATCACTCCAAGCACGAGGTGCTTACTTCAAACCATATAATGCTTTCCTTAATCTGCATACATGAGTGGGGTACCTCCGGGTGTACATATCCTTCTGGTTGTGCCATATAAACTTCCTCTTGTAAATCACCATTTAGAAATGCATTTTTCACATCCATTTGATGCATTTCCCAACCATTTGCTACAGCCAGAGCAATGACTGCTCTCACTATTCCCATCTTTGCAACTAGACTAAATGTTTCATCATAGTCCAAGCCTTGGGTTTGTGCATAACCCTACCAGTCACGCTTTATGGCATTCAATGGAGCCATCTGATTTGCATTTGACCTTATAAACCCATTTGCAACCAATGACATTTTTGCCTTGTGGTAAGGCAACCAAATCCCAACTTTCATTTATGAACCAATGCGTCCATCTCAACATCCATTGCCTTCTTCCATACATGCTTCCCAATAGCTTCTGTATAGCATGTAGGTTCCACATGCTTCACCAAAGAGGTCATATATGCGTAATGCATAGCAAAGTCACGATATGTCAACTTGTCAACTGGATACCTGACCCTTTGGGATCTCCGCAATGCATGCGGATCACTCTGAACACCTGTCACTCTAGCATGTGGAGGCACATATCTATCCTGCCTTTCACCTAGTGTGCGTAAAACTAGTATGCCAAGTTCCTCATCCAAACTTTCTGAACTTGATGACTCATAACCTGTAATACCAATTCCTTCAACCTTATTTTCCCTTTATCCATAGCACTACTCCCAGTGCTTACACTCTCATATCTCAAGCGTCTTGACCATGGACGTATAGTGCTCCTCTCAGACTCTGCTGGCCCAGACATAGAAATAGAACTTGCTTGTGGCAAGTTCACATGCACATCAGCATCAACGGAATCAATGACACCCTCATCCTTTGCCTTGTACGGTACCAACTAGCAAGTTCATCAAACACCACATCTCGTGAGATAACCACTTGCCTAGTTTGTGGATTGTAATGCCTTGCGATCCTGTGCATACCCAACAAAATGCACTTTCTACCTTAGGATCCAACTTCTTCCTTCTCTTGTCTGGCACATGCACATAAGCTATGCAACCAAACACTTTTAGGTGTCCAATGTCTAGCCTAAAACTTGTAGACGCATCTCTGGCATACTTCCATGTATGGCTAGTGCGGGTGTCTTATTAAGTACATACATCGCTATGGCATACACTTCTACCCAATATTAGTCTGGCATGCTCTTTTCATTAAGCATTGCCCTGGCCACATCACAAATGACTCTATTTTTCCTCTCAGCACAGCAACACCATTTTGCTGAGGTGTGTACCTGCAAGTTAACTGCCTTCTTATGCCATGTTTTTTCAAGAAATTTTCAAAAGCATGTGAGGTGTATTCACCCCCTCCATCTGTCCTCAAACATTTTATCCAAGAGCCATATTGCTTCTGCTTTGAAGTCCATAAACTTTCCCAATACTTCACTTTTCTCTGTGAGAAAGTAAATCCAAGTCATTCTGCTGAAATCATCAATGAATGTCACATAATACAAGCTGCCTTTAATGGATGGGTTTTGCGCAGGACCCCATACATCACTATGAACTATCTCAAGTGGCCTGCTACTCATGTTTCCTTCTTTAGGAAATGGCAACCTTGCTTGCTTTCCAAACTGGCAAGCATCACAGATAAGCATATTCCCATCATACTTGAATCTAGGCACAGCCCACTAACAATGCCTCTTACTAGCATGTTCTTTAACCTTTGTATGTTCACATGTCCAATCCTTTTATGCCACATGTCAATGTCCTATACCACATTTCGGATTTTAGAGAACATGGCTGATTTCAACTTAGGAATCCCAACATCCAACTTAAATAACCTGCCTTCTTTCTTGCCTTTGGCAATGACTCTACATCCATTTTTGAAATCCTCAACGAAGCAGCCCCATGCTCATTGAAACTAACTTGTAAACCTTGTTCCACCATTTGACCAACTGAGGCCAAACTTTTTGTAATAGAAGGCACATACAAGACATCTGCCATAGACTTTGTTTCACCATTGTGCATCACCAGTGATACACTTCCAACATGTGTGATAGCATGTTGGGAATCATCTCTTGTCTCCACATAGCCTTTCACATCCATTGGCTTCATATGCTCAAACCATTCGCCATGACAAGTCATATGGTTTGATGCTCCAGAGTCCATATACCAAGTGTCATCATTTCACTGTCACCATTTGTCATCATAGATCCCGCGACATGTTTCATGGCAAACAAGTGATTTGCGCTGCCATCATTACAGCTACTTGATGCAAAATTTTCACCATTTGCATAATTTCCACCATGTGCATAATGTCCACCATGTTGTGCTCTACCCCCTCTCAAATCATTTTGTTTGCGGTAACAATCACGTGCCATATGACCAAACTTCCCACAGTAATGGCATTCCACATTTTGCATAGATGCTTGTTGGCCTTGCGAACGTCCTCTTCCATGAGGATTACCTCTGCCTCTCTGAGGTGTATATCCACGACCACCTCTGGCACCATATGTAGGTTGAAAATTCTATTGCGGTGACCTGTCCTACCATCCACGACCATTACCATGACCTCATGATGCAAATCTCCCCCTACCTCTAAATCCCCTTTGTGATGAATAGAAAGCTTGATTTCTGCCATTATCATCATGGCTAGTAGATGCATCATGAAAAGAGTCACTAAGTTTGATTTCCTCAACAAACAAGAGTGAAACCAACTCATCAAAATCTAGTAAACCTATACTCCGAATAGAGATAGATGTATCAAAAGACTTGTACTCCTTGCCAAGACCACGCAAGGCAATGTCTACCAAATCATCATCAGGCATGGGGGCATTGATAGTTGCCAATGCATCTTCATACTTCTTTATCTCTTGAACATAATCATGAATACTCCTTCCTTTCCACTTCACATTATGAATCTGTTTTCTCAACTGAGACTTACGAGCACTAGTATCTGTATCAAACAGCTTTACAAACATATCCCATGCATCCTTGGGATTCTCAGCATCATGTATATCTATGAGTATAGCATCTAAGATACATATAGACAGGTAATGCAAAACTTTGTATGCTCTCTCTGACCAATTGCTTCAACCAACCACATAGCAACCTTCTCAAGTGTGTGTACCACAAAATTGCTAAGCAAATTCTGAATTTAATCAATCACCAAACTAGCATTTGACCTCCACTTGTTGTCAAAATATTGAAAAATCTGCTCTGTTTCTTCCCTACAGGCTACGCCACCTGCTCATGAGGAGAACTAGGTGGTTTGTTGTGGTATTTGAGGACATATATAGTTACCCAACACTCCAAGGCATGTGCACAATCCACCAATTTCTTGATTTTTACAAGAGGCCAGCTCCAATTTCATCACAACAATGGACCTCACTTCTCTGTTTTTGTGAGGGCTTCAAAATAGTGAATTCCAATCACTGAAATGCATCATCTTTGCTTCAAATTCATTGTAGGGCTTGCACATGAGTTTCCAATACATTACCATTTTCTAGATACATGATTCTTTGTCAGATTTGCAACCATTTGCCTCATACATTCACCACACTCAAGCTCCAATGGAGAGCTTGCAAAACAGAATTTTTCTTTGCATTGGCCAACTCAAATCTGGTGTTGTTTGTGTTTTTGCACCTGCAATCCGCTCAAGGATGTTTAGTAGTCCTTACCCGATAGGCCAAGCTCTTTGATTTGATGAAAATTGGTGTTCTCCAAGCTTCACAGCTCCAATGGCAAGCTTCATAGCTTTTTTCTCCCTCTTCTCTCACTCACTCATAAACCCTAATAGAGAGCACCAGGCTCTGATACCATGATGAAAAACAGGTAGAGGGAGAGGAGACACACACACAAGAGCAAACCCTAATGTATTATCAAACCCTAACCATAGAGGGAAGCCATCTCCCTTCTCACACAATGCATAAAGCCATAATCCATAATCTACAACACACTGCATGTGTTGTGTCCACACACTACTAACCCTAGCTAATGTCCACACACTATGAGCTAGACGCGATCATTTATGTCTCACACATGTTACTACCTAACATACCAGCATATAGTGCAACTGGCATAAGCTGACATCGAGCTTGAATCTCAACATTCGCGTGTCTCGAGTCATCAAGAAATTGGAACTCGAAGCAAACAAGTCGGACATATGTCTGTGGGGATGAGCTCAGCAATGCTATATTGGAGAAATTAAAGGTAAGAGGGAAGGAAGAGAGATGTCGGCGACGGCGGGCCATGGGCATAGTCACCTTTACCCCCCAAGGGAATTGGTTTGGTGCTCCATGTGCAGACAAAACCATACCACCACTGAATGTCCACAGTTAAGGGCAAGACCATTACTCTATTGTGCATATTGTGTAAAATTAGGCAATCATGACACATCATCGTGTAGATTTCCAAGGTTTCAAAATATAGCACAACTACAAACAAATAGAGTCCCACTGGCTTTGCCGGCACCACCTGTGCAAACCACTGCCACTACTGTACAACCCAACCTTTCTTACTTACCTGTGGGGATGTTCCGGGTACATGCTTTGCCCTTGCCACCACCAATTCTACCGCCACAACCACCACAGGCCAAGATCAATCAAGTAGTGATTGAAGAGCCATCGAAAGATATTGAACTGGTATAGGAACTAGAATTTAGTGGGGAATACTATGAGGATATGGGTGATGTCACGCCAAAGTATTATTTCCTACAGAATAACAAGTCAGTACCTGTGTTTCAAACCACGGTACAGTGGAAGGGCAAGGAAATCAACTCGAATTTGAGAAGAGGACCTTTACAATGCTATGGCTGTGGTGGGCCACATCGAGTAGCTGAATCCCCAAATAATAATTTGGCTCATACACACCAACCACAACAAGTAGTGACCACAGCCAATGACATGCTAGTGCTCACTTGCACTAAGTGTGGAATTGATCATCTGATCAAAGACTGTCCCTACCGAGCATGCGGTTTAGCTTCTACTGCTAATTAGGCCACCATTCATACCATTAGTGTACAGTCTAGGAAGATCACATTGCTCAATGTCCTAACATGAGCTCAAGCTCAGTTAGGTGACAAAGGGAGGAACCAAATGGATGTTACTATTTACAAATCTGGTCACAAGAGAAGAGTGAAGAAATTAGGAAAGGGGGACACACGGGTTACAATCCAAGATGGATCCGAAGAAGACACAATTGATACCGGATCCACACAATCAAAGGAAGAGGGGGGTCAAGGGATCAATCTGGAAGGGTTAGACTGGGGAAAACAAGGAGAACAACTAGCAACCCCAAGGGGGCTTGGCTTGGTGTATATCCTAATGCTGACGAAGAAATAAGGAAGTTAGAAGATGACAAGGCCCTAGTTGAAAAATACCAACAAATTTATAAAGTTGGAGCCTAGGGCCAGCCGAGTAAGGGATACCATCTATCCACTAGATGTACTACCCCGCAATAGGGCCTTGAACCTACCCACCTCGATTCCGGAAGAAACTGAAGCAAACTCCCAAACAAACACAATGACTAGACTGTTCGAGGAAAATGAGTTGGGGGGATCCATTCATTCTTTCCCCGTGGAAGAATACGAGACACCTCAATGGGAAGAACACTCTATATCTAAGGAACCCAGGGATATAGGAAGCCTAGCAGCGGTGTTATCTATGCCTTTCTAGATGCCCTTGGGTAAGTTATTATGCAATTCACCCACCCTATGGAGGACAGATGTAAAAGAATGGGTCGAAGGAGGTCTAAGGCGAGTGGAGAATATGGATGAGGCTCTGCCACCCTTGGTAGAAAGACCTTTGAGGCATGCAAAGGAAATGCGAGTGGTTAAGATACCAGTGAACCAACTAGGATGCTACTATGAGAGTGACGACACAAGCACTACCATTTTGATTCATCATAATGGATACCAGGCATTAGCCATCCTAGATGGTGGGGCAGGTGTCAACATCATAACCAAACATTGCTGGGAAAATAGGGTAAGCCGAATCTAAAAAGAGCATATCTAATCGTTAAGATGGCTGATGGAATATCTTCAAGACCCATTGGGCTCTTCGAAAATGTGAAGTTCAGACTCTTTACGTTTCAATATCGTCATACATTTGTGGTCATGGACTTCTTACACCAACCTGATACATATGACATAATATTGGGATGACCTTTCATGAGGGAATCCAAATTAGTACATGATTGGTGGGCTTTGGATCATGTATATGTATGCAGGGACTCACAAACATTAAAGATTGATCTAAGAGCATGGGAAGGCACACCCCATGGAAGGGAAATTGTTCGGTAAAAAATGACTCAGTCACAACGGAGCAAACCACATCCCTACAGATATGCAAGCTCACAGAAGGGGAAACCAAGGATGAGGAGGGTACATAGACGTATGCATCACTACCTCCCCTGGATTTTTGTGAGAATTGGATGCATGTGTTGGCCACACTTGATGTGATGCAGCCTAAGGAAACCTAGTATTTGGATTCTGGAAACATCCCTACGACTTCTATCTGCATGGTTGATTGGCAAACCATGGATGGGGAGTCAATGGAGGAGACATCAAGTATAGAAGGTACCGTGGCGCGAATTCAAACCAGTAGTCAGCGCATCCCTACGACTTCTATCTGCATGGTTGATTGGCAAACCATGGATGGGGAGTCAATGGAGGAGACATCAAGTACAGAAGGTACCATGGCGTGAATTCAAACCAGTAGAGTCACAGCGCATCAGGCGATGGTGGCGGAAACAAAAATGGTACGTGGCCCAAAGAAACACATTGCTACAAAGCAAACCAATGGATGCCCAATGGTTGAGATACCTTGAGGCTACAAGGGTACATGATGAATTCTCTAAGGATTGGGGCAAAGAGTTGAGTAAAATATCTTTGGAAGGGAGGAATCTAGACCAAAATACCCTTAAGAAAATCAATACACCCAAACTTAAAAAAATAGGACACAGAAAACGCAACAAAGCTTTAGCAAAAGCAGAACGTGAGGCCAATAAAATCATGGAAGAAACAAAAAAAGACAATGAGGACAAAATGGTTGTACTCTCAGTGCCTAACCATTTCAAGAACTATACAATTGAAGATCGAAGAGAGTGGCCCTGTTAAAAGCCACTAGGTTAAGAGAGGAAGGACTGTCGACATCATAGGATGGCCCGGTAGAAGTCAAGGAGGTTGATATTGCAGAATCAGGGGAAGAAGCAAGATCCGTATATATTGCCAAAGATTTGACCTCTGCAGAAGAAGTAGAGCTTATTGCTCTTCTCAAGGAATACAAGGATTGTTTCGCCTAGAACTATAAGGAAATGAAAGGGGTACTGCCCAAGGTGGTTGATTCCAATTATGGAAAGATCACGGCCTACCAGGCAGATACCATACCACATGAATCCAAAGTATGTAGCAATTGTAAAAGAGGAAATTGATAAGCTCATTGCTACTGACTTTATCTACGAGATCGAACATACAGATTGGTTATCACCCATTGTGATAGTGCCTAAAAAGAATGGAAAATTGAGAGTATGTGTCGATATATTAAGAAAGTAAATGTAGCCACTCGAAGGGCCCATTACCCACCATTGCCGTATACCAAACATGTCCTAGAAAGAGTGGCTGTGGAAGGGAAGCATACAGCTTCTTGGATGGGTTTTTAGGGTACAATCAAGTGTCCATAGCACCAAAAGACCAACATAAGACTGCCTATAATACCATGTGGGGAACATTCGCTTACACAAGGTTATGTCATTCGGTCTTACAAATGCCCCAGCAACCTTTCAAAGATTGATGTGTACCGCTTTTAAAGTGGTTGGAAGTGTTTATTGATGATCTATGTGCACATTCTCAATGGGAAGATCATTTGAACTATTTGAGGAAGGTGTTTGAACGTTGCCAATTAAATCGGATATCACTAAAACTTTTGAAGTGCCAGTTCTGGGTCAAGCATGGTGTGATACTAGGACACAACAAACTAGGGCATGGTGTGATACATGGTGTGATACTAAGACACAACAAACTAGGGCATTGCAACAAGTATTGCATTGATAGATACGGGATCGAGCCACAACTTAATTTCATATGATACTTGGGTAGCCTTAGGCAAACCAAACCTAGAACACACGGATGCAAAAGTTTGTAGTGTGCACTTTGTGCACTTAACAACCACAAAGGCCGCTGGGTATTTAAATGTTAACATTTTCATCAGTAATATCCCCTTGGTTGGAAAGGTGTTTGTAATGCATGTAGGTACAATGGAAGAGGAAATGATATTGGGATGATCCTGGATCTGTGCCAACAAGTGCAATATCCAATGGGAAGACAGAACAACATCGCTAACCATAGTACTGTCCATACCATTATGGACCTTGGCAAATCAGGGTAAACAAATCACTGAGGAAGCGGTACTTCAGAAACCAGAATCTACACCCATCGTGTTCAAATTGCTTACGCGAAGCCCAACATACAAGAGTACATACAAATGAGTACCCAAGATTCACCCAAAGGATCAACCTGAGAGGAAGGAACCAATGAATGATGAATGTTCTCATAAGAGAACCCAGTTCAAAAGTCAACCATTGACACCACCTACAAAGTGGTAGAAGGTCAAGAACTTACAGAAGCCTCATGACTACTGTCAACAACAGTGGATCCGAAAAGGACCTACTGCGAGCACAAGACTATTATCAAGGCAATACAACAATATGGTTACCTAAAAGAAAATCAATGAGACAGACACCACAACAGGTTTAGATCAATATACAAAATAAGGTAAGAGCTTTCAGCATCAACTCCCCCCAAAAGGACAAACCTCCCACCTGCACTTGTGTGGAGAAGAAAGCAAATTCAGCAACCTGAGTTGAGAATGACTCGAGCAACAACAATACCCACAATAAATAAAGAATTGAACAATATGTGTGAAGGAAAAAACAAGGGTGTCCCCAGTATAAGCAACACACAACCAGACACCGCAACAAAAATATTTAATTGGGTAGAAGGAACACTAAAAATCTCCCAATTAGAATTAAAAAAATTTCATCAAACAATGCCTAAAAATACCAAGGAAAACCTTTGGTTTACATAGTAAAATAAAAAGAAAAAAAATTAAAAAAATCAATGCATCATCATGTGCATGCGGGTGTGTTTGAGTACAAAAATTCTATTTTATAAACTTCACATGAAACAACAGAAATACTTCACGACGTGAAGTATCCAAAATGTTTCACGACGTGAACTATTTTTTATGTTTCACACCAAGAAATGGTAAAAATGTAAAACCAATCACAAACTAACACGTGGAATAATCATTTGACGTAGCCACCCTATCCATCGAGCGACGACTACGCTATAAAAGCGATTGTTATCTGAATTTTGTCACTTTCAATAGGGATTTTGCATTCTCTTTCATCGATTCCTTGCGCGCTTTGACTCTTTGCTCCTGGCATCACCTTCATGACTTCTCAAGGTGGGAGCTATACCCTTCCTTTTTGATCCTTTGTTTTCGTTGTTGTTTCTTTTGAATGTATAAAGTTTCTGGGACGGGTGTTTAAAGTATATCTCTTTTGATTTCCGATTCATGGACTGATAAACAAATGAAAACGTAAAATGCAAATCCGCCTTCCACACGAAAAAACTGCATGAAAACATAAGGTATAGAAAACAAATAAAAACAAGCTTGATTGTCATGCAAATATGTAAAAAATTACAACTTCACAGGAGTACTTCACGTCCCAGACCTTCACGGGAGTACTTCACGTTCCCAAGTCTGCAACTTCATGGGGGAACTTCACGTCCCCAAGACTGCACCTTCACGGGGAACTTCACGGGAGTACTTCACGTTCCCAAACAAGTCTGCAACTTCATGGGAGTACTTCATGTTCCCAAGTCTGCAACTTCACGGGGGAGCTTCACGTCCCCAAGTCTGCAACTTCACGAGGGAACTTCACGGGGGAACTTCACGTCCCTAAGTCTGCAACTTCACGAGGAACCTTCATGGGGGAACTTAATAGGAGACCTTCACGGGGGAACTTCACGTCCACAAGTCTGCAACTTCATGAGGGAACTTCACGAGAGAACTTCACGGGAGAACTTCACGAGGGAGCTTCACGGGAGAACTTCACAAGGGAGCTTCACGGGAGAACTTCATGGGGGAACTTCATGGGAGACCTTCACAAGGGAACTTCACGGGGGAACTTCACGGGAGAACTTCGCGTCCTTGAGTCTGCAACTTCACGAAAACTTTTCACACCTTTAAATTCACACATTTTACTATATGGGAAGGCCATCATGAATCTTTCACTAACATACTAACACAAAAAAAAGGGGGGGTGGCCTTCCACCAGTCATTCGATTGACAATATATGCTTGTTCATATTTCTATGTCAGAATCTGAGTCCCGGGAGCAACCACCTCCAACACAAGCCAGCAGTGCCACAGGGTCCCAGAGTGCCAACAAGCTGAGGAGGAGGAGCTTCTTGGGCCCTTACGCCCAGTCCTTCCAGGGAAAACTCATTAGAAGATAGGTCATTACACCACATGGGAAAATCACTCTGCAGTGCCACAGTAAGGAATGCCTCCATCTTTTGGAAGATGCAAAAGTAAAGGATAAGCTGGAAAAAGTCAGCCTCCATAAAATGTTACCCAGAGGGATCGACATAGACCTCTGTGCAGAATATCTCCATACATATGACAAGCAGACAAAGAGAGGAAAAAATACAAAGGAAGATGGTACCACGGAAGAATTGCTCATAACACAAGACCTTATTAGAGCGCCTTATAGCTCCCTGCCGGCGGGCGGCAGTCAAGGCCCACACACACACAATAGATACAATGCCCATCAAGGAGATGCTAAAGAGAGATTCTTATAACTCCAATGGGGCAGAGTACGAGAACATCAAGGATGAAGCCACAGAGAAAGCTTGTAGGGCAATGTCTTTGATGATGCAAATCAAACCAATTGACAGGTATAATAGGGTCAGCCTTAACAGAATTGCCAAAGCACATGAAGAAAAGGAGGACGATTGGGCCTTTTTTATGCATAAAGAAATGGAAAATTATCTCAAGAGGCACATCAGTCCAAGGTCAGCAACCCATACTTGTTAACATAAATACTTAACCATGTGGCACAATGGCCAGTAAAAGATGAGCCAAAGGAAAACCTATCGCTAGCCCTAATCTCCCCAGTCAACCTACTAAAGCTACTCGAAGGGTGGATGAAGGACAAGCAATGTTAATGGAGACAGAACAACTCATAAAGTCAATTAAGAAAGATCGAAAGAAGAAGACTGACAAAAGGATGAGAGGACTACTAGTGGATGTCACCACATAGAATCTCAACAATTGGAAGTGGCTGTGGCATCAAAGATCAAGACATGACAAGAGGCTCTCCAAGAAAAACTACAAAGCCCTACTATGCAGGAACAACACCAACAGCTCTCCCCTCCAACGAGCCTTGCACAACAATATTCAAAGACCTCTCCTCGCTAAAGGATTCACAACTAGCGGAGATGCACACAGAGGAAGCTGGAGAACAAACACTGAAAGATTATACTTTGGAAGGACCAGTACACGAGGAGGCATCAGTCGCACAACAAGATTTAGTGATGCCAATAGAATCTAGTAAGAGGCCACACTCCCCAGAAATGTCCATGCCAAGCAAACAAAGAAGATTGGATGAAGACGAGCCATTGTCGCATCTTGGCTCCTTCAAAGAGATGGATTCTCAACAATTCCTCCAGGATACCTTGGAAGGCCTCAAAACACTCCTCAATGATCCCCATGCAAAAATAAGTGCGGCCACTAGTACCAACTAGGAAGTGGAACAGAAGGTATGGCATTGTCATTTGTTAACAACACACATGCTGCATGACAGGAACGCCAGCCTGTGGAATCAACTACAAGAGGCCAATGCCCAAACACAAAGTGTGAAAGATACCTTGGCGGCAGCAAAGGAATCTCATAAAGAAGTAATCATAAGGAGTTTTCAAGCTACAGAACAACAGGAAACAAGATACAGCGCGCATTAAAGAGCAACAACTTGGTTTTGAGTCAAACCATTGTACAAAAAATAAATGAGCATACTGACTTGAATGGAAGGCTGGAGCAAGCAAAGGAGCAGATACAAAAGGAGATAGATCACACCAAGGTCCTAACAACTAGGCATGCGAACGAAATGGAGGAGTACCAAGAGAGCGCAAAGCATATTGCGGATATGCTTCGACAATAGATAGAGATCCTCTCAACCAGCCTCAAAGAAGAACAAGAAAGAGTACAAGGACTGCAATAGGAATGAGAGCAAGTTAACAAAGCACATGCAGAAAAACTAAAGGCTCTCAATTAAATAATCATCACGAACCAAACAGCAGCGCAAAGAGGCCAAGAAACAATATCACAACTAGAAAACCAATTATAAGATGCACAAAGATTGGCAACACAACAGGTAGTTCAAATTACTGATGCCAATCAAAGAGAAGCTACTACCATAAGAGCACAAGAAGTGGCACCAAGAAGATTCGAAGTGCTGGATGCTAAACGGATGATCAGAGAAACAACCATTTCTACAGAGCTCAGCAATGTTGATATCCGCATGCAAGAACTGGCCCACCAACTAGCCACACATAGGAAAGGAGTCAAAGACTGGAGCCCATAGATCATAGATGACTTACGCACCCTCCTTGAGCGCACCTCGGAATTGGGACAATTGCCAGTAACTCCTCGGGCCCCTTCTCAAACTCTTACCTTGTTTTTATCTACACTAACACTCTCATTACTTCAATACAACATTAACTTAGCTGAAGATATAGGTTTAGGAGAATCAACCCTTATTAAATAAAATACCGAGCGCGATGCTGAACCAACCATCATTATGGGCATTTTGAGGGGGGATCTGATATTAACTAACCCACAAGATATCTTCTTTTATCCTTTGCATCCAATAGTCCTCAACCTCCGTAGTTGGTGTCGTGTCTTACAAAATTTATAAATTCTGGACAACAGGGTCGACAAACTTGACTTGCTTGTTCCAAATGACATACCAGCAACACCAGCTTACTACGAGGTTGTGGCTAATACTTATCAATGGGTAATTAGTCACGGGTGGTTAGAAGTATATAATACCCACCAGCATTTAAATCTTTGTTGTGGGTCTACCTTATATCACCTAGTGGGCATCCGTAAGCTATATACTAATATCCATAAGCATTTAGAAGCTATGCTTACCACCGTAAGCATTTGTTGTGGGTCTACCTTATATCACCTAGTGGGCGTAAGCTATATACTAATATCCATAAGCATTTAGAAGCTATGCTTACCACCGTAAGCATTAATTTTGATGCAACTCACATAAATTACCTAGATGTGGATAACAAAGAAATCCCTAAAATTTTGATGCAACTCACATAAATTACCCAGATGTGGATAACAAAGAAATCCCTAAAATTCAAACCTTTTTCCAAGCTCACAAACCTAGCCACCCACCCCTAGTTCAGGTCACGGTGAGGATGATGATCCATCTTCTTTTTTCAAAAACACCTACATTGTGTATACTAATATTGCTAGTAGGCTTCTTGATCCCTATCCAAGCATGCCTCCTACTACTTCTTCACAAGCTAGATGCATCTATTGTTCCTTCTCCCCACCAGAAGTAGAATTTCCTACTAACACTCTCGCCCCCGAGGAGATATTGGCACCTGTTCCATCTCCACCAAGAGGTACGTAATCTGCCTCTAGTTGATAATATTACACCTTACACTAACAATAATGTTTTGGATTCCATGACAGCTCTGCAGAATATGAAGAATTCATACAACAAGGCAATCCACTATTAAAGCCAGAGCTTATGTTCAATACCCTGATGCAGATTACGTCATTCAATCCTACAAGCAAGATTCTCCCAAAGGCATATTCTGCAGTCACCCCCACTCGGCAACATTATGTGCCATACCCTCTCTGGGCCACTTGTCTAGAATTACAGGAATTACTACCATTGAGAAGGAACATTATGGTCCAATGTAGCAAAACACACAAAGCTGGCAAACCCCCATCTCTCAGACTTGTTGGAAATTTGCTTGGTCACTTTTATGGTCAGTTATCTTTACAGAAGATGGAGGAGGAAACATCCAGTGCACACCAACAGTGCACACCAGAGGTGGATACACTACCATACACACAAATAAGGAGGCACCACAAGTGCAGGATTTTGGAGTGCAACCTTCATGGAGAAAGGAATTTCTAACAGTCACTTAATACAATAGCATTTACGTGATTCCGCCACCAACATTACGAGTGGATCCACCTCTACTATGCCTATCAAGAGGAGGTGGACACCACTGGAGTTTCAAGCAGCAAAAGGGAGGGATTCTCATATCTGCTACAATTTTCCAATATTTAACCCAGCAACATTTACCAGTATTCACAAAGACAACAACTACTCAATTGGATCAGAACTTGGCAAAATATACCAGATCTTGCAATTGTAGCCAGTGTCAGGTTCATGAAGTTATTAGTGGTTTTGATAGACCAACCTAGAGAACCTTATGATGCTACGAGGCTCAGCATCTACAGTTTGACATGAACCAAGGGCCAACAGACAGAGGTATAATGATATATTACCATCGTCTAAGATGTCTTCCAGGTTATATGCACATAACTTGTGAAGACATGATCAACACTGGGTTCTGGAAGTCCCATTCGGCATTCTGGCACACACTCAGGAAACTCCAATCTCGTCGTAATTTCTATCGCCATGAATTTGGTCACCAGCTGTTCAGACCTCGGTAACAGGTTCTAAGGACAAAACCTACTTCAGGAAAGGAGGAATGTTAATCCCATTTGGATTAACACCATGATCCTCAATTGAGGACATTAATAAGTGTTATGTAAAGGCACTATAAAGGTTGTACATTATGAGACATTGGCCACCCAAGGCCTAGTTAGTAGGTTTTGGGCGCCCAAGTGTGAATAAGAGCCAATTGTATATAAGGTATTTTCTCATAATGAAAGAACGCAATCCCCTTTGTGCTATTGAGAGCTCTTCCTTTGTACTTGTGAGAGAGTGAGGAGTGAGAGCATTCTAGCATTGTGCCTCTCTCATGCGTGTGTGTTTATGCTTATATATGAGAGAGTGAGAGAGAGTGTGATTGGCCTATGTGATGGTGTGAGCAACTCCACGGTGACTGTAAGGAGGTGGAGCTTGGAGTTTGGAGCATATATGCAAGCTTGGAGGCTTCATGAGACACGAGCTCAAAGCATTGGTATAAGTACCCCACAACTGTTATGTTTCATTGCTCATCCATTAGGTGAATGTGTAGAGTTCCCTCTTGGAGGTGTGATTTAGCATAACATGCATGAACTCTTAACCCGTGAAATAGTAGTCTGCTATTTCACAGAGTCTACACTAAACCCTCGGGTGGAATAACATTGCATCGAGCACTTAAAATTCTTTGTTCGTACCACACATACATTACTAACACTCCTTAAGTTGGTTTTACACTTCAAATTTTGAATTGCCCTCCCAATTCCATGAATTTTTTTCTCGGGTGTTAAAACCCTGCATAACGTCAAGGTATAAGCACTTCTGTAGTCCTGGTTTGGGACTCGTTTTGGGCATACTGAGCTATTTGGGCTGCTAATCATTGCATGGGTCGAGACTGTCAGGCACTACTTGTGCAGTCTTGGCTTGGGACTCATTTTGGGCATACTAAGCTGTTCTGCTAATCGTTCCCGGGCACTACTGAGTTGTTTGCACATACTTAGCTGATTGGGCTGCTAATCGTTCCTTGGGTTGAGACTATTAGGCACTATTTGTGCAGTCCTAGCTTGGGACTCATTTTGGGCATACTGAGCTATTTTTGGGTTACTAATCATTGTTGTGCCAATTGAAAGGTCTCTTCTTCCTTTGCTCTAGCAGCCTAGATTAGTGTCTCTACTACCTACACTGCTTCTAATGTTCTATCATCAAGCATAAGCACTCGTGCAGGGGGTGATTCAATGGTCACATTTACCAGCATGTACAATAGGAGCTGTATGGACAGGGATATCAATGTGAATACTCCCTACTTTTGTAAACGATGAGACTATGCCAAGTGTTACTATGTAGTTTACCTCAACTCCTTCATCGTGTCATCGATATATAGTAAGATTTGGTTTAGAGGTAGTGGGTTGAGATCGAACCTCTAAGAGGTAGCTAGCGACACGGTCAAAAAGACTGGTTGAACTTGTGAGGCCTGGTTAGGGTTCTCACTTCTTAGGATTGGGGATCCTTCCATTGACTCGAAGCTAGACAAAGTATCACTGTCCCCTATTGCAAGTCCTTGTATAATGCTAAACTCAGTTCTGACTGAAGGTCTTGAGCTTAGTGTAGGCTAATCTCTACACCTAGCTTGATAGATACACTTTTGTTTAAATAGGCCGCTAATACACGTCCAGACCATAAGTGAATGTGACTTAAGGCTGGTCAGGGGAAAAGGAGCAAAATGGCTAGTTTTTTTAATTAATTAATTTAGATTATTATTATTATTTTGTTAGAGAAACTTGTCCAAAGTGGGTTTGAGACAAGTCTAAACACTTTGGGAAGGGTTGTGCATGCACTTTTTTTAGGCCGACCAAAGATGGCTTCCTATAGTTAAGGTGGTTCCCTTAACTATGGGAAATTGTAAAATTTTTTAGGTTTTGTATCAAGTGCACCAAAATGATCGCAAGAGCCTAAAACCTATAAATAGGCAAACTTGTGCATGCACTTTTCAAAAAAATAAATACTTTTTTTCCCGGGCCTTTTTCTTTTTTCCCTTTCTTTTTTTTTGCCCGCGGGCCTATTACCTTTTCCCTTTTCCCTTTTTTATTTTCTTTATCCCTTTTTACTTTTTTTCCTTTTTTTAACTTTTCACTTTTGCACTTCACGATTTCCAATTTTTGTGGTTTGTGGTTTTCGGTTTCACCACAACTACCCGAAAGGGGTGGTAGGGTTTTTGAAGTTTTCCAAGATTCCCTTTTTGACTTAGGGCCTAAAGCCTGCACGCATTAAATGTGACCAGCCAAAAGACTAACAACTTGTGGCCCAAGTTATAGGTGGACTAAGTTAGGTTAATCCGTGTGATTTGCACTAATGCAAAAATGCAAAAAAAAAACGTGCAAAACAAAAAAATAATTCTGGTTTGCAAATCCTACCCCAAATTGTTGTTTCTAACCGAAAACCTATGTCTCGAAATCAATTTAATAAGAAACTAACAAGTTGTGAGCATACACGTAAAATATACAATATATGGTTTTCAAGTGAATTCTGGCCATTTTGCACCTGTGGCCCAAAGGTGGAGAAAATGATATGGTGGTCAGCATCGATGCTATAGAGGTCTCCAACAAGGGTTGACAGAGTTGAAGACCACTTCCATCACCTCTAAATCAACCATCAACTTTTGCATCTCAGAATCAATGTCTCCCTCAAGTTTCTTTAACACTACAAAGAGGTTCTTTGTTTGAGTAGGAGAATAAATTGAGGAGGTTAAGGAGGCTAAGGCATGTGCACTCAAACTTAAAGGCATTCTTACCAAAAATAACTTGCCAGTCTTGCCAAGTTATTTCACATATGTCTCTCCCCATGGGAATTCAGGAGTCGTTACCATTCCTTCTCTCCCTATATGTCTCCCCCCATGGGACTTTAGGAGTCATTACTATTGCTTCTACTTGAGAGGCTCTTTGAGAATTAAAATTTCCTGCTTAAGGTTTTCATTAATGTTAGATCTTGATTCCTTCTTCTACCCTTAAGTAGTGAGCCTTGCTTGACTCCTTCTTTTCTAGCTTTCACCTTGGTCAATTGTTAACACTTTAGGGAAAAGCCAATCTCTATGGCAAAAAATAAAAGCACCCACATTGGAAAATAGACCTTAACAAAGGATCCACCTATCCGTCTTTCTCCTCTCTCTACTTGAGGCCTTCACAAAGTTTGGCCTTGGGACACCCTATATTACATTTATTAGTAGTATCAACCCCAAGGTACTCAATAAATGATTTATTTTTCTTACTATCCTAATGGGCACGTGCACAAGTAAGAGTATCTTACCTAATGGGCACGTGCACAAGTAAGAGCTTCTTGCCTAATGGCTAGCTAATCATCCTCCTCAAAGTCCACCCAAGGCTTTGACCACTCGTCATTTTCATTCTCCGTCACTTTCATCACCCATAAGTGATTATCCCTTGCCATCTCCTTGAGGTACTTTTAGTTGCAGAGGAAGGCCTTCATTAAATTCTTACATCTGGTCTTTTGGATCTTCATGTTAGGAGGAGCCACCATTTTCTTTCTTTAGAGGATCTCTCTTTTTCCAATTCTAATGCTCATGAAAGTGTGATTCGACCATATAATTTGATTTGGGTTTTAAAATAGTTGATTTTGGCACCTAAAATGAGGGCTCTACCATGAGGTCGCCGGAGCCCCTACTGAAGATTTTTGCAAATACAAACCCAAAAATTAGATCTCACTTTCAGCTGAGCTAAATGTATTTGATGCATGGCATTGTAGCTTTATCAAATGACTAGTGAGACATTGAAGTTTTTCTTTCGTTGGACAAGATATTTGGCACAAGACCTTTATGGTCTCTTTGTGCATTTGGTCTCATAGGCCATTTTAGCCTCTATAGACATAAATATAAATCTCTCTCTCTCTCTCTCTCTCTCTCTCTCTCTCTCTATATATATATATATATATATATATATATATATATATATATGTATGTATGTATGTATGTATGTATGTATGTATGTATGTATGTATGTATATGTATATATACAAAAGATAACTAGGTATTTATTAGCCTGAATGATGACTTATCAAAAAGATAACCATGTATTCATACTAGCTATAAAAATGATAATAAATAGGCTTAGAATCTTGAATCGCACTTATAATGCTAAAGGGTACAAAGTTATTGGTATTAGAGTATCTCATCGGCTAGTGCATTTGAAGCAAAACGAAGTAGAATCGCGTGAGGTTTGGGAATAGCTCACAAGGTAGGCAAGTGGGTAAGATGGAATAACTCTCATTGAGAAATTGTGTTGGATCCCTTTTAAAAAAATCCCCACAACTTGTAAATAACTGAGCACTTTTTAGAGGACATCATTCAATAGCCACACTACGCTAAAAGTAGCCCCCTATTATTCCTCGTTCCTTAATAAACAACAAGTGAGCTACATGTTGTTGCAGCATAATTTGTCTGTTTGTATGCATATGTGCTACATATGTATGTGCATACATAAGTGTGTGTGCATATTCATCTATGTATGTGTATGTGTGTGCAAGTGTGGGTGAATGAGTGTGTATACGTGTATACGTGTATATGTGTGTGCAAGCAGGTGACCTACATGTTGTTGCAGCATAATTTGTCTGTTTGTATGCATATGTGCTACATATGTATGTGCATACATAAGTGTGTGTGCATATTCATCTATGTATGTGTATGTGTGTGCAAGTGTGGGTGAATGAGTGTGTATACGTGTCTATTTTTATGTGTGGTATGTGTTTGTATATGCATGTGTGTATGTGTGTGTGCATGTGTCTATGTATGAATCTCTCACATAGAGACATATATGTGTGTCTCTGTCTCACATGCATTCTCTTTATGTCTCTATCATGTGCATAGACACAACCCACTCTCACACACATACACATACACATACACATGCACATGCACTCTCTCTCTTCTCATACCCATCTCACATACACACTCTCCCACAGACATAGAAACTCTCTCTCTCTCTCTCTCTCTCTCTCTCTCTCTCTCTCTCTCACACACACACACACACCACATGTATATATGTGGCCATATGTATACTCAACATATGTGTATGTGAATATGTTTATATATAATAGTATTATTATAATATTATTATATATGTACTATATATATATAATATTCTTACTTATTATTATATATGTACTATATATATATAATATTCTTACTTATTATTTGTATTCTATATATTTTATACTTATATATTATATATCTTTATATTTTTATATTATATTATTTATTTAATTTTTTTTCTCTGGACATACCCTTACACTCCTCTCTCTCTCTCTCTCTCTCTCTCTCTCTCTCTCTCTCCCCCCCCTTCCACAATATGTGGCCTCCACTCTCTCTCTACCCCAATGCATGGCTCCTCCCCCTTCCCCAATATGTGGCCTCCTCTCTCTCTCTCTCTCTCTCTCTCCCCCTTCCCTAATATGTGGCCTCCACTCTCTCTCTACCCCAATGCGTGGCTCCTCCCCTCCCCCATCACACTCCCTTCTCTCTTTCCCCTACCCCACCACTTGGCCCTCTTTCAAATACCCCATGTTTCCTCCCCTCCTAAAAATTTGTGCATAATAGATAGTATAGATATAGATATATTATACACACACACACACATATAGATATGTATATATATATATATATATATATATATATATATATATAGAGAGAGAGAGAGAGAGAGAGATACGTATGTATGTATATGTATGTATGTATATATATATACATAAAAATATATATACATGTACATTCATAAATACATACATACATACATATATGTATGTATGCATGTATGTAAATAAAAGCACCACACACACATATATATATTTTTTATGTAATTTAATTCATATTTTTAAAATTGATATCTACTTTTACTCTCTCTCTCTCTCTCTCTCTCTCTCACACACACACACACACACACACACACACATGTGTACACACCTGCACATGCACTAATGTAAATACATGCTCTCTCCCCCCACATACACTCTCCTATACATAGAAACTCTCTCTCTCTCTCTCTCTCTCTCTCTCTCTCACACACACACACAATTTTAATTAATTAAATTTTAGATTAAAATTTGATGGTAGGGATACGAGGCGAGGTGTGCTCATTCTCAAATAAATGCATCTTACATGTAATCTCTCTCTCTCTCTCTCTCTCTCTCTCACACACACACACCCACTCTCTCTCTCTCTCTCTCTCTCTCTCTCTCTCACGCACACACACACACACACACAAATGTACACACCCGCACATGTACTAATACAAACACACACTCTCCTACCTCCACACTCTCTCTCTCTCACATACATAGACTTCTATGTCTTTGTCTCTATCTCTCTATTTGTATGTTACTCTCTATTTTATATACAATGTCTTTTGTCTTTTCTTTACAATGAGAGGGAGAAAGCGAGAGGTACCAATGCGTTGAAGTTTTGATCATGAAACTCATTTTTTAAAAGGGAGACCCCTATTTTTCTCTCAAGAGAATCATTAAATAGGAAGCGATAGCTCTACTTTCAAAAATTGAAATGACGTGAGATAGAAAATTCAAATTTGAAAAAGAGACTCCCCTTTTTCTATTGTCTTTTTCTCTCCTCTCCTTTGGCCACATGGAAGGGGAGATGGCTAGAGAGAGTTGAAAGGGGCCAAAACTTGTGAGTAATAGAATAGATTGAGATCTTAAGTCTATTAGACTAGAGGCACATTTGTTAATTAACTTGCACTTTTCTTGTTCAGTTCTTCTGTTTCCTACACTCTGCTTTCCATTAGTAGACTTTTACAAGAATCAACCGGTATTAGAAGAGATTAAAGCTTGTTTCTCGAGTATTGATAGAGGCTTAGCCTCTGATGGAGAAAGGTAATGCGTTTTAAAAAACAGAGAGTGATTAATCCAAGAGCAAGCTTTCGTCCACGCAATGTTGCATAAATTGAAAAAAATTGTGCGTGCGGTTCTTAATTAAGCACATCAAGAATGTAGTAGGAACAGTAGGGGTTGTGCATAAAATGCTGATCATCGACGGAGGGCACAACGCAAACAATGGAGCAAAGACTATAATTACAACAATGGAGCGCCTTTCCTGCATTTGCTTTGGAATTGTCAAGTCGACGAGCCTCCAACACAATCGGCATCTCGTTACAGCAAAATATGATCCTGATCAGGATCATGATCAGCTCCCACGACGTGCTTGAGCTGCAAATTATCGTGATTGCCCACGCTGTAGCTGAGCTGCAACACACAGTCGCCCACATTGTTGAGCTGATCTTCGAGGTACTGCTGCACCCTAAGTAGCCTCACCTCCAGCTCTCCAGCTGCAGCAGCTGCCTCCTCCTCCTCAACCTGGCGCAGCACTGATCCTCCAAAACCCTTCCTCCTCTTCATCCTCTTGAGCTTCCTCTCCTGCATCACCCCTTGAATTCTGGGATTCCAGAGCCTCAGCACAAACCTTGCCACGCACAAGAACCCAAGCCCCCAAAGGCACCCCAACACCAACGAAAGCAAGAGCAAACATGCCGGCAACGCAAGAAAGAGAGCGCTCAGTCCCACGCACACACACACGGCAAGCCTGCTGCAGATGCAAATGAGCATCCTCGATCCTAGCTCGGTGGGCGTACCTGTAACCGGTGGATCATGCACGTGTAAAAGAAGGAAGAAGACGAAGAAGAGATGAAGCGACGAAGAAGAGATGAAGCTATAATTATACACATGGGCAGGGGAGCTGGTCGGTTCCTATCCGTCACAGAGATAGGGCCCGGACTCAAAAGATTCATCGTCCACGTGAGCGGTGTCCGTATATACACTCTTCTGTTGCCACCGACACGTTTTGTAACCTGAAGTTTTGAACGGAAGGAGGAACTCCATTCTGTCACATTTTAAACTTGTCCTCAAAAGGATGGGTCACCGTACCATGAACTCTGCAATCATCGCTTTTATTTATACCCACATGGCACATGTTCTTCTCCAAGTTTTCCCTTGTTTTCTCTTCACACCTTTACCTTTGTGAAGGTATAAACTAAGAGAGAGAGAGAGAGAGAGAGGGAGGGAGAGGGAGAGGGAGAGGGAGAGGGAGAATACATGAATACTTTATGTTTTTCCATCGTGACGAGATAGCCAATCTTTGTCATGGAATACACGAGAATACAACATAAAAAAAACATGCTTCATACTTTCACACTTTCAAATTACTTGGATGGTATGTCCACAACCTCAATGTAAGATTCGGAGCACAAGTTTAAGGTTGACATGTTAGAAAATATGGTGTCACATATTTATGTAATTGAGGGGGAGTGTTGGAAGTATAATTTGGGTAATATCAATTGTGTATAGGTGCTATCTTGGAAAGGTGACAACTCGTGGTGGATAAGGATGCCTAGGTGAACCATCTGATGCATCACTTTATCAGCAGGCTATTGGGTGCCTCATCTATCTATGTAATACGAGGCCAAGAATTAGCAAAGAGTTTTAGAGAGAGCCTATGTATATTACAAGCCTCTCATTGTATGGTTAATAACATATTGCAATACATTTGGTTGAGTGTGCTCATTGGTATCCACGCCTTTTAATCATGGATTATCTTGACTATTTTGAGCCTCCTTAATCTAATCTCTCTTATTATGTGCATCACTCTACCAAGCCTACCCCTAGCACCTTAGATTCTCAACATGGTATCAAAGCCATGCTAGGTTCTTAGGATTTGGTAGAGAGTTTAGAGTAGATTTTCTCATTGGTTCATTTGATTAGGGTTTTATTCATTTTGTTCTTTGATCTTGGAAAATTAACACACTCATTATCTTGGGTAGAGATTATTTATGAGATTGCCTTATTCAATGGTTAAATGAAAGGATTAAAGGTTTCTTGAAGCTGCCCATGAAGTAAGCAAGTGAAGATTTCAAGTAATATGAAGATTCTGAAGTCTATATCCTCAAAGAAGCTACCAAGAAGACATTTGAAGATTCTTGGAATCTACATCCTCAAAGAAGCTACCAAGAAGACATTTGAAGATTCTTGGAATCTACATCCTCAAAGAAGCTACCAAAAAGAAGACATTTGTGCCTCAAAAAAATGATGGTTTTATGTTTTTTTACCTCATGAAGAGTTGGTTTAAGCATAGATTATGCTCAATGTGAGTAAGAGATACTATGTGACGTGATGTATGATTCCCATGGTTCTTTGCATTTAGCAAGAAATGTGAACAAGTTCTTTGCATTTGGCAAGGAACGTGAAGAGGTTCTTTGCATTTGGCAAGGAATGTGAAGAGGTGAAAGCTTGTCCAAGTAAGGGATAAGTGGTTGTGGGCTAAGGATGTAGCATATTTTAGCAAACCTAAAAGAAGGATGTGCTAGTTAAGCTTACTCGTGAAATACAAGCACCATGGTATGAATGCCATTAAAGGCTTTCATGTTAATTATACACCTATTGGTTTCTAAAGAGAAACCTTGTGAAGAGAAGCACCCTTAGATCTTGGTTGCATGTCAAGAACATGCAAGTTTGGAGCTCTATGATGAGCTGTAGTTGATGAGCTCTAGTTGATGCAAAAGATTGAGGCAAGTTAGAGAATGAGAGTATGCTTGATGATCTCTAGTTGATGCAAAAGATTGAGGCAAGTTAGAGAACAAGAGAATGCTTTATGATCTCTAGTTGATGCAAAAGATTGAGGCAAGTTAGAGAATGAGAGAATGCTTTATGTTTGTTTGTTTGTTTACTCTTGTCTTCTTCTCAACAATGGAGTTCAATGGAGCATGGGGAGCTTGGGAGTCTTCATCGGAAGTGGGAGACACAAGTAAGTGCCTAATTTTGCTCTTGAAGTCCATGAATTTTTGTTTTCTTCAACATTTGTTTAAACTTGTATAAGTAGCTTAATCCCTTAATTGATCTTAGGTGAATAGGTTTTGTTAAGTATTCTAGGTACCATTGGGTAGCTTAAGGTTAGCTCAAGCCACTCATAAAAAGAAAACACAAAAAAAAACATCAAGAGAAAACCCCAAATCTCAGAAATCTCAGGAGGAGGATTGGCACATTGTTTTTGGCTCTGCCATCGTCTAAGAAGAGTACGGCCCTACACTTCTTAGAGCCACGACCATTACTTCCTTCTGGGTAGATCTTTCCAAATCTGCTCCATAAATATGAGCAGTGCACATTCAAGGAGAATAAACTGAATTTACAAGGGTATAAAGAGCATTGAAGAGGGATACACAACAAAGGGTATAGTTGTACAGTCATAAGAATATTAGGGGGTGGCTATCAAAAGACACGTCGTCCTCCCGACGCATTTAGGAGATCTGCCTGAGCCACAAGCGTATGATTGTACCTTCCTTAAGCATACACCCATACCCTCTTCCCATCATGTCCTCCCAAGAAAACGTTCGTACCTTGACTCAGCCACGCCCGTGCTATCTGATAAGCACACGATTGTACCTTCCACAAGCGTACATCCGTACCTTGTCCATAGAACACCCATTCATTAAAACAAGCGTATGGCCATTCCTTAACTAGCATACGGTCGTACCTTCACATTAAAAAAAAACAAAAATTGTTTAGAGGGGGATCCAGTACTACCACTTCCCACATTCATGCACTTACGCTCAGGGAAATTGGTGCAAAACAACCCTCTGTTTTGACGAAGTTGACCCTTTTGATCTACATAGCTTGGAGCCAAACCCTTTGGTCAACATAGCTTGGAGCCAAACAATGTTAGTCTTGGAAAGCACCAATGAAAAGCGGGAGCATCTTAGCATGGGATGCACTACCCCTGACTTAGAGGCAGGAGGATTGGTGGCCCAATGCATGGATAGACCACCTACCTTAGAGAAAGACCTAGAGTCCCCCACGTATTCACAGAGAAGTCTTGTTTCAAGTCTCAGAGAATTTATCCTGAAAAACGTGCAATTAAACAATCGACATCCCAGGGACATAGGCATGGAATGCCAGCCTAAAAAGAGAACCCACGGCGTCTCTATGTTGCGATATCGAGCTCATCTAGTGAGGCGGTGGACACTGATGACCTTCCTAGGGTATAGGCCCCACACTTACACCACTGGCATGGTTGGGTGAGATCATGGGTGATATGCGGCTAGTGGGATGATAGGCTGTGTGTGACAGCCATTCTAGACACTGGCATAGTTATAGAGCCAGCTCATTTAGTTGGGTTCACACTATAGAGAACCCTAGTATGTATTTGGTTGAGTACCTTTTCATATGTGTGTACTCTTATCTTTGTATATGGTGTGTTGAGTGTTGAGTGAAGAAGAAGAAGATTTTCAGCCTCTCACCTTGTGTGTTCTCTTTTAGGGTCTTGTGAGTGTGTGTGCGCTTGCAAGAGCTCAAGCTCTCTTCTCCCCTGCATCTTTTCATGGTATCAGAGCCTGGTTCATGCTAAGGGCTGAGCTGCAAGCAAGAGAAGCACAGGAAGCGGTACGAGGGTAAGAGCTTCATCTACTCTTCCCTATTTGTGTTGGCGACTACACCCTTATTACGGGAGGCACCGGCAAACGATCTCTGATTGAGGAGCTTTCTTCGCGCGAGAGTAAAGCTACAGGGCAACTATACTGTCCATTGGACTAAAAATTTTGGGCCGAAAATGCATTTCGAGCGCGTTAGGACCTCCGTTTTTCAGAAAGCAGGTGATTTCGAGCACTGCAGGTAAGTCATCGATTCTCTGCAGAACTCTGTTTTAAGAACTGCAGGAAGACAGATTGGTTGTGCAGACATTGTGTGTGCTGCAAGGAGGTCAACAGTTGCCGTTGGGTGTATGTATGCACATTGAGGTCACTGGTTGTGACATTTGAGTGTAGTACAGTACCGCTACAGAAAATACAACAGTTTGTGCAGGACAAACCAGAGTACTATTTTTGGTAAATTTGTGTGTCTGGAAAGATGTCAAATGATGGCATAAACCAGATTGTTGTTGAGAAGCTTGATAAGAACAACTTCCATGCTTGGAGGTTCAAGCTGACAAATTTCCTGATGGGAAAGGGTTACTGGGACTATATAGAAGGTAAGCATGAAGAGGCACTGGGGATACCGGAGATCAATCCGACTGCTCTACAGATGTGAAAGAGTTTAAGGATTGGAACCAAGGAGCCAGAAAAGTTATGTATTGGCTCTCTATCAGTATACATGACACCATGATTGGGCACAAACAGGATGCCAAGTCCCCCAAGGAGGCGTGGGGGACACCTTGGTAAAACTCTACGAAACGAATACCAAGGCATGAAAGATACAGTTGAAGAATGAACTTCATATTGTGGAGAAAAAGAGTATGTCTGTGAATGACTATGCATTGAAGATCAAGGGTATTGTGGAATCCCTTGCATCTATTGGTGTAGATGGCGCGTTTGTGGCTATATACAGACGTTTTTACCTATTCTGCCCGCTTTGGCTTGTAGACTAGATGCCTTCTGGTTCTCTTGACTGGTTATATAACCATATTCTGAGTTTTTATCAGAGAGTTATGGCCAAAACAATTTGCTGATTCTGTCAGGGTCTCTACACAGAAAAAACTGTAAGAAGGCAGCAAGTAATCCTAGAGCTTGAGATGTATATATCCCTTCATTCTTATCTTCTAATATCTTAGAAGAGAAGGTTAGATTGCTATGGTCTTTCGGAGGAAGAGACCAAAACTCCATAGCTTTTCTTTTAGAGAATAAATAGTATGCCGTAGCCTTGTAAATCAAACTATGAATTTAAATTATAATTTTAACCATAATCATAAGTATGATTATCTCAGTAGATTAAGCTAATTTTAACATTCCTCTTTTCCCAAATTGTTAGGATAATCCATTTCTCATTTAGAACGAATTAAAGTAGTTTTTAACTACTCATAAACAATCTAAAAGAATTTACCGTTATTTTAATAGCACAGAATCATGAAAATATCATTTTCTTACTCTCTAGCTCATCAAGCCTAGAGTTTAGCTTTCAATTAAGAGACTATCATTGAGAAGCATCCTTTTCCAAGGGATTTAGCCATAAAGATG
This sequence comes from Cibotium barometz, assembly GCF_041138505.1. Classification (NCBI taxonomy): domain Eukaryota; kingdom Viridiplantae; phylum Streptophyta; class Polypodiopsida; order Cyatheales; family Cibotiaceae; genus Cibotium; species Cibotium barometz. The sequence continues at coordinate 6,802,268 of NC_141070.1, forward strand.
GCTATTCTTTTAGAGAGAGAGATTCACTTAAAGAAAGCATTATAAGCATAAAGATTAACTTTCTCTTAATTAAACATTAAGACTTTTAGAAAAATCTTGATTTGAATTGAAACAATCATTTAGAAAGCTTCTCAAGCTTGAGAGGGGTTGAGAAGAAGAAAGTTATTGAAAAAACCATAAAAATTGATTTTACCTCCAGGTTTGGCTCGATTCTCTATTAGTAGTGAAGCCCTCAACCAATGAATTGGTCCACCAAGAGGAGAAGAGCAACTCCAAGAGTTGTTGTAGAGAGAGAGAGCTCCAAGCTCCCAAGAGAGAGAAAAATTTAAGGGATAATAGAAAATATGATTATTTTAATATAATACCGGCATGGTATAGCTCCAATATGAAAATACAAAGGATTGAGGGTCTATTTATAGGTGAGGGAGTCCACTAACCAAGTCCAACTGGGTTCTAGAATTTTCTAGGTTCAGTTTGACTCAATTTGGACCAGTTTGGCTCCCTTTTTGATTTGGTTTGATCATCCAAGAGAGAGGAGAGATAAAAATATCATAATTTTTTGAATTAAAAAAACCTTCCACACATGTGAAAAAGGCACCTACCTCAAAGGTCCCCCTTTCCTTACCAAGGTGTCAAAAATGCATCATTATTCTAAAATATCTCATTTTTTTAGTAATATCTCTTAATTTTTAACTAATAAATCTTGTACTCAATCAACTCTTCATCTTATGTGAGCATTTACTCATTTTTGGGTATTTTCTTTTATTCTTTTGTATTTATCTCATCCCAACACTTGGATTAATCCAATTGGCCCATTGGAACCTTAATTAGACTATAATCTAAAAATTTCTAAAAATGTAGACCCTTAAGCTAAGGTCCCTTATATACATTTTTAATTAATTCCTAATGCACATTGGAAAGTTCATTTTGAACTTCTGATTCAAGGGAATCCATTTTAGACATTTGGAGGATTTTTATATCCAAAGATATCTCAATTTTAGATTATCTCTCTCTAGATATTTTCTCTCTCTAGGCCAAAATAGGGTAAAACAAGATCTTTCTTCTATTTCAGAGAGAGAAATAATTACAAGAACAGAAGGGGAGGTTCTCACACCTTTACACCTCAAAAGTTGAAGGGAGGAATCTTACATGGACAGAGCCCAAGACAATGAAAGAAGTCAGAGGATTCCTAGGATTAACCGGGTGGTATAGAATCTTTATACCCAGGTATGCTCAAATAGCATCCCCTTTGACTATCTTTCTCAAGGAGAGTACCCTATTTCATTGGACTGCTACGTGTGTTAGAGTGCTTTTGATAAGCTGTGAAGACAGCTTTAGTAACCAACCCTGTCCTAAAATTACCAGATTTTTCCTTACCCTTTGAGGTAGTGACAGATGCTAGGGGTTTTACCCTAGGAGGTGCACTTATGCAGGAAGGCCATGTAGTAGTAGCCTATGAATCCAGAAAACTCAGAACGCATGAGAGGAATTATGTTGTCCATGACTTGGAGTTACTCTTAGTAGTTTATGCTCTAAAGTTGTGGAGACATTATCTCTTGGGACAGAGATTCACCTTGATGACAGATCATCAAAGTTTGAAGTGGATCTTCACCCAAAGAGATCTCAACATGTGTCAAAGAAGGTGGATGCAAACCCTGCAAGAATTTAATTTTGAGATAAAGTACCAGCTCTGCTGGGGAAAGAAAATGTGATAGCCGATATGCTTAGTATAGGAAAGCCTCCTTGCTTGCAATAACATTGGTGTCAAATCCATTGATTAGTGAAGTAAGAGAGAAGATCATGCAGGGCAGATTTTTTTACCCCTATTGCTACCCTACTGATGTAGGAAAGCAAGACTTCTCATGAAATAAGTCAAGTTCTGTTGAGATATCGAGCTCGTCTGGCGGTGGACACTGATGACCTGCCTGGGGGATAGGCCCCACACTTACACCACTGGCATGGTTGGTGAGATCTTGGGTAATATGCGACCAGTGGGATGACAGGCTGTGTGGTGACAGCCATTCTAGAGATTGGCATAGTTATAGCGCCAGCTCATTTAGTTGGGTTCATACTATAAAGAACCCTTGTATGTATTGGTTGAGTACCTTTCATATTGACGGTGTCGAAAATGACAAGATATTTCAACAATAGCAAATTAAAATGCTACTATGGCCCACTAACCAAAATTGTGTATGCACTATGGTTGGGGAGAGGCCTGTTTTTGGGCAGCATGGTTCTATGTTGGTTGGAGAGTAGAGTGATGGTGGTTGGTTGAGGGGAGTGATCAACTTGGGGTGCATGATTGGAGGATAAGGGTTCTTCATCTATCAAAAAGATTATAACTTGGTCGGAGGTCACTTGCCATTCTTGCATCCCAATTAATTTGACACGGGTTGTGTCCCATCCATCCATGCCTGAGAAGAATTTCTTCACTCATGGTTCCTGCATGTATCATCACATAAAACTTCCCTTCCAAGGCTTATTGACAATGTGGAACAAAGTGGTGACTGTGCCTAGACATTGAATTGATGTGAGGCAACTGTAGTGACTATGGCTGGGGTGTTCATTAATGGTGGCCTCCTTCCAAGGGAGAGCCATGTCTCATACAACATCAGATTCTGATTAGATCATGAATCAACAAGAGTCAATTTTTGGTTGAAACTTGTTAGGGTGGTCATTCCTAACCACAACTGAGCGAGTTTCACTTCCCAATCCTCTTCTTTGAGGTCCACTACTTGGGCCATGTTGACCACGATGTTTTTGCCCCAAAGTTTTGCTTGCTTCTCTTTTGCTTCATGTTGGGCCGTTTGTTTCATTGCTTCATGCTGTTTCTTTAAATGTTATTTTTTTAATGAATGGCCCTTAGTGTGGCTTCACTAAGTGGGCCATAGTAGTGCTTTAGTTTGCTGCCATTTTGATGCCGTCGAGTGTTTCTATGCACACCACACCTAGTGAGGTTATCTCAGTGACTAGGAGAGGTCCTAAGCCTCTGAATCTAAGTTTCTTTTTGTGGTTTTTCATGTTGTAGGAGGAGGACCATATCATCCTCACTCATTTCCTTTTCTTTGAGTTGGTCGTCAAACCATTGTTTATGCCTTAGTTTTTCTACAATCATACTGTACACAGCAAGGAGGCATGTTTCATCAAGCTTTTGAAGTTCAAAAAGGCAACAACCTAGGAGATTGCTCGTGAGTTTCTCCTGTACCACAATTTTTAAGCTAGGTACAAAGATTTCCATAGGCATGACCACTTCAGTGCCATAGGTTAAACTGAAGGGCGTTGTGTTTGTGGTTGTCCTATAGGATGTGTGATACGCCCAAAGTGCTACAGGCAACTTCTATTCCTAATCATTTCGGCTAGCCTCAATAGTTTTGGTTAGGATGTGTAAGGTTCCCCCCTTCCAAAAATAGGGGAAACACTTAAGATAGTCCACTAAGTCTTATCTTGGAGAAAATTTCCTACTCATCGACACCTTGACCATGCAGAGATTCAAGGATACGATTCATAGGTAAGACCTAGTTCTATCCCGCAGGGGGAGCGTGGTCTTCTAAAAATCAAATCACCCATAGGGTAATTGATCATAATTTGGGCAACTACTAATCTTGATTCCTAGAGACAATGCTTTTTTCCTCATCCATGCAAGGCATAGCCCCCGCTGGCCTAGTCTTCTAGAATAGAATTGCCCGAGAACCTATTTATCTAACGTAGGGCTTTCACTTAATATGTTGGAAAGCTACCCGACTAATCGGGTCCACCCGTCCATAGGATGGTGCCGTTGAGGCATTCCATCCTCCCACTTTCCACCCTACTCACGTCTCAATTTGTTTTCTAATTAATCCTACCACACTATTTGACATAAATAAACATGTTCCTTAATTAAGGCCCTTTTCACAAGGTTTGTTAAAATAGCCTTTTTACACAATACAATAATGCCAAGACAAGATTTTTAAAAAAAGTTTATACATGAATCAATTTCATACAAGCCAAACCGTCTTTCTTATTCTTTTCCTTTATACCGCCGATGATCTAGAATTCGGCCTTCCAGCCTCTACATGTTGGGCAAAACCCTACGGGACCATACACCTCATCGTCGGCCGCGCCGTTGTGGCGAGGACTCAAGCCGGCCTGTCGCTCCATCGCTCGATTCTCCTGCCCCTCAGAGGGATGTCTGCGCACTAGGGTGGGCTAATTCACTGCCTGGGCCCTCAAAACTAGGCAGCATCACAATCACTCGCCTCAATCGGCGAACCTCATTCTCCCAATGGTATGAAGGATACCATGGGCCAACTCCAGGCCTTACTAATGTCTCCGCTGTCCGGCTATACAAGCACAAGAACGGGGCAGCGTCAAGGCAGGGAGAGTTGTACCTGTACCTTAATTTAACCAAGATAACAATCCATTTACTCACTAAACCATAGGACTAGAATCCATGTTACCTTCTTAAGAAAATAATCCTTTTCACAAAGATTTTAGTATTTCAACTCGAGATTACGAAGACATTCTTTATTAAGGCATATGTTGTTGTTTAAAAGAATACAAACTTTAAATAGTAAATCAATCAAATAGATCACTATTAACAATTAATAGAGAAGCCGGGGCCATACCTCAACCCCTAAGAATGATATATAATTGAAAAACAAAATATGTATATACCTTATAGAAATTTGTCGTTTATCATTGCCTTTGCTGAAGAGCTTTAGAACTTGACATATGAGAATAGAGTCTTCTAATACCTTCTCAAGCATAAAAGAGGAACTACTATCATATTTTCATTACAAGCTTTTACTCTTTTAGGAAAAATTGAGAATTATTCAGTAATGACAGCGTGAGATGTGGTGAGATGTGAATGTGATGTAATGAGATATGAATGGATGTGATGTGATTTGGATTTGGTTAAATATGAATGGATGAGATATGATGTGGATTTGGTTAAATATGAATGGATGAGATATAATGTGGATAGATGAGATGTGACGTGATGTGGGCTTGGGTAGATGTGAATGGATGTGAAGTGATGTAAATAGATGTGAACGTGATGTGATGATATATAGATGTGATGTGGATCTAAATGAATGTAGATGGATGTGATGTGGATCTGAATGAATGTACATGGATGTGATGTGATATGAATGGATGAGATGTGATGTGGATATGTTGTGACGTGATGTGATGAGGATAGATGTGATGATATGTAATATGATGTGATTGGATGATGTGATGATATGTAATATGATGTGATTGGATGAGAATGGATGAAGACAATGGGAATACATATGACGACGAGACTGGATGTGGAATAAGCAATGTGAATTGATGTAGAAGAATGTGGAATAACGAGAAATGATGTGGAACAATGTGGAAAGATGAAAGTTTGTTAGAAACTGTATTTATGAAACCTGTTTTTAAATGACTGTTTTATGTCAAGAATGCTAGGGAAAGCATTTTGACCATCTTGTAAACGAGGTCATGGAGACCTAAGTGATAAAGTTGCAACAGCTAGGACGGAGAGTCAATGGGGAGGATGTCTGACGTAGCAAGGTCGGTCGAGGTCTTGACCAGCCTCGGTTCGATTTTAAATGGTGAGCTACGGTGGATGACGGACCAAGGAAGCAGCCTATGAGTGAAGCGCTAGGTGACCTACTAAGGAACCTAGAGGGTGCTGACCATACGGTGCTCAGGCTCTGAGTCGGTGAGGATACCCATGCATGTGTCAGGGAAGAAAATGAAACAAGGAGTTAGAGTTGTTTTCTGAACTCGGGCATGGATCTGGTTGATTGGCCTTGCTGGTCCTCCAACAAATGAGTCCATGGCTCTTTTATATAGATCTGTTGGTTGATCTTGCTGATCTTCAATGGAGAGTCCATCTAGATTTTCTTATGTGATTATATTTCCGGGTACTATGAGGAGCTAGGAACTATTGAAAAGGCCCCTGAGTGAACAAGCAATGAGCATTCTGGTTGCCAATGATGCCATAAGTACACCGATGAAGAAATGATTAGAAATTAGAATTCAAGCTAGATATTTTGGAGGATTATGATTAGTGATACTATGGTTTCATTAAAAGATTATTTTAAAGACAGCTGAATCTGTGAAACAAGCAATTTCATATTGGGTGTGCAAGTGGTGTGACTATCTTGAAGTTTGCTTGAAGCACTGGCTAGGGGTCCTGGGAACTCTTTTCCCTGGTACCCGCGGCAAAACATAACCAAATTCCTAAATGGATCCTATCACTATAGTGGTTGGTTGGGCAATTGGCTAACCCATGGGATTTGATGGGGTTAGACTGGACTGATAGATCCCTAAAATAAGACTCAATTCTATTAAGTTACGATAGTTGAAGTAAATCTCGGATAGTCCGTGTATTCTATAGAAACGAATCAACGGTTGTGCCTCTTGATGATGAGGAAAAAAGCGTTGGCTCTATGATCCAAGTACAAGTCTCTTCCTTAATGTGACCATGTGACTTACGTGTTCGGTCGAATCAGTTTGGTTAGTTAAGGCTCTTGAGTACGTTAGAATAGATTTCTCTCGGTGGAATCGCCCATGCTTTTTGGGGCGAGGGAAGTTTTTTCGGGATCGATTTTGAAAGAACCGAGGGATTAGTCTCTTGTCCGGATATCCATGGCAAGGCCCTAAGTGGGAGACTCTTCTCTGTGCAAGAAGTGCTACTTCTGCTACTAGCACCCTTGAATTCATTGCCCAGGTATGCTCAGATAGCATCCCCTTTAACTAACCTTCTCAAGAAGAGTACCCTATTTCACTGGTCTGCTATGTGTCAGAGTGCCTTTGATAAGCTGAAGACACCCTTAGTAACCAACCCTGTCCTTAAATTGCCAGATTTTACCAAACCTTTTGAGGTAGTTATTGATGCCAGTGGGTTTGCCTTAGACAGTGCTCTTATGCAAGAAGGTCATGTAGTGGCCTATGAATCCAAAAAACTTAGAACACATGAGAGAAATTATGCCGTCCACCATAGCTTGGAGTTACTCTCAGTAATTTATGCTCTGAAGTTGTGGAGACATTATCTTTTGGGACAGAGGTTCACCTTGATAACAAATCATCAAAGTCTGAAGTGGATCTTTACCCAAAGGGATCTCAACATGCGTCAAAGGAGATGGATGCCTGCAGGAATTTGATTTTGAAATTAAGTATAGGCCAAGAAAAGAAAATGTGGTGGCAGATGCGCTCAGTAGAAAAGCCTCCTTGCTTGTAATTAGAGTGGTGTCAAATCCATTGATCAGTGAAGCAAGGGAGAGAATCATGCAGGATAAATTCTTTGTCCCTATTGCTACCCTTCTGATGCAGGAAAGCAAGACTCCTCAGGAAATGAGTCGAGTTCTTGGGTACAAATTGGATGAAGGATGCATGTATTATAATAATCGGCTATGCATTCCCAATGATGAGGGAATAAACGGAAGGATTCTAAGAGAAGACCTTGATAGCCTGATAGCTGGACATCCAGGGTTTATAAAAACCTATATGTCTGTGAAGAAAAGCTTCTTCTAGCCAGGACTCAAGCCAGGACTCAAAAAGGATGTACTTGATCATGTGCGGCAATGCTTAATGTGTCAAAGAGTCAAGGCAGAGAGATTCAAGATGCCAAGGAAACTACAGCCTCTAGACATTCCACAGATGACGTGGGAATGTATTAGTATGGACTTTGTCACTAGACTACCTTCAGTGCAATAAGGTTACAACTCCATTTTTGTGGTAGTTGATAGACTAACCAAAGTTGCCCATCTGATTCCACTGAAAGAAACATACATTGCAGTGGATCTTGCCAGAGTTTTCCTTAAAGAGATCTTCAGATTGCATGGCTTACCCACAGGAGGATAGTAAGTGACAGAGATCCCAAGTTCACATCAAAATTTTGGACTTCATTCTTTGAAGCAATAGGAACTTTCTTGAATCTCAGTAGTACAGACTATCACCCTGAAACAGATGGCCAGACTAAAAGAGTGAATCGGGTAATAGAAGATATCCTTCGATCATGCTGTGGTGGCAGTGAACCCAAGAAGTGGTTAAGCCATTTGCACCTGGTTGAATTTACTTACAATGCTTCTTATCATCGAAGCATTGGGATGAGCCCTTTCAAAGCTCTCTATGGACAAAATTGCCTTACACAATTGACTTGGTCCGAGACCCATTGATCAGAGTCGAGATGTCCAGACAAATGCTTGATGACATGGACCAGCAAATGCAATCAATCCATAAAGATATTAAGATAGCCCAAGATAGGCAAAAGCAGTATGCAGATAAAAAGAGATCAGAGAGTTTCAAGAATCAGATATGGTCTTCATTCGAGTACAACCAAAAAGTGTTGAAATATACAAGTGAATAGGGTGTGTGCGGGAACAAGCCCTTAGCAAGAGGCTGCAAAAGAGAATCTGTAAATAAGTAAGAAGCTGTGAAAAGGTGAGAGGTATCTACTAGGAGAGAATAAAGGGTAGCATGAGAAGATTTAGGGTGTGTGGAGATATTCTGGGAAGAGGTGGAGAGAATCAAGCAAAAGAGGTGGAGTGAATCAAGGAGAGATCAGTGGGATTAGATGCTTGGATGTAAACTCTATAAATTGAGGCATTGGCCTGATAAGAATTTGTTGGTTTTTGATTATCCATGCCTACATTAAGCTATTAGTTAATTTCTCACTAATCTTATCTTAATCATTGTCTAATCTCTTTGTTAATGATGTTCATTCTAGCATTTGATCCACCATAGCTCATCACATTGCTGCAAATTTAACATGGTATCAGAGCCTAGCTTAGAATCCATCAAATTTATGAGCTCATTATCTTGCTAATCACCTAGTTAATTAGGATTAAGAAATAATCAAGTTTTTAGCTCTTTTTTTCAATAGCCTCTATACCCCTAGCTGGTGGAGGGGATTGATCTCTCTCTTGCCATAACATTGGCCCAAGCCTTTCAAGCCCCACCTAGCCAAGCCTCCCACGCACCAGCCTATCAACTCGAATCACCAAACCGCCATCTGGAGTTGCCGATTTTTGCAAAAAAGCCAACGTTCTTTTTTCTGAGGAAAACTTGAATTGTGGCTTCACTACTTGGAATTGGGAGCAATGGAGTTAGTCCAAAGTGTTTTTGGATGCTCTGAGCATGCTGGTGGCCTCAGAATCTAGAAATTCTTCAAGGAAAAGTGGAATCAAGCTCTGCATCAAATCTGTGGGGACTTTGGTAAAACAAAGATTAGGCATTCAATGTTTGGTCAAATCTTGTGTTTCTTGGCTTAATCCTCTACTAGACTAACTAAGTCCCATACTTAGATCAAGGAAAAAATTACACTTGGATCATAGAGACCAACGCTTTTTTCCTCATTGAGAGGCACAGCCATTGATTCTTTTCCATAGAACAATTTTTATCCGGGATTTACTTCATCTATCGTACCATAATAGAATTGAGTCTCAATTTTAGGGATCCATCAGTCCAGCCTAACCCCATCCAGTCCCATGGGTTAGCCAACCGCCCAACCACTGTAGTGATGGGATCCAATTTAGGAATTTGGTTAGGTTTTGTCCCGGGTACCAGGGAAAAGAGTTCCCAGGGCCGGATATTCATGCAAACTTAAAATTAGTCACACCACTTACACACCCAATATGAAATTGCCTTTTTCACAGAATCAGCTGACTTTAAAATAATCATTTAATGAAACCATAGTGTCACTGATCATAAACCTCCAAAATATCTGATTGAATCCGTAATTCCAATCATTCCTTCATCGGTGTATCTATGGCATCATTGGCACGAGAACGCTCACCACCTATCCACTCAGGGGGGGCTTTTCGATAGTTTCTAGCTCATAGTAATCGGTAATATAATCACATATCAAAATGAAATCTCCATTGAAGATCAGCAAGATCAACCAATGGATCCATATAAAAGAGCCATGGAGTCATCCGTTGAGGACCAGCAAGGTCAATCAACCAGATCCATGTCCAAATTCAGAAAACAACTCTTACTCTTTGTTCCAATATCTTCATCGACGCATGCGTGGGTATCGTCGACGACCCAGAGCCCGAGCACCGTATGGTCAGCACCCTCTAGGATCCTTCTCGCAGGTGACCTAGTGCTTCACTCATAGGCCGCTTCCTTGGTCCCTCATCCACCGTACCGGAAGCTCACCATTTTAATCGAATCGAGGCTGGTCAAGACCTTGGTCGACGACCTTGCTACGCGAGACGTCCTCCATTGACTCTCCGTCAGCTAGGTCTCCACGACCTCATTCACAAGACGGTCAAAATGCTTCCCTAGCATTCTTGACATAAAACAGTCATTTAAAAAAAGACCATAAATACAGTTTCTATAACGAACTCTCGTCTTTCCACATTGTTCCACATCAATTCCCATTTATTTCATATGTATTTCCATTCTCATCACATCATTTTCCATTTATTTCATATGTATTTCCATTCTCATCACATCATTTTCCATTTATTTCATATGTATTTCCATTCTCATCACATCATTTTCCATTTCATCACATATTTTCTCATTTATCTGCATCAGATCTCGCATCTACCCATATCCACATCACATTCATTCACATCTCATCCATTCAGACCACATCACATTCACTCACATCACATCTCATTCATTTTACCTCACATCTCATTCATTCACATCTTTCCCGATTCACATCCCATCACATCATATTCATTCATATGTACGACTTCTCACATCTATCTATACATTCATATCTATCACGTCATATCCACATATATTTATGACACATCACATCTCTTTGCATCACATCACATTCTTTCACATACACATCTATATCCATTCTTTCACATACATCCACATCCATTCTTTCACATACTCATTCGCATCCATTCTTCACATACACATTCACATTCACATCACATTCTTTTACATACACATCTATATCCATTCTTTCACATACATCCACATCCATTCTTTCACATACTCATTTGCATCCATTCTTCACATACACATTCACATCACATTCTTTCACATACACATTCACATCCATTCTTCACTTATACATTTACATCCATTTTTATCACATATTATCTACTCATATCCCATATCATTCATTTACATCCTGATTCACATGACATCACATCTCATCCATCCATTCATTCACATCCATTTGATTCACATCACATCTATACACATCACATCCATCCATCCATTCATTCACACTTATCTGATTCTCATCACATCTCATTATATCGATTCACCTCACATCTCATCACCTCTATTCACATCACATCCATCCATTCACATCTATCTGATTCACATCTCATCTCATCACATCTATTCACCTCACATCTCATCACCTCTATTCACATCACATCCATCCATTCACATCTATCTGATTCACATCTCATCCATCCATTCACATCTATCTGATTCACATCTCATCTCATCACATCTATTCACCTCACATCTCATCTCATCACATCTATTCACCTCACATCTCATCACATCTATTCACCTCACATCTCATCACCTCTATTCACATCACATCACATCCATCCATTCACATCTATCTGATTCACATCACATCTCATCACATCTATTCACTTCACATCTCATCACCTCTATTCACATCACATCCATCCATCCATTCATTCACACTTATCTGATTCTCATCACATCTCATTACATCTCACATCTCATCACCTCTATTCACATCACATCCATCCATCCATTCACATCTATCTGATTTACATCACATCTCATCACATCTATTCACCTCACATCTCATCACCTCTATTCACATCACATCCATCCATCCATTCACATCTATCTGATTCGCATCACATCTCATCACATCTATTCACCTCTCATCTCATCACCTCTATTCACATCACATCCATCCATCCATTCACATCTATCTGATAGAATTTAAACATAGAATTTAAGAGAGTTCTTTTTTTGATATAAAGATTCTTTACACATCTATTTATGCATAAAAATCAACTTCAGTGGGAATAAGACTTTTATAAAAATCCTTTTATGCATCTATTTATGCATAAATTCAAATTTAAGAAAAATAATAATACTTTTGGAATAAAAATAAATCTTTTATGCATCTTTCTAGGCATAAAATAAATTTTAATGAGAATAACACTTTTGAAATAAAAATAAATCCTTTATGCATCTTTCTATGCATAAAATCAAATTCAATGAGAATAACACTTTTGAAAGAAAAATAAATCTTTTATACATCTTTCTATGCATAAATCAATTTCAATGAGAATAACACTTTTGAAAGAAAAATAAATCTTTTATGCATCTTTCTATGCATAAATCAATTTCAATGAGAATAACACTTTTGAAATAAAAATAAATCTTTTATGCATCTTTCTATGCATAAATCAATTTCAATGAGAATAATACTCCATACGAAGCTTGGCATGGCAGGAAGCCTTCTATTGGTCACTTGTGTGTCTTTGGTTGCTTGGCCTATGCTTTAGTGCCTGTGCAACAACACAGAAAATTGGATGATAAGGCTGTCAAATGCATTTTTGTTGGTTATAGTGCTGAGAGCAAGGGTTACAGATTGTATCATCCGCAGTCAAAGCGTATCTTGATTAGTCGAGATGTTGTTTTTGTGGAAGATGCTGTACAGCCTTTGTTATCATGTACCAAAGAGACAGGAGTGAGCTTACGGGATGTATTTGATATGCTGTTGCCTCTATTTATTACAGGTGGGAATTCAAATGTAAGTCCTAATGAGGCAAATACTCAACCTATGCAGATTTCAAATGACATCATAGATCAGCCTATTTTTGATGCAGATTTACAGGATGTAAACGAGCATGCCAGATACAATAATCGTATCACCAGAAGTCAAATCATGAATAGTACATCTGTCATCCACAAATTTGACTGCAAGTCCAAGTCTAGCAAGCGCAGAGACAAACAATAGATTCTTCTTTATCCGTGGCACATACAAAGCATCTGAAAGTGTAAAAGCGCTGCCATTTGCAGCAGTAAGCATAATTTTACCAATGCCCTTCACTGCGTAAGAAGCATTATTGGCACATGTGATAGTATTCCCATTAGGGACAGCCTCAAGACAAGTGAACATATCACGATGCGAGGTAATGTGCTTTGTAGCACCACTGTCAAAATACCAAACATCAGAGTCAACAGAAACTACCAAACATGCATCATGTACAGATGGGTCATACTGGCAATACACGCTAAACGCCCATTCTGTATCCTGCACAACATTTGCAAAATCTACATTTGTAGAAGCATCCGCTATTATGGCTGCATTTGACTTTCTTCTTTGCCTCTTTAGCCTTTAGCTTAGGGCAATTCTTAATGACATGATCAGTTACCTTACAATAGTTGCACCTGGTCTATTTCTTGCCTTTATCAAGAGCCTTCTCAGACTTATTGTTGCTACCTGTGGAAGGAGAAGAAGTTGCAGACCTATTAATAGGAGAAGAAACAGTGGAAGGGACTGCCTTACCACTTCTTCTCTGTTGGGCAGCAACAAATGCCTGATCAACTGCACGCTGCCTAGCCCTGTTTTTCCTGGACTATGCTTCTTGCCAGAGCTTGTTGACTAAAGTATCATACTTGACAACATCAGGTCTGTCCTCAATAACAAGTCTCCATGTGGAAGCAAAAGTCTAATATGACTCAGGTAAAGCATTAAGAACAGTCTGCACAAGAGAATGATCAGGAATAATCTCACCTACAGAAATCAACTGTTCCTTGAGATCTTTAATCTCAGCAAGAAAAACATTCATGTCATCATCTTCCTGCATAATCTTTGATTCCAGCTCTTTACGCAGGTAAGAGATTTTTGCCTCATTACGACCTGCATACAAACCAGCTAGAATATCCCAAGCCTATTTTGCTGTTTTAGCTGAACGAATATGTGGGGTGATGTTACATTTGACAGAAAGTGCAATCAAGGCATGAGCCTGCGCATCTTTACCATCCCAACAAGCTTATTCAGTAGTGGGTAAAACAGCAGCAACAGTAGAGCTGCTAGAACCTGCAACATCCTCAACAGATCCTACATCCATAGAACCTGGACGTACATCCATACCCTGCACAATTTTCCACACTCCTTTTGCAACTAAAACATGCTGCATCATGTATGCCCAAAGTGGGTAGTTGCTGTCTCTATCCAATTTGTCATCAGCAGATAACATGCAAAATACATCATTGCTGTTATCAGCCATGGCCACTGATTGAAACTGATGCAAAAGCTACCTGTAATGAAGCAAAGACTGAGCAGAGAACAACTCATGCTATGTAGCACGGTCCACAATAGAATACGTATGCCTGTTTTGCAGAAAAAAATGACAAAAACACCTGTGCAGAACTTGTAATGCAAAAACGGAGCCCGAAATGACCTCAGATGCGTTTTCTGAGAACGCTAAGCCCTACGAGCTTAGTTGTAGACAATAGGAACCTGCAAGCGCTCGTGAAAGCCTCACCTCAATCGGAGAACGTGAGTCGGAGGATGCCGGCGGCGTAGCCCTGGAAGCCGATGCCTGCTCTGATACCAATTGTTGGAATTAGGGTTGCAGGAAAGCACACAAAGCTTGGAGAAGAAGAAGCAAGAATGCACACAACACACAATGTATTAGAGTGTGTCAATGTACAAAAGATGAGTTAGCCCTAGAAGGATGGGCGTATATACAAGCCGGGGGAAAAAACCTCCTAAAGAGGGAAAAAGTGCCTCGGCGGTCCTAAGTGTGTTCACACACATCAGTGCCTATATATATATGGCAACATTAAAGCATAAAAAAACCATCTCTTTGGTCTCTAGCTTGACTAGCATAGAGTTTGATTTTAGAATTAGGAATTGCTCCATGAGAAGCATCATTTGAATTGAGAATTGGTCATAGGAATGACCATTCTTTGGGGGAGAGAGAGATATACATAAAAAAACATCCTAAATCACGCATAAATGTAAACTTTATGTGATTAATCATCATTAAAATTCATTAGAGAGCTTCATTCGCATTGAAAAATCATTCAATTGAATACTTCTCAAGCTTGAGAGGGGTTGAGAAGTGAAAAACATTTAGAAGATTAAGAAAAAACCATAAAGTCACACCTTACCTCTTATTTTGCTTGATTCTCTATTCTTAAGAGAGGCCCCCAACCAATCAATTGGTTAGTATGTTGAGGAAAGCTCCAAGGAAGATTAGAGAGAGAGAGAGAGAGAGAGAGAGAGAGAGAGAGAGAGAGAGAGAGAGAGAAGCTCCAATCTCTCCAAAATGTAGAGGATTTTAGGGGATAATAGAAAATATACTTATTTTAAGGTAATACTGGCATGGTCTAGATGATAATACAAAAGAATGAGAGTCTATTTATAGGTGAGGGAGGCCACTAACTGAGTCCAACTAAGTTCTAGAATTTTCCAGCTTCAGTTTGGCTCCCTTTTTTATTCGGCTGAATTTGGACAAGATTTGGACCAGTTTGGCTCCCTTTTTTATTTGGTTTGATCCAGGAGAGAGGAGAGATAAAAATATCTTAATAGTTTTGAGTTTAAAACTCATTCACATGTGTGAAATAGGCACCTCCTTGAAGGCTCCCCCTTTCCTTACCAAGGTGTCAAAATTGTATGATTACTCCAAAATATCTCATTTTTTTAGTAATAGTTCATAATTTTTAACTAATAAATCTTGTACTCAGTCAACTCTTCATCTTATGTGGGCATTTACTCATTTTTGGGTTTTTTTTAATTCATTGGATTTATCTCATCCCAACACTTGGATTAATCTTATTGGTCCATAGGAACCTTAATTAGACCATAATCTAAAAATTTCAAAAAATCTTGACTCTTAGGCTAAGGTCTTTTAAATCAATTTTAATTGATTCATAATGCACCTTGAAAATTTTATTTTGATTTTTTTTAGGGAAACATATTTTTTATATTTGTAGAATTTACATATCCAAAAATATCTCAATATTGAATTATCACTCTCTAGAAATTTTTATCTCACCACGCAAAAACAAGAAAAAATAATATTTTCTTGCATTCAGAACAGGAAATGATTACAAGGGATTGAAGTAAAGCTTATTCATTATTCAGGCTGAGGAGGAATCTTACATCCTCTCCCACTTAAAAAACGTGAAATGTCCTCATCTCGTAGGTGGAGTATGATGTCTTTCATCTTCTTCTTCTTCTACAATTGCTTCCAGCGTTACTGCCTTGGAAGTGGATGGCTGATTTGGAAACATCTCTCTTCGACTTTCCCTATTCTGAGGGTGGAGGTCTTGCATTACTTTGGATTAAAACTACGGGTTGGTTAGAGGGTCTACCTCTGGGATTTCCCTAATTTTGGCAGAACGGAACCTGATTACTCTGGAAGGAAGGAGCTGGAGTCTCGAATCTTGGTCCCTGATTTCCCTACCCCGAAAACCTTGATCCAAAAGGAGTTGGGTAATCCATACTGCGATGTCCAAATCCTTAACAGTTATAGCATTTCACTTAGTTGTTCAAGGGTGGAACTTCTAAAGTTGAATTCCAGGGGGATTGAGTTCCGGGAAAGGGACCTTTCTTCCATTCTGGAACTTTCCATATTTTGAGCTTGACCTTGTTGTCTCTTAGGCGGTGGAAGGTTGGAATCACCTTCTGGAGCTAGAAATCGAAAGATGATGATGCTGGCTTCGGCAAGACCTTGACATCAAAAGCCTTAGAAAAATCCTTCGCCATCCACACTGCTTCAGCCATGGAAACTGGCTTGGCATTCTTCACTAGGATATTCAAAGGTTCGTTCAGTCCCCGAATATAATGAACTTGGCCATCAGCTATTCTTCATCTAGCGGTGGCGAGTATTTAAGGAGGAGAGCGAACACTTGGTGATACACTTCAATAGTTCTGCTCCCTTGGGTTAACTCTAAGAACTCATTCATCTTGGTTTCCAAAAAGCCGGGAGAACAGAATCTCTTCCTTAGGTAAATTTTGAGATCATTCCATTCTGATCCAGACGGTTTGTCTCGCAGTGGTTTCTCTACGCCACTCTGGCTGTTTCTACTATCTTCAGCCTTGCAAGAGCCATTTTGCTCTTCTCATTGTACCCGGTGACATCGAAGTACTCTTCCATTTCTTCGATCCACTTCTCCACAGCCTCACCCAAGTTTTCCCCTTCACCCTTGCCAGGCTGTGATCTATGAAGAGTTTTACAAACATCCAAGTCAAGCTCTTCCTCATCGAGTTGGGGGTTATCATTCCTACCACGACGACCTCAATCCATGACCCTATCAATACAAAAATTCTTGTTAAGTCCCTTTATTTATAATTCAAATCCGACTTTAGATCCAACTGATTCTGGGGTCCTTTAGATTGGTCAATCCCCCACAAAATCTTGGAATAAATATCCCTTCTAATAACAAAAGAACATACAGAACTCATTATCAGAGAATAATTCATTCATTTTCTTAACACAGTAATGGTCCATCATACCAAAATTTCATCTGAACATTCCTCCATGGGAATTTCAGTTATGCAGGTTTTCAATTTGTCATCCCTTAACTAGAGTCACTGGGTCAAGGTCAACAGTAGCAATCTGTTAGCACAATCCACTAATCTCATAGTGATTTACTGAAGTCACAATCATCATTCCAGTTATTATGATCATCACTAGGATTCGCCATTCATCCTCATTGTGGCTTTGTTAAACTTATCTTCTTTCAACGAGAATTCAGGAATCATTATCTTTCAATCAAAATCCAAATCAACTCATCAATTCTCAACCAAAATTCTAAAATCATATCAATCAGCATTCGAATTCATCATCTGGATAGCATTTTTGCTTATAATTTCAAGGTCTTAGATTTACTCATATATACTGCTAGTAAGAGCTGCACAGCTATACCCTCGGTATATGCAGGTAGTCACACGGTCCTTGGAATTATAAGGTAAATACCATCATGTCTGGGCATCAAGCAAGTCATGGATTCCAGAAAATTGCGGTACTTCCATATGAAGACCCAATTACAAATTTATGAATCTACATTATGAATATCAATTTGTATGAATTTCATCACACAATTACAATCTTTTACTGATACTTCATAAATTTTTGACATTTCTCGCTTCTCGGTTGTTCCATGTTAGCCAATTCACTTTGATACCAACTGAAAGATCTCTGCCCCCTCCGCGCAACGAATTCGGGGGTGCTAGCAACAGAAGTAGCACTTCTTGTGCGGAATAGAGCCTCTCACTCGGGGCCTCGCCCACCACGGATATCCGGACAGACTAATCCCTTGGTTCTTCCAAAACCAAACCCGAAAAAACTTCCCTCACCTAGAAAGCCGGGTGATTCCTCCATGGGATATTTTTATTCTAACGTAGTCAAGGTCATCACTAACCAAACTGATCCGACCGCGAACCCGTAAGTCACATGGTCAAATCAAGGAAAAGACTTGCACTTGGATCATAGAGACCAACGCTTTTTTTCTCATCGAGAGGCACAGTCGTTGATTCGTTTCCATAGAACAAGGACTGTCTGGGATTTACTTCATCTATCGTACCATAACAGAATTGAGTCTCATTTTAGGGATCCATCAGTCCATCCTAACCCCATCCAGTCCCATGGGTTAGCCAACCGCCCAACCACTGTAGTGATAGAATCCGTTTAGGAATTTGTTTATGTTTTGTCTCGGGCACCAGGGAAAAGATTTCCTAGGCCCCCTAGCCGGTGCTTCATGCAAACTTCAAGATAGTCACACCACTTACACACCCAATATGAAATTGCATGTTTCACAGATTCAGCTAACTTTAAAACAAACTTTTAATGAAATCATAGTATCACTGATCATAATCCTCCAAAATATCCGGTTGATTTCTAGTTTCTGATCATTCCTTCATCGGTGTACCTATGGCATCATTGGCAACTAGAATGCTCACCACCTCTCCACTCAGGGACCTTTTCAATAGTTCCTAGCTCATAGTACTATGGGATGATCGAGTTTATGACATGTGTAATGACGGGGCGATGAGTAACAAAGCCTAGGTGTACATAGAGCTAGAGAACCATTTCTGGGCCCCCAATTGTTAATGGGTGACTAGCCATTGTAAAAAGAGAGCTCATAGAATCCCATTTTCAAGATTAAGTTTTCTTTTTCTTATCTCTTGCTCTCTTGTGGCTATAGTGGTGAGCTTGTGTTTTGATGCATGTTTGCTTGCTTGATTGTGAGTGTGTGCTTGTAGGTGATGCTTCCTTCCTCCCCTCCTCTTCTTCTTCTTCTTCTTCTTCTTCTTCTTCTTCTTCTTCTTCTTCTTCTCTCTCCCTCTTTCACACATGAAGGCATTGAGATAGGAGCTGAGATTTCCATAGGTCCTTCTCTCATTGCTCCCTACCTAGCTCAAGGAAAGCTCCACTTGGGTGACACAAGTGGTGGTGGAGTGAGCCCCTACTGGCCTCACATTGAGCAGTTACCCCTTTTAGGGTTGGCTAAGTGCATGCTCCCAAACCAACCCTTGCATCTTCTCTTCTTCCTCTCACATGCAAGGAGAATGCTCATTCAGGTGAACATCTATTAGGTGCTCCACCCCCTTTTAAAATGTAACTATGTTTCTATGTTTTTTGGGTGATGGTCGATAGTCTTCTTGGAGATTGTAGAAGGCTACACTTCTTAGCTCTAGATGAAGCACAAAGAAGGTTATAAGCAAAGAATCTTATTCTAGTGAGTCAGCAAAATTAAAGGGATGCAAGAATAAGTTGATGAGCTAAGTGCTAAGATAAAGGTATTAGAAGGAGAACATATTATCATGGATAAAAACATTAGAGTACTAGAAGTTGATAAAGTTAAGCTATGTAACAACACTTTCATTTTAAAGAGAATGGCTCAAAATCTTCAAAAACACCTTACAAACATAAAGAATATGCCCATGGGATTCAACGAAAGAAAAAGGAAGCGACAAGTGGTAGACTCATTGGCTGAATGTAATGGTGTAAGAAAAAGAAGACTAAGATCCACAAGGTGTAAGCGCCTTCTCTATTTCATTTTCAAAATTTTCATTGAAAGTGTATAGGTTACTTGAAGTTGCTCTTTTAATTTGTTTTGCAAAACTTTTGCTGATTAAATGATGGGATACAGTATTGGAGCAAACCAATTATAAGTAGGGTCAAAGCAACTATCCTTAATAGAATAATTGAAACCATATGATAGGTACTCCACAGACTTTGTGAAGTCAATATCACTATAGTCAATCTTGAGTTGACCTAATATGTTGGAAAAGAATAGACAATGCTTCATCCTCCCTGAGGCCCATGGTCTTTTGAATATCATCTAAAAATAAAAACTCTACCTATTCATGATGATAAAGTTTAAGAGTTTGATATCAAGTTGAGGGAGGAGATCAACGATCTCCTCCTTCTTGCATATAATTAATTCTTTAGCCTTGTCCTCAAATGGGAGCACTAGCCCACCATTTCAACTACTACTGCAGGGTCCAAGGGCTTATGGATTTCTGGTATCTCAGCACCATGAAACATGTGCACTACTAGGTTACGACTTGTCTGCTTCTTTCCCTTTGAGGGGATGATGACCCTCCTTGTGCTTTGGACTCATGCAGGAAGGCGATCACTATCATGTCCCATGACAAGAAGCTTGTCCCCAAATTGCCAATCTCAAGGGTCATCACTTCATCGATGGTTAGTGTTTGGTATAATTCCGCGGTAGAAAATTGCTCACAAAACCTTTTTAAGCACTTGAGAAATGCTTTATCGTCTTTAAAAAGGTAGCTAAGGTAATTAACACGAACCCACTGCTTGTCAATGCCCTCCAGTGTTTTTTTAAAGAGTTTGGCAACAACAACGGCCTACATGTACTTAGTGATCTCATGGAATAAATTGATGGGCAATATTAGAGTTTGTTGTTTGTCGATTTTTCCACATAATATTAGTAGTAGGAGCTTAACCTTCCTACCTACAAGCCCTACGTTTTCAATAAAATCCACAGAAGATTGGTAAGAGCTTATCCTTCCTACCTACAAGCCCTACCCCATCTTTTCAAGAAAATCCAACAAGCTAGGTTGAAAAGGATCCATTGCTGAAGAATATGTTATAGGCTAAATTGGGCTAGGTTGAAAAGGACCCATTTCTAAAGAATATGTTAGAGGCTATAGTGGGATAGGAAAAAGTTAACACACATAAAACTCATGTATTATAAACTTTACCATGTATAGAACCTAGTTAATAGAAAAACTTTACCCACTCATGTATTTCACACGAAAAAAATTACTCACAAATAAAAACAATTTACATGCATAAAATTAATAATATTAAAATTTCATGTAGATAAATTTTATGTGCACAAACAAAATAATTTTACATGCACAAAATTTAACAATATTGAAATTTCATGCGAACAAATTTTACATGCACAAAAGATACACAAATGTTATATATAAAAATATTAAGAGTATGAATTCATTGTGGGTAGATCTTGTATAACCTTATGCATGCTTGATTGAGGTAACATAGGGAGGCTATAAGTCAATGCAAGTCACCAATTTCTTTGCCCTTCATCATATGAGGGGGAGAGGCAGGGAGAATGGCAATGGGAGGAGGTAGGAGGGAGGAGGGATGGAAAGAGGAGGGAGGGAGGGAGGGAGAGAGGAGGGAGGTGTTGAAAGGAATAGGATCCAAATCTTGAGCTACACCATTTTAAGGGAAGGGACCACCCAACGTTTTTTTCAATATGGAATTGCTCCCCCCTACCTAGACCTCGTCCTCTTCCTGTGTTGGCTCTTCTAGGTATCTCCGGTCTATGGGATGGTCCTCCCACTGCACCTTGGAGTGGCTTATCATTAGTTGCCTCTGTACACCTTGGAGTGGCTTATCATTAGTTGCCTCTGTACACCTTTGCAGAATTAAAAGTTCCATGTCTTGTAGGAACGTAGGATGATTGATCATCTACTCAATGTCCTTTTTGGTGTACAAACGGTCCTCCACTTCACCTACCGCTCTTGCTAGATTATCCTCTTCTTCTAGGGTTACAAACCCCTCCTCAGCTCTGGGCTCTTCATTTATGGGTTTTAAGTTTGGTATTTCTCCCTCACTTCTTCCCATAACTAATTCCAACTCCTTACCCTGTGATTGGAGTAAGTTTAAACCTCCCATCTCCTTTTGTTTAGCTCTCACCGTTCGAGTATCAAGCTCTTATTTCCTTAAGCTCAACTCTCATAGTTGTCGTTTCACCTCGATCCTTTTTAGATCTAACTCTACTTCCTCCAAGGTTGGGAAGAATACTTGACCCGTCTTGGCCACACTTTCCATGTCCTGTCTCATTCAGGGGGTGTCGGTGTTCGACAACCTTGAATTTGATGGTTAGATGGGCACTTCTTTCCTTGGACCAAGTCTAGCGCTGGTTGACAAACTCATGCCTGTAGATTGCACATCTTCGTCTCATGACTGGTTTGGAGACCAAAAAATCCCTGGGCGATATCAATGATACCATTGGATCTAGTTGGGGAGGGTGGTTTCTCCTCTTCCCCAAACCCAAAGTACCTTAGGCCTCCTTCCATGGACTCTTCACTACTAGTTTCAACAGTGGTCAGATTCCTTAATACACTCAACTGAATGCTTATTGAGTGGCATGAACCCACACTTTTTTGATAGGAAGATCTTGGGTGATTTGATGCACTATCATCAGGTGTAAGGTCATCTTCGATTTGCTTTCAAGACCTTAAGTGCATGTATGTATGATTTGATGAGCTATTTTGCTGTCCCAATTAAGTTTTTGATCAGATTCTGTCGACCTATTCCTGAGGCCGTGAGATGGCGTGAAGTGTCAGAAAATAGTTCATGTCATGAACGATTTTCTGCACTTTCACATATTTAAAAATTTTGCTCTTAGAATCAGAATTCCACGTTACCTTATGGGTGTCAATCTTTTCAAGACCTCCATAGCCTTAACCTGACTATACCAAGCTCATGAGTTGGATTTTATTAAGGCGTGAGATTGTAGGAAAAAGTTCACACCGTGAAGAGATAAGGTTTCACGTTGTGAAAAATAATGGGTTCATGTCGTGAACAAAAATGGTTCATGCCATGAAGGTTTCTAGGGTAGCAAATATCTTATAATGTACAACTTTTATAGTTCCTTTTCATGACACTTATTAAGGTCCTCAATTGGAGGAGCATACTTGTTAATCCAAAATGGGATTAACATGGAGGGGTGGTTGTGTATATGTGGGGGGGGTGTAGTGTGTGTATGTGTGTGTGTGTGTGTGTGTGTGTGTGTGTGTGTGTGTGTGTGTGTGAGAGAGAGAGAGAGAGAGAGAGAGAGAGAGAGAGAGTACGTGTGCATGCATGTACATTTGTTCATATGTGCATGTGTGTGTGTGTGTGTGTGTGTGTGTGTGTGTGTGTGTGTGACAAAGAGAGAGAGAGAGAGAGAGAAAGAGTGTGTGTACATACGTGTGCATGCATTTGTGTGTATGTTTGTGTGTGTTATGTGTATGTGTATGTGTATGTGCATACGTACATGAGTGTACGTGAGTGTGTGTGTGTGTGTGTGTGTGTGTGTGTGTGTGAGAGAGAGAGAGAGAGAGAGAGAGAGAGAGAGAGTACGTGTAAATGCATGTACATGTGTTTATATGTGCATGTGTTTGTGTGTGTGTGTTATGTGTGTATGTGTATGTGCATGTGTGTGTATGTGTATGTGTATGTGTATGTGTATGTGTTATGTGTGTATGCGTATGTGTATGTGTATGTGCGTACGTATGTGAGTGTGTGTGTGTGTGTGTGTGTGTGTGTGTGTGTGTGTGTGTGTGTGTGTGTGTGTCTAAGAAAAAGAAATAAATAGAGGGGTAAGGTGATGGCATAGTAAGATAGATATGTACCACCAAGATAGATCTATGTACCACCAAGATAGATCTATGTACCACCATCATATCTTAAAACATAGATATGCACCACCATCATATCTTAAAATCATCATATATTTAACTAACATATGCTATATATTAATGTGATGGTTATAAAAAAAACAATAGGCTTAAGGGCCTTTTTAGTGATTAGGTACATGTGCTTCAAATCAAGATATCTAAAAAGAGCTCCAAAATTATAGATAATGCATTCCTATTATAACAATGTTAGCAGGTTTCTATCATTGTACTAAGGCTGGTTGGGAAGTAGGGGACTGTTCATAGACTGGTTCTACAAAAATCGGCATGTGTGACACAATTGTTAAGTTCATAAAAGAGATAAGGATCCTCCATATATAGAAACACGGCATGCAAGGGAGTGATACGTCCAATTCAACTAGTAAAAAAGAAGAGATCATGATAAGCTAGGAAAGGCAACAACAAGATCACTTTCTAGAGCATAGTAGAAACACATGCATGCAAGGAAGTGATATGTCCAATTCAACTGGCAAAAAAAGAATTAATCATGGCAAACTTGGAAAGGTGACAACAAGATCACTTTCTAGAGCAGACTAGACAAGGGCACTACTATAATTTCCACATCAACTACCTCTGAGTATGAAACTTAGGTGGTACATACAAAATAAGATCACTTTCTAGAGAAGACTAGACAAGGGAGCTACTATAATTTCCACATCAATTATCTCTTCATATGAAACTTACCATCATTTTAGGTAGATATTTAGGTAGATAGTGATGTTGTACAAGATCTCCCACCAATCCCCAAAGGCCAAAGAGGATACTTGACCTTGCAGAGGAGAAATTTATACACAAAGAGGACAAGTAATTGGTCCAAGGGTCTCAAGGGAAAAATGAGTGAAGGCTCAAAAAAAGAAAAGAACATAGACACTATCACCCAAATCACATACCCAATTGAGCCACTTGCTTGGTGCCTCTTGAAATACCAAAGGCTCTAGAAGCAATTCTAGAGCGGCCTAATGAATATCTTCAAGAAGAGTCCAAGCAAGAAAGAACCTGATCCATTTGAACAAATGGTTGAGGATTTCCTATCACTTCCATTTTAAAAAAAAAGTGACAATTTCCTATAGTATTGTACGTCCCAATATCAACTAAGAGGGAATTTAAAGTGCCAAAATATCATCATTTATGCCTTTCCTCCAGAGTTAGAATTCCAAGTGGTACATTATTGAAAATCTAGGCCTAATGGAAAATTTTGGAATACTAGATGGAAGGATGCCTTCAAGCAAGTATGCAAGAACCAAATAAGCTAGTGCTAGCTTAGGATAAAGACCCATGTGCCATGATAAGCATGGTAAAAACAAGTTTTCCTAACAAAGCAATCTTGTTTATCGTAAGTTAGTGATAGCTTATGATAAAGCCCCATGTGCCATGATAAGCATGGTAAAAACAAGATTGCCTAATTAGGCACCAATAAATAAACAAGGGAACTATGACAAAATTGATTATACAAATGCAGTTGCCTAAGAAGGCACAATAAATAAATAAGGGAACTATACAACCTCAAGAAAAAAAAACTCAAGCTTAGGGGAATGGGTCCTTTCAAGATTTACAAAATGACCGCTAAAGGAGCTATTCGCTTAGAAACATTGGATGGAGTCCAAATGGAAGTCTAAGTTCTACATACCTCTTCCTACGAACAACTCAAAGCCATTGACTAGCTAGGGAACTAGAAAAAAAATAGACCAAAATGAATAAACAAGCTCAACGAAAGACTTGTAACAAAAAAGCAAATGAGGAGAGGCATTTTGCCTGTCCACATGGCTATATAGAAAATGATGATGGAGAAGAAGAAGTGACGCCCCCGCAAGGCTTTATGGGCTATAATAGACAATGATGGAGAAGAAGAAGTGAGGTGGCTGCATCATGTGTACTTCTTATTGTAAATCACTATAGAAGAAGGCATTATTTACATCCATCAGAGTAAAGACCAACCTTTTCTAATGCAACCATAACAATGACAAGTCTCACAGTTGCCATTCTCACAACTGGGCTAAATGTCTCCTCATGTCAATGCCATAGTTTTGCATATAGCCCTTGGCAACCAATCTCGCCTTATACCTACTCATTGAACCATATGCATTTTGCTTAACCTTATACACCCACTTACATCTAGTTACCTTATTTTCCTTAGGCAAAGGCACTAACTCCCATGTTGCATTTGCATCCAATGCTGTCATCTCCTCATTCATGGTATCTTCCCATTTCTTATTTATAAGTGCCTACTCAAAACAAGTGGAAACAAGTGGGCTCCAACTTTTGTATTTCTTTAACCATGTAAGCATAATGATGGCCTTTATTTCAATCATATCTCAACCTATTAGCAGGGTAGCTAGCCCTCGTAGACCTACGTACACTTGGCTCACTACCAAGTGTCTTCAAAACATCCCTAGTTCTCCTTACACTAGGAGGAACCACCACATACTAAAGTCACCATCCACATATGGTTGATCTACCTTTTCCTTCCCTTTGCATTATACATGTGTACGTATATCTGTCCTCAACATTTTTGACCATGGACTAACACTGAATCCATTGTTAGAGGACTCTCCATGTCCAGTAAGCACCCGTGATTATTGCTCTACATGTGGTGCAACATTTTTCCTTCTTAAATTTGCATCTTTTATTGCCTTCACTAGTGTATACCAGCTACTCATCTCATCAAAGACAACATCTCTCCTTACTCACATCTCACGAGTGCTAGGGTTATAACATCTATAACCTTTCTTCTCCAAAGCATAACCAATGAAGATACATTTCTGTACCTTTGGATCCAAATTTGTTCTCACTTCATTGAGAACATGTAATATACACTACACCCAAACTATTTCAAGTGAGACACAACCGGTTTTATGCCTAAAAACTTCTGTTCAGGCATTATCCCATGAATAGCTGCTGTAGTGGGAGTATTGTTTATAATGTACATAGCAATTATCTACTACTTCTGCTCAAAAATAATGTGGCATATTCTTTTCAGACATCAAGGCACGTGCCACATCTGCAATGTGTCTATTTTTGCTTTCTGCAACACCATTCTAATGGAGTGTACCTACATGTAAACTGTCTCTTGATTCCCTGCTTTCTCAAGAAATCATTGAACTCATTAAGAAAATACTCTCCCCCACCATCTGAACTTAGGTATTTTATTTGTATGCCTTTTCTTTTCTCGACCAAGACTTTAAATCTCTAAAAGTAAGCAAACACCTCACTTTTCTCCTTCATGAAATAAAACCACACTTTCCTAGTGTATCATCAATGAATGTAGCATAATACCTTAAACTTGTAATTGTTGCAGTCTTGGTCGGGGACCCCATACATTTGAATGTATAACATCTAGTGGCCTTGCACTGACATGATTTTCATGTGGGAAAGCATGTTTGGTCTACTTACCAAGCTACCATGCTTCGCATACTTTATGCATACCATCAAACTTAAACTTTGGCAAATCTGCAACAATAATATTTTGGGCCTGCATAGACTTCAGTTGGCTTTATATTCACATGACAAATGCGCTTGTGCCATATATCAATATTTGCAATGACACCTATTCCATACACAAACATGGATACCTTTACCTTAGGCATTTTCACATTTAAAGTAAAAATCATGCCATTTTTGTTACCCTTTGTAACCAAGCGACACTAATTTTTAAAGTCTTCCACAAAACATCCTTCAGGATTAAACTTCACTTACAGACCCTGATCAACCATCTGTTCAACAGAAACTAGGTTATTTATAATATTTGGAACATGAAGTATATCTGCCAAGTACTTCATTTTGCCATCCTACATAGATAATGGCACTTTACCAACATGCGCAATAATGGGATGCGCAATATCATTACTTGTTTCTACATAACGTGGCTTTTCTATTTTCTACATGTCTCTAAACAACTCACCATCACCGATCATGTGGTTAGAGGTGCCAAAATCCATATACCATATATCTTTAGATCCTAACACATCTCCTATTTGTGGAACTGAGCATGTGCGACATCACAAATAGCTGCTCACTTCTGCCCTGTAAACTAGATGATGCATAGTTGCCTTGCTCTGGAAACTTTCCACTTTTAATGCCATTCTGCTTTTTAAAGTAGTCCTTTGCCATTCTGCTTTTTAAAGTAGTCCTTTGCCATGTGCCCTAGTTTGCCATAATAATAGCACTCTATGCTGTTTGCACTTTGATTTATTTGCCAACTATCTTGGCTCCTCTGGCTCCCCTTACCTCTAGACTAGCCTCTTCCACCTGTGTATAATTGATGCTGCTTGCGAATGTTGTTGTCCATAATTTTTGCTTCCATGTCGACCACCACCTTGGCCTCAACTACCTGAATTGGAGTAAAAGGCCTATTATGATGTGTTCTTGCTTTATGAAGAAGAGTCCTCACCTATAGACTTTTCTTCTATGATCAACATAGACATTAAGTCCTGAAAGTAAGGAACATTCTTCAAGCGATAGATTGATAGACAAAAGGGATTCAATAATGCCCTTAATTTTTAAAGCATACTCATTGATAGACATGCTTTTATTCTCCATAGTATGCAACTCTTGTTTTAGCTCTAGTTCCCTTACCTTTGTGTTGGTTTAGAATATCTGCACCAAGTTCTCCCATGCAACTACAGGAGTGTTGGCAGTTTTAGCTCAGTTTTAGCTCTAGTTCCCTGGTCTTTGTGTTGGGAACATCTGCACCAAGTTTTGCCATGCAACTACAGGAGTGTTGGCATCCTATATGTGTCCTATCATTGTGTCTATGACACTGACTCTGAAAGCCAATATTTGACTTTCCTTGCACCTTGTTTCCAGTCCTTGAATTCCTTTACATCTAATGAAGTGACATTCTCTTCACACAACTCCTCATTGTCTCCTTCGATATAGTTCCAAAATCCTTTACCCATCAGGAAATTGGTCATTCTGAACTTCCAAGCATTGAAGTTGTTCAAGTCTAGCTTCTCACTAACAATCTAATTGATTCCGTCAGCATGTTTGCCTGCAACAATAACCAGAACTTGCAAATAGACAATTTTTGTATGCAACATCCAACACGACAGTATCTTCTGTGAGGACTGCCTGTAGCGGTACTTTTGCACAACCTGTGTGTCACCACCAGATGTGACCAGAGTACATGTACATACACCCAAGATTAGCAATACATGTGCAAACACTGCCTTCACCTCCAAAATGCACTACTGCACTGCAATAACTAGGTTTCGAGCGCAGAGACAATTCTCAACCAAAACTTCCCGTCGGTCGAAATGGCCGAAAACACCTTGCAGTGATTGAACGGAGATCGAAACGCACCCGAAACACAAATCTGGCTATAAAACTAAAGTACAAAATATTGCGCACCACACAGGCACCTCGACGCCCCTGCGAAGACAGCTCCTCAATCAGAGATGTGTCAGCTCTTAGAGCTACTCTCAGGGTGTCGTACCTAAACAAGAAGGGGAAGAGATAATGATGCTTTTACCCATATACCTTTCTTTATCTTCGTAGCCTCCTTTGATTTCCACTCAACTCCTTAGCTTGAACTCTGATACCATAAAGAGAATGTGGGGGAGAGGGAGAGCTTGAATTCTTTGCAAGCAAAACACACACGCACACACACACATAAGAGAAAGTAAGACACAAGAGAGAGATGTGGATGGCTGAATTTTCTTTTATCTTCTTCTCTTCTCTACAACCATATAACTAAAAAGATAAGAGTACATACTATAAGGGAGAGTACTCTCCTACAATAACATACAATGGTCAGTCCATAGTGTGAAGTTAACTATATGAGCTGATGCTATAACTATGCCATAACTCTAGTACTCCAAAGTGGCTGCCACACAGCCTGCTATCCCACTGGCAGCATATTAACCATAATCTCACCAACCATGCTGATGGCATAAGTGCGAAAGCTATCACCCAGGTGGGTCATCAATGTCCACAACACTGGAGTTGAGCTCGATATCTTAACAGGCCGCCACAATGTCAAGTTGCTAGAACGTGCTAAGGGAATAAGTGTCCGGAGTCAGGTTGTGAAAAGCCGAAATGAGCCTAAGTGAAAATCCTAAGTACATTACATTGTGTCTTTCACAATATCTTCAAAATCAAGTCACTTGTGATGTGTCAGAAGAATATCTTCAAAATCAAGTCACTTGTGATGTGTCAGAAGAATGCAAGGGAGAGGGGAGCTTCAGCTCCTTACAAGCAAACACACACACACACAAGAGTAGACAAGCATACAAGAGAGATGGATGGCTAAATTTTTAATTATTATCTTCTCTTCTCTATAACTATAAAGATAAGAGTACATACAATAAAGAAAAGTACAATCTTACTATAACATACAAAGGCCGATCCATAGTGTGAACCCGAATACATGAGCTAGCACTATATAACTGTGCCCCGTAACTCTAGTAAACCAAAGTGGCTAAACATAGCCTATAAAACCATTGGTAGCATATCACCCATAATCTCACCAACCATGCCAGGGACATAAGTGTGGAGATGTCACCCTAGTGTGTCACTTGTATTTGCACTAGCTGAGCTCGATATCTCAACATGCTAGAGAGGCAAGCATAATTTTCAAGTCAAGCCATCTATGTAGGATCCGGTAGGCATAAGAGTTAAGTCCATGTCTATATCAAAGGAGTGACAGAGATATGTCCCATTCACACACTACTCACAGAAAACTTTTAAGCAAAACCTTGACTCTGAGCACACCTCTCAAATACATTTCTAGATGGGGGGCACTCGTGCGATGTAGAAAGGGAAACCTTTATCTACTTAGCCTAATGCACAACCAATCACGTGAGAACTTCTTATTAAATCGTTCTCGCACCACATGGCTACACCATAAAATGAACTAAGCACCTAGGATACAAACCTTGTCATCAATAGCCCATGGACCTCCACCGAGCTTACTTGCACAACATGTTCTATGCATTCAAATGTATGCCTAGGTGTGTTATAATCTATGCATTCAAATGCATACCTAGGTGTGTGTATGTTATAACAAACACATGCATTAAGCACCTTGAAATTGTTGGGTCCCACACACAAAAACCTTAATTAAAGAATAAAACCCATCTACAGGTTAATAATCAGACTATAATTTACGTCGATTTGTATCCCAAATCAAGATCACCTCAAGGTAATTGCACTTGCACAAATCACATTGCAATTGGAATTTGCCTCGATGTGTATCCTAAATCAAGATCACCTCAAGGTTCTTGCGCTTGCACAAATCAAATTGAAATTGGAATTTCGACATAGTTCCCATGATTAGCGTGGTGGAAGAGTGTTCCATACATGCCTAGGTTTGTGTAGGTCATGAATACTTGAAAGCAAATAAGAAAATTGATAGTGGGTCAACCCCACCTAATATTAAAACTTTGCCAAAAATATTATATCAAGGCTTATAGGCCTCAAATTTCAGATCAATGGTTTTGCCAATTACATTGGTTGGCCAATTTCGTTGCCCAATCGCATACTGCATATTGCATAGCAAGGTTACATGCACATTTTTTAGCCATGCCTATAGTGGGGCAGCACAACTGGGTCCTTCAAGATCAACAAATCAAAGGTCCCTGTGAAAGGAACCAATACCCCCATACATTACCACCGAGAAGATGGGCTACTTCCACATAGAAGAGTTAGAGTAGGTAGGGGGCTTCATGCTCAAAGTTCATGTCAAAGACGATCTCACGGACAAGAGTTATTATGCAATGGTCCTATCTTTTGAGTGTCAGCATTTAGTGTTGGGCTTAGTACACTTTTTTAGACTATGGCTGTGGGGTATGAACTCTTACGTGATAGGATACCAAAACCTTCCAAGTTGATCCAATCTAGGGTCAAGGTAGACAAAAAGTAATTCTCATGCTAATCATGGAGGCAGTACAAAATGCACTTCGGATGTCAAGGGTTGGCCATGCTTGGGTAAAGCACAATGCTTCAAAGGTAGAAAGGGCTACCATATTTGGGTAAGCAGAGATCACCAAGCCACATTGGTGGATAGATGTGAGGATGCAATACCTCATTAACCCTGGCAAGGAAATTTACACTTACTTTTCCTTCTGCAATCTCAATAGGTTCATACAACTAGACTCTAGGGTATTGCTAAAACACTACAAAGCTTATAGGAGAGCAAGATAGTGAGCAGTGCAAATTTTGCTAAGCATGTTTACTAGGAGATTGAGAAGATCTTAACACTGGGAGGATAATACCTCGATATAGGATTCTTACAAGAATCATCGATTCCGGCCTCGAAGCCCTCCTATAGTTGTCACATAGAGAGGCCAAGTCTCTACACAAACTCCTAAGAAGCCCACTAGAAAATAAGTAGACTCACCCAAGCCAACTCTCTTACCCTTAAACAAGCCAAGAGAAAGAGATCCCCCAGGCCACCACAGAAAGGCTTGTAAGCAAAAGTTGGTGCTCAGGGGCATAGGCCTAGTTATGGCCTTGGAGCTTGATAATAACTCACTAATACTAACTCACGAAGAACACTTTCTCAAGAGCCAGCACGATTGGGGAAGGGCAAGAAGAAAGCACATGTAGACAGTTAAGCCTCACACAACAACATCCAACATGAGAAAGTGGCCACTAACACATAGAAGGAATCACCAAGGGGCACATTGCCAATGCCTTGAGTCACTCATCTAGTGGGATCATTTCCCCTAAATTCTAAGCAAAACAACAAATGGACAGCTAGGGATGCATATGTCAGCAAAGCTACATATGAGAGCTAATGCTTAATTGCCCAAGGACAATCGGATATCCATGCAAGGTGTATCGAGTTAATCTAGCATTATGCTCATAGATTTGACAAATGCATGTAATACAAGCCCACATGTGTTGAACATAGATATTTTTAAAACTCGGTAATAAGTAATGTATAAACTTTTCTATATATTACTAGAGTACTATGGCTATATGTACACTGCTAAAGGTTCCGTATATTTGGTACCATATAGTACTATATTCTCAACACTTCAAGCATGAAAATACTATATAGAAATAGTGCATTCTCATAAATAAAGTCCTAAAGTACTATGTGTAAAATATGAACACTGAGCATAATATTTATGTAGTCTACTATGTATAGTAAGGGATCCTTAAAGAATATGTAGTATATGCAAGTTTTATATACATGGTAAGTAGTCAATTCACAGTAGTATGTGAAATAGAGTACTTACTAGAAAGCAATAAAAATACTATTAAGCATTTTTTAGTATGATATAGTATTGAAAGTAGTTTTGTGTAACATATGTACCTCAGTGAGCTCTAGGTAGTGGACAGGATGCACTTCATATACTACTTTCTACCAACCCACTGCTTGTAAACGTTTTTCTTATTTGGAGAAGCCCTCGTGTTTAGTTTCCAAAAATCAACCACACACTAAACGGCCTCGTCACTTAAGCAGTCAATCCTACATTTTCGACCACCAAAAGCCCACTTAAAATCTGTTCCATGTATGTCAACACAATATTTCCTCAGATTCCGTGGTTGAATGTAAAGCGTTTTTGCAATCTTGGTATCACTGATTCCACAACACCATATCTGCTCTGAGGCAGTATAACGCTTCGGCAATCAGTGTGTATCTCTGTGATGTGAGTAACATAGCCTTGTTCCAATTCTTTGCAAGCCCTTCTGGTAGCTCCCTAGTGGACATGTATCTCTTGCCATTTTGAGTCCATCACCCCCCATGTAAATATCTTCGCATTGGGAAATTGATCTAGGACTTGCTTTTCTTTTGGTTTCGATGAGATTAATCAAGGAAGGCAGTTTCAATTGTGAAATGAACTTTTTCAGGCTTTAGAAGATCTACCAGTGGATTCATGTTTTCTTTGGAGAGTGCTGCTGTGACTTGGAGCAGCAAGAAGCAGCCTACGGTAGTTAAACTCCTCTAAAAGGAGCAGGGCCCCCTAATATTACAACCGACTACAAGGAAAGGAGATGAATTGTACACGTATGTAAACGCATATGTTGGCTATATTCATTGACACGTGAGAGGAGTGACACGTGGGAGTGAAACGTAGGGCGCTTTGCATAAGCCTGCATTCGGTGAAGGAAACATCGACGTGCGTTCAGCGATCTTGGTCCCTGCAGATGATGGCCCTGCTCTCTTCTCTGAGTGCCTGCCCGCTAGCTGTGATAGCACGCTTCACATCTGTTCGCACCTCTGGAGCAAACAATAACAGCAGTAGCCCGACGGCCTCACCTTGTCGCTTCTACAGCTCCCTGTCCGCCTCTGTGTCCCCTTCGTGCTCTACGGCTTTCTTCGGGGCCTCCTTCGCCCACAAGCTGTGCGCGCCCTCTCCTCCTCTGCTCCGCCTCAAACCCTCCCGAATGGCTGGCTCCGCCTCGGCCGCCGCAGTCGCGGAGCAGAGCATTCACGAATTCACTGTCAAGGTATGTGCAGGCCCAAATTCTTTTTCTATCGTCCATAATCAGTGTTCTTGTCATAATGCAAGTTGCATCATGCTTGCCGTATGGCCCCCTTTCTTTCGTTAGTTTGTCGCACGCCCCCGTAACATGCTTGCCATACACTCCCGTGCCATGCTTGTGGTACGGCACCCATTGGGGACATATATCATGAGGTTTTGATCCTGGATGTGTCGCATATCATGGTTGTTTCTTGGGATCATGTAGCATGGATATGCTATGCATCATGGATTTGCAGTTCTAGGGCGCTTGTAGAGAACTGCGCCCCCTTTTTTTCCCCCCAAAATCAGCCTAAGGCTCAAGATCCTTGTGTAGTTATCATTTTCACCGCCCGTAGATGTCCACCCACCGCCCATAGATGTCCACCCCCTAGGCACTTTTTAATCCGCCCGTAGGTGAAGCTACCGAGGAAGCACCTTGTGGGGTTTTGAACCAAGACCTTTACCACTCGAGCTATCACCTCATTGGCTGCGGAGAACTGCGCCTTTGGAGTGTTACAGCTGCAAAATGCCTGATAATGCTGCTTGTCATTCAGCCGGGAGCATAGATATCGGAATTGAAGAAGATTAAGCTTGCTATACCTGTTCCTTGAAGTCATGCTCATTGCTTATGAGATCATGCTTATACAGACTTTCAGGTCATACGTCATGGCAGTGTGCGAGATCATACTTCTAGCGTCTAGTTAATACTGTGGCCCATGTGCTAGCTGTCTCCATTTATATCTATTCATATTTACTACATATGTGCGCAGATTTGCAGCAAAAGGTGTGTCTCCTTTGCAGAAATAACTCTTCTGCCACCATCCTCATCTGACATAGTCATTGCTGTTCCAAATGAGTTTAATTTACTTCTTTTGGTCTACGTTTGCACTTGCACAAGGCTATGCTTGGCACACCCGCCCAGCCCCCACGAAAAAGATCAAAAAGAAAAAGAAAAAGAGGGTATTGTGGTATCTGCATTCACATCTTCGAAATGTATTAGAGCATGCTTGTATTATGACATGACCCCAGAGGTAGGTGCAATTGTGATATTAAAGCAGTTCATGTTCATAGTACTATTTGCAAGGAATTCTGGACATAGTTCACACTAGCGGTTCATGTCCATGGGATGGGTTGGTGTTACATTAACTTCCATACCATGACAACCCTTGTACATTGGCAAACCCTGGAAGCATCTTACAATGTTGGCAACAATGAGGTTGCATGAGTTTATGAACCTTGCCCTCAATGTGTGTATCTTTTACAGCCATTAATATATCCCTGGCTGAGAAGCCATCATGTAAGCACTTCTTTGTATCGTTGAGAATCTCATGCATTTGGAAGTGTGGTTGATTTTTTTTTCATGTGTTCTTGTGATGCTTATAGTAACCTCCATTTGGGTACAGGATATTGATGGTAAGGACGTGAGTTTGAGTAATTATAAAGGCAAGGTTCTGCTGATTGTGAATGTGGCCTCCCGCTGGTATTACTTGTTGCACCATTTTCTTCATATTTTGGTATAACCTGTGTTTTAATTGCAGTAGAATATAATATGTGCCTAGTGGTGCAATTTGTGCAGTGGTCTTACAACTTCCAATTACAATGAGCTGGCTGAGCTGTATAGCAAGCTGAAGGGTGAAGGTACGACCTTGATCAATCTTAACCCCAAAAATGCTTTGCGACATATTCCCAAGCCCTCATAGAATTGCTAGAGTTCTTAATAAGATTCTTATTACACCTGGAGATTGGGTTTCTTCATGTGTATCCATGCAAATAAATATGTCACAGGTTACGAAGCTTTTTTTTGTTTTTCTGTGTTGTAGATTTTGAAGTTTTGGCTTTCCCATGCAATCAATTTGGAGGTCAGGAACCTGGGACCAATCAGCAGATCAAAGAGTTTGCTTGCTCCAGGTTCAAGGCAGAGTATCCTATTTTTGATAAGGTTGGTTCTGTTTTTAAACCTTATGCTTACTTGCCTTGGACCTGCAATGCCTGTTTGTACATTTCTTTTTTTGTTGTTGCCCCAACAGTAATTTAGACTTGACAAAAGCTCTTGTTGGGATTTTGCTTTGTGGGCTTCAATTCTGTAGCTGCTGTTTTCTTCTCCTACAGGTTGATGTTAACGGTGAGAACACAGCACCGGTATACAAATTTCTGAAAGTAAGTAAAAGTTCAGGGCTTCTGGGTAGTTTGCTTGGCGACAATATCAAATGGAATTTTGAGAAATTTCTAGTTGACAAAAAAGGGCAGGTTGTTCAGCGATATGCTCCCACCACTTCTCCCCTGAAGATTGAGGTGAGTCTTTCTCTATGAGCTTTTGCTTCACTTGTAAACTCTTATAGCACTTAACAGTGCATATCCATGGGAGATGACATCATTACTCGCAGTTCTCATGGGTATTTAATGCTGTTTACGCGTCATCTCTTTGCAGAATGATATCAAGAAGTTGTTGGAAGCATGAGATTTGCTGCTCGGTGCAATACTCCTTTCTCTGAATGTAAGTATGTATTTGATGGTGAGCTTAACATTTTATTTTACTTTCTTTGTCCATGACAAGGTCAGTTCCTCCTTTCCTCTGATTGTCATATTTCTATGCTGTTGATATTCCTCCTTTTGCGTGGGCACAGAAAGGATGAGAACACATGATATTCTTTTCTTGCAGAATTATCCAGCTGAGCATAATTGGGAAATTTAGGCTCACATGGAGTACATTGCCATGTTGTTGAAGCAGCCCAAGGATCCTGTGTCAGGAGTAGTGTCGCCTTGTGAAAGCAGCCCGAGTTTCGGATTTGGCATATCCCTCAAGATTGTAGAATGCCTTGCTGAAAACACGGTGCTGGACTGTGGTACCGAGCTCTTTTGTTGTGTATATGTATTGGATGCGTAATCATGCAATTCAACTCTCATATCGCTGTTTCAACTTTTGCTCTTCAGTGTCTGTTTGCACCTCAAGTAATCTATTCTTATATGATGTGAGCACCAAGGTGGACATACCTCCGCATGCCTACACTTGGGTTGTAAGAGATTTAAGTTGTGTTATTTCAAGGTCACATTTGTGTGTTATCTCAAGGTCACATTTGTTAAGTATCAAAAAGTCTATTTTCATCACGATGTACTTTCTTTCTAATGTTTGAGAATCTATATATGTGGGGGAAAAGATGAGGTGAATGTTTTGGCTCCTTTGTGATTGTCTATTGCAGCATAAAGTTGATGGTTTGACATAAAGTCAAAAGACGCACCCCACGGTGATGCATGAGGGGGAAAGATGAGGTGAATGTTTTGGCTCCTCTATGATGGTCTATTACAGCATATGTGCAAAAAAAATTGCATGGAAGAGGAAGTTGATGGTTTGACATGAAATCAAAAGCACCAACTGATGATATGATGCATGAGGGGGAAAGGAGGGGGGATGTAATTTTATTAATAATTCTTAATATACTAATATCAAATTTAGGCTATTTATTACATTGTATATTTAAAGAAAGAAAAGTAAAAGAAAAGAGAAAAAAAGAAAGAAATGTCGAGAAAAGAAACTTATGGAAAAAATGGAGAGGCCCAAGGGCTAAATGTACATGCTCATAACCCTCATAAGAGGCATATAAACTTTCGATAGAACCCTGCAAGTCCTAAAAAGATTTGTAACTCATCTATATTACATATTACATGAGGTATTTTCATCTCAATATAGCTTCAACTTTATCAGGATCCATACAAATTCCTTTCTCGAATACTCTGTGTCTAAGGATATTGCACTTCTTTTTTGAAGAAATCATATTTAGATTTTTTAGCAAATAATTTATTTTTTCTTAATAATTAAAATACTTTTCCAAGGTGCTCAATATGTTTTTGTTCATTTTGACTAAAGACTAGTATATCATCAATAAAAACTACCACAAATTTTCCTAAATAAGGATGAAGTATAGTGTTCGTCATGATCATAAAAGTAGTAGGAGCATTAGTTAGACCAAA
This sequence comes from Cibotium barometz, assembly GCF_041138505.1. Lineage (NCBI taxonomy): Eukaryota > Viridiplantae > Streptophyta > Polypodiopsida > Cyatheales > Cibotiaceae > Cibotium > Cibotium barometz. The sequence continues at coordinate 6,840,527 of NC_141070.1, forward strand.
CAGCATAACTAAAAACTCAGTGCCTAATAGATATTCTAAATGCTGTTTTTGGACATCTTCGATCCTAATTCTTACTCCATGATATCTTAACTTTAAATCTATCTTACTAAAATATTTAGCACCTTTGAGTGATCAAACAACTCATCTATCTTGGGAATAAGAAAATTTTTTTTTACCGTCACTCTCACGATTGCATTCATTCCACGACAATCTATGCACAAGCGCATAGATCCATCTTTTTTCTTTACCAATAATATTGGTGAAGCCTTGGAAGACTTACTTGGCCTAATAAAGCCTTGTTCTAAATATTCAGCTAATTGTTTTTCAACTTCTTGTATTTTAGTCAAACTTACTCTATAAGGTGGCTTACTAGTTGGCTTTGAATACTTCAAAACTTCTATGGGATGATTTTTCCCTCTATCTTGAGGTAAATCTTTTGGCAATGTTTTCGGAAAAACATCTTTAAAATCTTCTCATAAATTATTCAAAGAAATTAACTACTTCACAAATACTTAAATCAAGCTTTTTATAATGGTTTTTAAATTGAGGCATTGCATAACAAAAAAACATTTGTTCTATTTCATTATCTTGATGAAGCTTTTAGAGCTCAAAATTACATACCAAAGGAGAAGATGGTACATTGTGCTCTCCTTGCAATGTAATAAATTTTTCTTTATGCTCAAATGTTAGTGTATTCTGCAAATAGCTTCTCAAAAGTGTTTCCCCTCATGAAAATAACCATTCTCTCCCAAGAATTACATCTGCAAAACAAACACATTACTTGAAAATCCAAAAGTGCTTCATACTCTTGAATTTTTACCCCAACTAGGTTTACCACAGTATCCCACTCATCTTCATCATAGCCATTGGCTAATGATACTATATACTTATGAGAACTTGGGAGTTGAGGCAACTTAAGTTTCTTAATCACGTTAGGTCCAAATGTAACCCATGGTATCGCCAAATTTTTTTTGCAAATCCTATAGCCTCATCTAAGTTTTTTGGCTCTTTGGAGTGAACTTCCTTCTTGTACTCGCTTTTCAAGCCTCTATGAAGCCTCTTACTTTTTGAAAATTGTCTATGCCCTTAAGTTTTAAGACAATTTCTCTATAGCAAGCTATATATTGAGTGAGATTTAAATTCTTTTGTTCCATAGAAAACTTATCCCACTCCTCCCAATTCCAATCTTCTTCATTTTCAGGAAGATATTCCTTTAAGAATAATTCCTTGGATGAATTCCAAGAATTGGGTACTTGCCTAGCTTCCGCTAAACTCATCCCACCACTTATAAGCTTTTCCTTAGGATAGGCTAGATTCAATGGGGCGGTTATGATCAGACACATTTCTTAAAAGATACAAATCTTACCATTTTTGTAGAAAAATATGGATTGCATCTTTATTTCTCTTCTTCTCTTCTCCAGTAAAAGTGGGTGCCTTTAAATCTTTGAATACCATACCTTGGTCTCTAGTTTTGGGACTCTCTTTAAAAACGGTTTCATTCAATCCTTTTTCTAGAGTTTTTTCCCTTCCCTCTTCAATGTTACTTTTATATATTTCTTTCACTCCCAATCCTTCCCCTCCCATCAAGGAGCTAAGAAGACCCATCATTTTCTCAAGTTTATTTTCTATATTAGAGACTTTTTCTTTCATTTTCTTCATTTCTATATCCTCATACTCATCAAGATCTAAATCTTGCATATCTATTTCATTTGGTTTTGTAATATCCTCTTCCACCGTGGAAGGAGAACATTGGGTTTTCCCATTCTCACTATTTTCATCCTTCCCACCTTGAGAAGCCATTTATTCTAACAATAAGCAAAATGGAAAATTTCTTACAAATTTAAAAAAATACAACACAATGACCTTACTTGGTTGGGTAATTATGAATTATCTCTAATGATGTGAAGAACAATTATGTTGATTACTCCTTGTTGATATTTGCTTCAATGATTCTTCAAGGTCGTTATATATACT